>NC_060121.1:27082558-27391026 GCF_021461395.2 Schistocerca americana | reverse complement strand
AACAAGGTCAGAGGGATACAGTAAACCAGAAGTGAAGCATCGGAATCAATAACTAGTGTCACAGGAATGGTTCAAAACATAGACAGTAGGAAGAGTCAGTCTTCTTGTACTTGAGACGGCATTGTGCCTTTTGTATTTATTTCCGATGCAATTGCTGTGTTTCATCGTCAATAAGGAGGTCAGAGGGATACAGTAAACCTGAAGTGAAGCATCGGAAACTATAACTAGTGTCACAGGAATGGTTCAAAACATAGACAGTAGGAAGAGTCATTCTTCTTGTACTTATGTCGGCATTGTGCGTTTTCTATTTAATTCCGATGCAATTTCTGTGTTTCATCGTCAATAAGAAGGTCCAAGGGATACAGTAAACCTGAAGCCAAGTATCGGAATCTATAACTAGTGTCACAGGAATGGTTCAAAACATAGACAGTAGGAAGAGTCAGTCTTCTTGTACTTAAGTCGGCTTGTGCCTTTTGTATTTAATTCCGATGCAATTTCTGTGTTTCATCGTCAATGAGGAGGTCAGAGGGATACAGTAAAACTGAGGTGAAGCATCAGAATCTATAACTAGTGTCACAGGAATGGTTCAAAACATAGACAGTAAGAAGAGTCAGTCTACTTGTACCTAAGTCGGCATTGTGAATTTTGTATTTAATCCCGATGCAATTTCTGTGCTTTATCGTCAATAAGATGGTCCAAGGGAGACAGTACACCTGATGTAAAGCATCGGAATCTATAACTAGTGTCACAGGAATGGTTCAAACCACAGACAGTAAGAAGAGTCAGTCTTCTTGTACTTAAGTCGGCATTGTGGCTTTTCTATTTAATTCCGATGCAATTTCTGTGTTTCATCATCAAGAAGACGGTCAGAGGGATACAGTAAACCTGAAGTGAAGCATCGTAATGTATAACTAGTGTCACAGGAATGGTTCAAAACATAGACAGTATGAAGAGTCAGTCTTCTTGTACTTGCGTCGGCAGTGTGCCTTTTGGATTTAATTCCGATGCAATTTCTGTGTTTCGTCGTCAATAAGGAGGTCCAAGGGATACAGTAAACCTGAAGTGTAGCACCGGAATCTAAAACCGGTCTCTCAGGAAACGTTCAAAATATAGAGAGTAAGAAGAGCCAGTCAATTTGTATTTGAGTCGGTATTGTGCCTTTTGTATTTAATTCCGATGCAGTTTCTGTGTTTCATCGTCAATAAGAAGGTCGGAGGGATGCAGTAAACCTGAAGTGAAGCATCGGAATCTATAACTAGTGTCACAGGAGTGGTTCAAAACATAGACAGTAAGAAGAGTCAGTCCTCTAGTACTTATGTCGGCATTGTGCCTTTCGTATTTAAATCCGATGCAATTTCTGTGTTTCATCGACAATAAGAAGGCCAGAGGGATATAGTAAACCTGAAGTGAAGCATCGGAATCTATAACTAGTGTCACAGGAGTGGTTCAAAGCATAGACAGTAGGAAGAGTCAGTCAACTTGTACTTATGTCGGCATTGTGAATTTTCTATTTATTTCCGATGCTATTTCTGTGTTTCGACGTCAATAAGAAGGTCTGAGGGATGCAGAAAACCTGAAAAGAAGCATCGGAATCTATAACTAGTGTCACAGGAATGGCTCAAAACATACACAGCAAGATGAGTCAGTCTTCTTGTACTTTAGTCGGCATTGCGCTTTTGTATTTAATTCCGATGCAATTTCTGTGTTTCATCGTCAATAAGAAGGTCCAAGGGATACAGTAAACCTGAAGTGATGCATCGGAATCTATAACTAGTGTCACAGGAATTGTTCAAACATAGACAGTAGGAAGAGTCAGTCTTCTTGTACTTAAGTCGGCATTGTGCCTTTTCTATTTAATTCCGATGCAATTTCTGTGTTTCGTCGTCAATGATAAGGTCCAAGAGATACAGTAAACCTGAAGTGAAGCATCGGAATCTATAGCTAGTGTCACAGGTATAGTTCAAAACATAGACAGTAAGATGAGTCAGTCTTCTTGTACGTAAGTCGGCATTGTGCCTTTTGTATTTAATTCCGATGCAATTCGTGTGTTTCATCGTCAATAAGAAGGTCAGAGGGATCCAGTAAAAATGAAGTGAAGCTTCGGAATCCGTAACCAGTGTCACAGGAATGGTTCAAAACATAGACTATGAAGAGTCAGTCTTCTTGCACTTAAGTCGGCATTGTGCCTTTTCTATTTAATTCCGATGCAATTTCTGTGTTTCGTCGTCAATGATAAGGTAAAAGAGATACAGTAAACCTGAAGTGAAGCATCGGAATCTATAGCTAGTGTCACAGGTATAGTTCAAAGCATAGACAGTAAGATGAGTCAGTCTTCTTGTACGTAAGTCGGCATTGTGCCTTTTGTATTTAATTCCGATGCAATTCGTGTGTTTCATCGTCAATAAGAAGGTCAGAGGGATCCAGTAAACCTGAAGTGAAGCGTCGGAATCTATAACTAGTGTCACGGGAATGGTTCAAAACATAGAGATTAGGAAGAGTCATTCTTCTTATGCTTACGTCGGCACTGTGTCTTTTGTATTTAATTGCGATGCAATTTGTGTGTTTCATCGTCAATAAGAAGTTCAGAGGGATACAGTAAACCTGAAGGGAAGCATCGGTATCAATAACTAGTGTCACAGGAATGGTTCAAAACATAGTCAGTAAGAAGAGTCAGTCTTCTTGTACTTAATTCGGCATTGTGCCTTTTTATTTAACCCAGATGCAATTTCTGTGTTTCATCTTCAATAAGAAGGTCGAAGGGATACTGCAAACCTGAAGTGAAGCATCGGAATGTATAACTAGGGTCACAGGAATGGCTCAAAACATAGACAGTAGTAAGAGTCATTCTTCTTGTACTTGAGTCGGCATTGTGCCTTTTGTATTTATTTCCGATGCAATTTCTATGTTTCATCGTCAATAAGAAGGTCAGAGGGGTACAGTAAACCTGAAGTGAAGCATCGGAATCTATAACTAGTGTCACAGGAATTGTTCAAAACATAGGCAAAGGGAAGAGTAATTCTTCTTGTACTTAAGTCGGCATTGTGCCTTTTGTATTTAACTCCGATGCAATTTCTGTGTTTTATCGTCAATAAGAAGGTCAATGGGATACAGTAAACTTGAAGTGAATCATCGGAATCTATAACTAGTGTCACAGGAATGGTTCAAACATAGACAGTAGGGAGAGTCAGTCTTCTTGTACTTATGTCGGCTTTGTGCCTTTTGTATTTAATTCCGATGCAATTTCTGTGTTTCATCGACAATAAGAAGGTCCAAGGGATACAGTAAACCTGAAGTAAAGCATCGGAATCTGCAACTAAGGTCACAGGGATGGTTCAAAACATAGACAGTAGGAAGAGTCAGTCTTCTTGTACTTAAGCTGGCATTGTGCCTTTTGTATTTAATTCCGATGCAATTTCTGTGTTTCATCATCAAGAATAAGGTCAGAGGAATACAGTAAACCTAAAGTGAAGCATCGGAATGTGTAACTAGTGTCACAGGAATCTTTCATAACATCGACAGTAGGAAGAGTCAGTCCTTTGTACTTGAATCGGCATTGTGCCTTTTGTATTTAATTCCGATGCAATTTCTGTGTTTCGTCGTCAATACGAAGGTCAGAGGGATACAGTAAACCTGAAGTGAAGCATCGGAATGTACAACTAGTGTCACAGGAATGGTTCAAAACATAGACAGTAGTAAGAGTCATTCTTCTTCTACTTGAGTCGGCATTGTGCCTTTTGTACTTAATTCCGATGCAATATCTGTGTTTCATCGTCAATACGAAGGCCAGAGGGATACAGTAAACCTGAAGTGATGCATCGGAATCTATAACTAGTGTCACAGGAATGATTCAAAACATAGACAGTAGGAAGAGTCAGTCTTCTTGTACTTATGTCGGCATTGTGCCTTTTCTGCTTAATTCCGATGCAATTTCTGTTTTCATCGTCAATAAGAAGGTCCTAGGGAGACAGTAAACCCGAATTGAAGCATCGGAATCTATAACTAGTGTCACAGGAATGGTTCAAAACATAGACAGTAAGAAGAGTCAGTCTTCTCATACTAATGTCGGCATTGTGCCATTTCTATATAATTCCGATGCAATTTCTGTGTTTCGTCGTCAATAAGAAGGTCCAAGGGATACAGAAAACCTGAAGTGAAGCACCGGAATCTAAAACCGGTCTCTCATTAAAGGTTCAAATCATAGAGAGTAAGAAGAGATAGTCAATTTGTATTTGAGTCGGCATTGGGCCTTTTGTATTTAATTCCATTGCAGTTTCTGTGTTTCATCGTCAATAAGAAGGTCAGAGGGAATCAGTAAACCTGAAGTGAAGCATCGGAATCTATAACTAGTGTCACAGGAATGGTTCAAAACATAGACATCAAGAAGAGTCAGTCTACTTGTACCTAAGTCGGCATTGTGCCTTTTGTATTTAATCCCGATGCAATTTCTGTGTTTCATTGTCAATGATAAGGTCCAAGAGATACAGTAAACCTGAAGTGAAGCATCGGAATCTATAGCTAGTGTCACAGGAATTGTTCAAACATAGACAGTAGGAAGAGTCAGTCTTCTTGTACTTAAGTCGGCATTGTGCCTTTTGTATTTAATTCCGATGCAATTTCTGTATTTCATCGTCAATAAGAAGGTCCATGGGATACAGTAAACCTGAAGTGAATCTTCGGAATCCGTAACTAGTGTTACAGGAATGGTTCAAAACATAGACCGTAAGAAGAGTCAGTCTTCTTGTACTTAAGTCGGCATTGTGCCTTTTCTATTTAATTCCGATGCAATTTCTGTGTTTCGTCGTCAATGATAAGGTCCAAGAGATACAGTAAACCTGAAGTGAAGCATCGGAATCTATAGCTAGTGTCACAGGTATAGTTCAAAACATAGTCAGTAAGATGAGTCAGTCTTCTTGTACGTAAGTCGGCATTGTGCCTTTTGAATTTAATTCCGATGCAATTCGTGTGTTTCATCGTCAATAAGATGGTCAGAGGGATACAGTAAACCTGAAGTGAAGCATCAGAATCTATAACTAGTGTCACAGGAATGGTTCAAAACATAGGTAGAAGGAAGAGTATTTCTTCTTGTACTTAAGTCGGCAGTGTTCCCTTTGTATTTAACTCCGATGCAATATCTGTGTTTCATCGTCAATAAGAAGGTCAGTGGGATACAGTAAACTTGAAGTGAATCATCGGAATCTATAACTAGTGTCACAGGAATGGGTCAAAACATAGACAGTAGGGAGAGTCAGTCTTCTTGTACTTATGTCGGCTTTGTGCCTTTTGTATTTAATTCCGATGCAATTTCTGTGTTTCATCGACAATAAGAAGGTCCAAGGGATACAGTAAACCTGAAGTAAAGCATCGGAATCTACAACTAAGGTCACAGGTATGGTTCAAAACATAGACAGTGGGAAGAGTCAGTCTTCTTGTACTTAAGCCGGCATTGTGCCTTTTGTATTTAATTCCGATGTAATTTCTGTGTTTCATCATCAAGAATAAGGTCAGAGGAATACAGTAAACCTGAAGTGAAGCATCGGAATGTATAACTAGTGTCACAGGAATGGTTAATATCATAGACAGTAGGAGGAGTCAGTCCTTTGTTCTTGAGTCGGCATTGTGCCTTTTGTATTTAATTCCGATGCAATTTCTGTGTTTCATCGTCAATAAGAAGGTCAGAGGGATACAGTAAACCTGAAGCGAAGCATCGGAATGTACAACTAGTGTCACAGGAATGGTTCAAAACATAGACAGTAGTAAGAGTCATTCTTCTTGTACTTGAGTCGGCATTGTGCCTTTTGTATTTATTTCCGATTTAATTTCTGTGTTTCATCGTCAATAAGAAGGTCAGAGGGATACAGTAGACCTGAAGTGACGCATCGGAATCTATAACTAGTGTCACAGGAATGGTTCAAATCATAGACAGTAAGAAGAGTCAGTCTTCTTGTACTTAAGTCGGCATTGTGCCTTTCTGCTTAATTCCGATGCTATTTCTGTATTTCATCATCAAGAAGAAGGTCAGAGGAATACAGTTAACCTGAAGTAAAGCTTCGGAATGTATAACTAGTGTCACATTAATGGTTGAAAACATAGACAGTAGGAAGAGTCAGGCTTCTTGTACTTGAGTCGGCATTGTGCCTTTTGTACTTAATTCCGATGCAATATCTGTGTTTCATCGTCAATAAGAAGGCCAGAGGGATACAGTAAACCTGATGTGATGCATCGGAATCTATAACTAGTGTCACAGGAATGGTTCAAATCATAGACAGTAGGAAGAGTCAGTCTTCTTGTACTTAAGTCGGCATTGTGCCTTTTCTATTTCATTCCGATGCAATTTCTGTTTTTCATGGTCAATAAGAAGGTCCTAGGGATACAGTAAACCCGAATTGAAGCATCGGAATCTATAACTAGTGTCACAGGAATGGTTCAAAGCACAGACAGTAAGAAGAGTCAGTCTTCTCGTACTTAAGTCGGCATTGTGCCATTTCTATTTAATTCCGATGCAATTTCTGTGTTTCATCGTCAATAAGATGGTCCAAGGGAGGCAATACACCTGAAGTAAAGCATCGGAATCTATAACTAGTGTCACAGAAATGGTTCAAAACGTAGTCAGTAAGAAGAGTCAGTCTTCTTGTACTTAAGTCGGCAATGTGGCTTTTCTATTTAATTCCGATGCAATTTCTGTGTTTCATCATCCAGAAGACGGTCAGAGAGATACAGTAAACCTGAAGTGAAGCATCGTAATGTATAACTAGTGTCTCAGGAATGGTTCAAAACATAGACAATATGAAGAGTCAGTCTTCTTGTACTTGCGTCGGCATTGTGCCTTTTGGATTTAATTCCGATGCAATTTCTGTTTTTCATCGTCAATAAGAAGGTCAGAGGGATACAGTAAACCTGAAGTGAAGCATCGGAATCTATTACTAGTGTCACAGGAATGGTTCAAAACATAGACAGTAGGAAGAGTCAGTCTTCCTGTACTTATGTCGGCATTGCGCCTTTTGTACTTAATTCCGATGCAATTTCTGTGTTTCATCGTCAATAAGAAGGTCCAAGGGATACAGTAAACGTGAAGTGAAGCATCGGATTCTATAACTAGTGTCACAGGAAGGGTTCATAACATAGACAGTAAGAAGAGTCAGTCTTCTTGTACTTAAGTCGGCATTGTGCCTTTTGTATATAATTTCGATGCAATTTCTGTGTTTCATCGTCAATAAGAAGGTCCAAGGGTTTCGGTAAACACATAGCGAAGCATCGAAATTTAAAACTGGTCTCACAGGAAATGTTTAAATCGTAGTCAGCAAGAAGAGTCAGTCTTCTTGAACTTAAGTCGGCATTGTGGATTTTGTATTTAATTCCGATGCAATTTCTGTGTTTCATCTTCAATAAGAAGGTCAGAGGGATGCAGTAAACCTGAAGTGAAGCATCGGAATCTATAACTAGTGTCACAGAAAAGGTTCAAAACATAGACAGTAAGAGGAGTCTGTCTTCTTGTACTTAAGTCGGCACTGTGCCTTTTGTAATTAATTCCGATGCAATTTCTGTGTTCCATCGTCAATAAGAAGGTCAGAGGGATACAGTAAACCTGAAGGGAAGCATCGGTATCTATAACTAGTGTCACAGGAATGGTTCAAAACATAGTAAGTAAGTAGAGTCAGTCTTCTTGTACTTAATTCGGCATTGTGCCTTTTTATTTAACCCAGATGCAATTTCTGTGTTTCATCGTCAATAAGAAGGTCGAAGGGATATAGTAAACCTGAAGTGAAGCATCGGAATCTATAACTAGTGTCAGAGGAATTGTTCAAACATAGTCAGTAAGAAGAGTCAGTCTTCTTGTACTTAAGTCGGCATTCTGCCTTTTCTATTTAATTCCGAAGCAATATCTGTGTTACATCTTCAATTAGAAGGTCAGAGGGATACTGCAAACCTGAAGTGAAGCATCGCAATGTATAACTAGGGTCACAGGAATGGCTCAAAACATAGACAGTAGTAAGAGTCATTCTTCTTGTACTTGAGTCGGCAATTTGCCTTTTGTATTTATTTCCGATGCAATTTCTGTGTTTCATCGTCAATAAGAAGGTCAGAGGGATACAGTGAACCTGAAGTGAAGCATCAGAATCTATAACAAGTGTCACAGGAATGGTTCAAAACATAGGCAGAAGGAAGAGTATTTCTTCTTGTACTTAAGTCGGCAGTGTGCCCTTTGTATTTAACTCCGATGCAATTTCTGTGTTTCATCGTCAATAAGAAGGTCAATGGGATACGGTAAGCTTGAAGTGAATCATCAGAATCTATAACTAGTGTCACAGGAATGGTTCAAAACATAGACAGTAGGGAGAGTCAGTCTTCTTGTACTTATGTCGGCTTTGTGCCTTTTGTATTTAATTCCGATGCAATTTCTGTGTTTCATCGACACTAAGAAGGTCCAAGGGATACAGTAAACCTGAAGTAAAGCATCGGAAACTACAACTAAGGTCACAGGGATGGTTCAAAACATAGACAGTAGGAAGAGTCAGTCTTCTTGTACTTAAGCCGGCATTGTGCCTTTTGTATTTAATTCCGATGCAATTTCTGTGTTTCATCATCAAGAATAAGGTCAGAGGAATACAGTAAACCTGACGTGAAGCATCGGAATGTATAACTAGTGTCACAGGAATGGTTCATACCATAGACAGTAGGAAGAGTCAGTCCTTTGTACTTGAGTCGGCATTGTGCCATTTGTATTTAATTCCGATGCAATTTCTGTGTTTCATCGACAATAAGAAGGTCCAAGGGATACAGTAAACCTGAAGTAAAGCATCGGAATCTACAACTAAGGTCACAGGGATGGTTCAAAACATAGACAGTAGTAAGAGTCAGTCTTCTTGTACTTAAGCCGGCATTGTGCCTTTTGTATTTAATTCCGATGCAATTTCTGTGTTTCATCATCAAGAATAAGTTCAGAGGAATACAGTTAACCTGAAGTAAAGCTTCGGAATGTATAACTAGTGTCACATTAATGGTTGATAACATAGACAGTAGGAAGAGTCATTCTTCTTGTACTTGAGTCGGCATTGTGCCTTTTGTACTTAATTCCGATGCAATATCTGTGTTTCATCGTCAATAAGAAGGCCAGAGGGATACAGTAAACCTGAAGTGATGCATCGGAATCTATAACTAGTGTCACAGGAATGGTTCAAATCATAGACAGTAAGAAGAGTCAGTCTTCTTGTACTTAAGTCGGCATTGTGCCTTTCTGTTTAATTCCGATGCTATTTCTGTATTTCATCATCAAGAAGAAGGTCAGAGGAATACACTTAACCTGAAGTAAAGCTTCGGAATGTATAACCAGTGTCCCATTAATGGTTGATAACATAGACAGTAGGAAGAGTCATTCTTCTTGTACTTGAGTCGGCATTGTGCCTTTTGTACTTAATTCCGATGCAATATCTGTGTTTCATCGTCAATAAGAAGGCCAGAGGGATACAGTAAACCTGAAGTGATGCATCGGAATCTATAACTAGTGTCACAGGAATGGTTCAAAACACAGACAGTAAGAAGAGTCAGTCTACTTGTACCTAAGTCGGCATTGTGCCTATTGTATTTAATCCCGATGCAATTTCTGTGTTTCATCGTCAATAAGATGGTCCAAGGGAGGCAGTACACCTGAAGTAAAGCATCGGAATCTATAACTAGTGTCACAGAAATGGTTCAAAGCGTAGTCAGTAAGAAGAGTCAGTCTTCTTGTACTTAAGTCGGCAATGTGGCTTTTCTATTTAATTCCGATGCAATTTCTGTGTTTCATCATCCAGAAGACGGTCAGAGAGATACAGTAAACCTGAAGTGAAGCATCGTAATGTATAACTAGTGTCTCAGGAATGGTTCAAAACATAGACAATATGAAGAGTCAGTCTTCTTGTACTTGCGTCGGCATTGTGCCTTTTGGATTTAAAACCGATGTAATTTCTGTTTTTCATCGTCAATAAGAAGGTCAGAGGGATACAGTAAACCTGAAGTGAAGCATCGGAATCTATAACTATTGTCACAGGAATGGTTCAAAACATAGACAGTAAGAAGAGTCAGTCTTCTTGTACTTAAGTCGGCATTGTGCCTTTTGTATATAATTTCGATGCAATTTCTATGTTTCATCGTCAATAAGAAGGTCCAAGGGTTTCAGTAAACACATAGCGAAGCATCGGAATTTAAAACTGGTCTCACAGGAAATGTTTAAATCGTAGTCAGCAAGAAGAGTCAGTCTTCTTGAACTTAAGTCGGCATTGTGGACTTTGTATTTAATTCCGATGCAATTTCTGTGTTTCATCTTCAATAAGAAGGTCAGAGGGATGCAGTAAACCTGAAGTGAAGCATCGGAATCTATAACTAGTGTCACAGAAAAGGTTCAAAGCATAGACAGTAAGAGGAGTCTGTCTCCTTGTACTTAAGTCGACATTGTGCCTTTTGTATTTAATTCCGATGCAATTTCTGTGTTTCATCGTCAATAAGAAGGTCAGAGGGATACAGTAAACCTGAAGAGAAGCATCGGAATCTATAACTAGTGTCACAGGAATGGTTCAAAACATAGACAGTAGGGAGAGTCAGTCTTCTTGTACTTATGTCGGCTTTGTGCCTTTTGTATTTAATTCCGATGCAATTTCTGTGTTTCATCGACAATAAGAAGGTCCAAGGGATACAGTAAACCTGAAGTAAAGCATCGGAATCTACAACTAAGGTCACAGGGATGGTTCAAAACATAGACAGTAGGAAGAGTCAGTCTTCTTGTACTTAAGCCGGCATTGTGCCTTTTGTATTTAATTCCGATGCAATTTCTGTGTTTCATCATCAAGAATAAGGTCAGAGGAATACAGTAAACCTGAAGTGAAGCATCGGAATGTATAACTAGTGTCACAGGAATGGTTCATATCATAGACAGTAGGAAGAGTCAGTCCTTTGTACTTGATTCGGCATTGTGCCTTTTGTATTTAATTCCGATGCAATTTCTGTGTTTCATCGTCAATAAGAAGGTCAGAGGGATACAGTAAACCTGAAGCGAAGCATCGGAATGTACAACTAGTGTCACAGGAATGGTTCAAAACATAGACAGTAGTAAGAGTCATTCTTCTTGTACTTAAGTCGGCATTGTGCCTTTTGTATTTATTTCGGATTTAATTTCTGTGTTTCATCGTCAATAAGAAGGTCAGAGGGATACAGTAGACCTGAAGTGACGCATCGGAATCTATAACTAGTGTCACAGGAATGGTTCAAATCATAGACAGTAAGAAGAGTCAGTCTTCTTGTACTTAAGTCGGCATTGTGCCTTTCTGTTTAATTCCGATGCTATTTCTGTAGTTCATCATCAAGAAGAAGGTCAGAGGAATACAGTTAACCTGAAGTAAAGCTTCGGAATGTATAACTAGTGTCACATTAATGGTTGATAACATAGACAGTAGGAAGAGTCATTCTTCTTGTACTTGAGTCGGCATTGTGCCTTTTGTACTTAATTCCGATGCAATATCTGTGTTTCATCGTCAATAAGAAGGCCAGAGGGATGCAGTAAACCTGAAGTGATGCATCGGAATCTATAACTAGTGTCACAGGAATGGTTCAAAACACAGACAGTAAGAAGAGTCAGTCTTCTCGTACTTAAGTCGGCATTGTGCCATTTCTATTTAATTCCGATTCAAGTTCTGTGTTTCGTCGTCAATAAGAAGGTCCAAGGGATACAGTAAACCTGAAGTGAAGCACCGGAATCTAAAACCTGTCTCTCAGGAAAGGTTCAAAACATAGCGAGTAAGAAGAGATAGTCAATTTGTATTTGAGTCGGCATTGTGCCTTTTGTATTTAATTCCGATGCAGTTTCTGTGTTTCATCGTCAATAAGAAGGACAGAGAGAATCAGTAAACCTGAAGTGAAGGATCGGAATCTATAACTAGTGTCACAGGAATGGTTCAAAACATAGACAGTAAGAAGAGTCAGTCTTCTTGTACTTAAGTCGGCAATGTGGCTTTTCTATTTAATTCCGATGCAATTTCTGTGTTTCATCATCCAGAAGACGGTCAGAGAGATACAGTAAACCTGAAGTGAAGCATCGTAATGTATAACTAGAGTCTCAGGAATGGTTCAAAACATAGACAATATGAAGAGTCAGTCTTCTTGTACTTGCGTCGGCATTGTGCCTTTTGGATTTAATTCCGATGCAATTTCTGTGTTTCATCGTCAATAAGAAGGTCAGAGGGATACAGTAAACCTGAAGTGAAGCAACGGAATCTATTACCAGTGTCACAGGAATGGTTCAAAACATAGACAGTAGGAAGAGTCAGTCTTCCTGTACTTATGTCGGCATTGCGCCTTTTGTACTTAATTCCGATGCAATTTCTGTGTTTCATCGTCAATAAGAAGGTCCAAGGGATACAGTAAACGTGAAGTGAAGCATCGGATTCTATAACTAGTGTCACAGGAACGGTTCAAAACATAGACAGTAAGAAGAGTCAGTCTTCTTGTACTTAAGTCGGCATTGTGCCTTTTGTATATAATTTCGATGCAATTTCTGTGTTTCATCGTCAATAAGAAGGTCCAAGGGTTTCAGTAAACACATAGCGAAGCATTGGAATTTAAAACTGGTCTCACAGGAAATGTTTAAATCGTAGTCAGCAAGAAGAGTCAGTCTTCTTGAACTTAAGTCGGCATTGTGGATTTTGTATTTAATTCCGATGCAATTTCTGTGTTTCATCGTCAATAAGAAGGTCTGAGGGATACAGTAAACCTGAAGAGAAGCATCGGAATCTATAACTAGTGTCACAGGAATGATTCAAAGCATAGACAGTAGGAAGAGTCAGTCTTATTGTACTTAAGTCGGCATTGTGCCTTTTCTGTTTAATTCCGGTGCAATTCCTGTGTTTCATCATCAAGAAGGAGGTCAGAGGAATACAGTAAACCTGAAGTAAAGCTTCGGAATGGATAACTAGTGTCACAGGAATGGTTCAAAACATAGACAGTAGGAAGAGTCAGTCTTCTTGTACTTAAGTCGGCATTGTGCCCTTTCTATTTAAATCCGATGCAATTTCTGTGTTTCGTCGTCAATAAGAAGGTCCAAGGGATACAGTAAACCTGAAGTGAAGTACCGGAATCTAAAACCGGTCTCTCAGGAAAAGTTAAAAACATAGAGAGTAAGAGGAGCCAGTCAATTTGTATTTGAGTCGGCATTGTGCCTTTTGTATTTAATTCCGATGCAGTTTCTGTGTTTCATCGTCAATATGAAGGGCAGAGGGAATCAGTAAACCTGAAGTGAAGCACCGGAATATATAACTAGTGTCACAGGAATGGTTAAAACATAGACAGTAGGAAGAGTCAGTCTTCTTGTACTTAAGTCGGCATTGAGCCTTTTCTATTTTATTCCGATGAAATTTCTGTGTTTCATCGTCAATAAGAAGGTCCAAGGGATACAGTAAACATATAGTGAAGCATCGGAATCTAAAACTGGTCTCACAGGAAATGTTCACAACATAGTCAGTAAGAAGAGTCATTCTTCTTGTACTTGTGTCGGCATTGTGCCTATTCTATTTCATTCCCATGCAATTTCAGTGTTTCATCATCAAGAAAATGTCAGAGGGATGCAGTAAACCTGAAGTGAAGCATCGGAATCTATAACTAGTGTCACAGAAAAGGTTCAAAGCATAGACAGTAGGTAGAGTCAGTCTTCTTGTACTTAACTCGCCATTGTGCCGTTTGTATTTAATTCCGATGCAATTTCTGTGTTTCATCGACAATTAGAAGGGCCAAGGGGGTACAGTAAACCTGAAGTGAAGCATCGGAATCTATAACTAGTGTCACACGAAAGGTTCTAACATAGACAGTAAGAAGAGTCAGTCTTCTTGTACTTAAGTCGGCATTGTGCCTTTTCTATTTAATTCCGATGCAATGTCTGTGTTTCATCGTCAATAAGAGGGTCAGAGGGATACAGTAAACCTGAAGTGAAGCATCGGAATCTATAACTAGTGTCACAGGAATGGTTCAAAACATAGACAGTAGGAAGAGTCAGTCTTCTTGTACTTATGTCGGCATTGTGCCTTTTGTATTTAATTCCGATGCAATTTCTGCGTTTCATCGTCAATTAGAAGGGCAGAGGGAATCAGTAAACCAGAAGTGAAGCATCGGAATCTATAACTAGTGTCACAGGAATGGTTCAAAACATAGACAGTAAGAAGAGTCAGTCTTCTTGTACTTAAGTCGGCATTGTGCCTTTTGTATTTAATCCCGATGCAATTTCTGTGTTTCATCGTCAATAGGAAGGTCCAAGGGATTCAGTAAACACATAGTGAAGCATCGGAATCTAAAACTAATCTGACAGGAAATGTTCAAATTATAGTCAGTAAGAAGAGTCAGTCTTCTTGTACTTAAGTCGGCATTGTGGATTTTGTATTTAATTCCGATGCAATTTCTGTGTTTCATCATCAATAAGGAGGTCAGAGGGATGCAGTAAACCTGAAGTGAAGCATCGGAATCTGTAACTAGTGTCACAGAAAAGGTTCAAAACATAGACAGTAAGATGAGTCTGTCTTCTTGTACTGAAGTCGACATTGTGCCTTTTGTATTTCATTCCGATGCGATTTCTGTGTTTCATCGTCAATAAGAAGGCCATAGGGATACAGAGAACCTGAGGTGGAGCATCGGAATCTATAACTAGTGTCACAGGAATGGTTCAAAGCATAGACAGTAGGAAGAGTCAGTCTTCTTGTACTTAAGTCGGCATTGTGCCTTTTGTATTTAATTCCGATGCAATTTCTGTGTTTCATCGTCAATAAGATGGTCCAAGGGATACAGTAAACCTGAAGTGAATCATCGGAATCTATAACTAGTGTCACAGGAATGGTTAAAACATAGACAGTAGGAAGAGTCAGTATTCTTGTACTTAAGTCGGCATTGTGCCTTTTCAATTTAATTTCGATGCAATTTCTGTGTTTCATCGCCAATAAGAAGGTCCAAGGTATACAGTAAACATATAGTGAAGCATCGGAATCTAAAACTGCTCTCACAGGAAATGTTCACAAAATAGTCAGTATGAAGAGTCAGTCTTCTTGTACTTAAGTCGGCATTGTGCATTTTGTATTTAATTCTGATGCAATTTCTGTGTTTCATCATCAATAAGAAGGTCAGAGGGAAACAGTAAACCTGAAGTGAAGCATCGGAATCTATTACTAGTGTCACAGGAATGGTTCAAAACATAGACAGTAGGAAGAGTCAGTCTTCTTGTACTTAAGTCGGCATTGTGCCTTTTCTATTTATTAACGATGCAATTTCTGTGTTTCGTCGTCAATAAGAAGGTCAAAGGGATACAGTAAACCTAAAATGAAGCGTCAGAATCTATAACTAGTGACACAGGAATGGTTCGAAACATAGACAGTAAGAAGAGTCAGTCTTCTTGTACTTATGTCGGCATTGTGCCTCTTGTATTTAATTCCGATGCAATTTCTGTGTTTCATCGTCAATAGGAAGGTCCAAGTGATACAGTAAACCTGAAGTTAAGCATCGTAAACTATAAATAGTGTCACCGGAATGGTTCAAAGCATAGACAGTAAGAAGTGTCAGTCCTCTTGTACTTAAGTCGGCATTGTGCCTTTTGTATTTAATTCCGATGCAATTTCCGTGTTTCATCGTAATTAAGAAGGTCAGAGGGATTCAGTAAACCTGAAGTGAAGCATCGGAATCTAAACTAGTGTCACAGGAATGGTTCTAAACATAGTCAGTACGAAGAGTCAGTCTTCTTGTACTTAATTCGGCATTGTGCCTTTTGTATTTCATTCCGATGCAATTTCTGTGTTTCATCGTCAATAAGAAGGTCCAAGTGATACAATAAACATATAGTGAAGCATCGGAGTCTAAAACTGGTCACACATGAAATTTTCATAACATGGTCAGAAAGAGGAGTCAGTCTTCTTGTACTTGAGTCGGCATTGTGCCTTTTGTATTTAATTCCGATGCAATTTCTGTGTTTCATCGTCAATAAGAAGGTCAGAGGGATACAGTAAACCTGAAGTGAAGCATCGGAATCTATAACTAGTGTCACAGGAATGGTTCAAAACAGAGACAGTAGGAAGAGTCAGTCTTCTTGTACTTAAGTCGGCATTGTGCCTTTTCTATTTAATTCCGATGCAAATTCTGTGTTCCGTCGTCAATAACAAGGTCCAAGGGATACAGTATACCTGAAGTGAAGCATCGGAATCTATAACTAGTGTCACAGGAATGGTTCAAAGCATAGACAGTAAGAACAGTCAGTATTCTTGTACGTATGTCGGCATTCTGCCTTTCTATTTTATTCCGATGCAATTTCTGTGTTTCATCGTCAATAAGAGGGTCAGAGGGATACAGTAAACCTGAAGTGTAGCATCGGAATCCATAACTAGTGTCACAGGATTGGTTCAGACATAGACAATGGTAAGGGTCAGTCTTCTTGTACTTAAGTCGGCATTGTGCCTGTCCTATTTAATTCTGATGCAATTTCTGTGTTTCGTCGTCAATAAGAAGGTCCAAGCAATGCAGTAAACCTGAAGTGAAGCATCGGAATCCATAACTAGTGTCACAGGAATGGTTCAAAGCATAGACAGTAAGAAGAGTCAGCCCTCTTGTACTTAAGTCGGCATTGTGCCTTTTGTATTTAATTCCTATGCAATTTCTGTGTTTAATCGACAATAAGAAGGTCAGAGGGGTACAGTAAACCTGAAGTGAAGCATCGGAATCTGTAACTAGTGTCACAGGAATGGTTCAAAACATAGACAGTAGGAAGAGTCAGTCTTCTTGTACTTAAGTCGGCATTGTGCCTTTTGTTTTTATTTCCGATGCAATTTCTGTGTTTCGTCGTCAATGAGAGGGTCCAAGGGATACAGTAAACCTGAAGTGAAGCATCGGAATCTATAATTAGTGTCAGGGGAATGGTTCAAAACATAGTCAGTAAGAAGAGACATTCTTCTTGTACTTAAGTCGGCATTGTGCCTTTTTATTTAATCCCGATGCAATTTCTGTGTTTCATCGTCAATAAGAAGGTCCAAGGGATACAGTAAAACTGAAGTGAAGCTTCGGAATCTATAACTAGTGTCACAGGAATGGTTCAAACATAGTCAGTAAGAAGAGTCATTCTTCTTGTACTTATGTCGGCATTGTGCCTTTTCTATTTAATTCTGATGCAATTTCTGTGTTTCATCGTCAACAAGAAGGTCAGAGGGATACAGTAAACCTGATGTGAAGCATCGGAATGTATAACTAGTGTCACAGGAATGGTTCAAAACATAGACAGTAGGAAGAGTCAGTCTTCTTGTACTTGAGTCGGCATTGTGCCTAATGTATTTATTTCCGATGCAATCGCTGTAATTCATCGTCAATAAGGAGGTCAGAGGAATACAGTAAACCTGAAGTGAAGCATCGGAAACTATAACTAGTGTCACAGGTATGGTTCAAAAAATAGACAGTAGGAAGAGTCATTCTTCTTGTACTTAAGTCGGCATTCTGCCTTTTGTATATAATTCCGATGCAATTTCTGTGTTTCATCGTCAATAAGAAGGTCCAAGGGTTACAGCACACGTGAAGTGATGCATCAGAATTTGAAACTAGTGTCACAGGACTGGTTCAAAACATAGACAGTAAGAACAGTCAGTCTACTTGTACTTAAGTCGGCATTGTGCCTTTTGTATTTAATCCCGATGCATTTTCTGTGTTTCATCGTCAATAAGAAGGTCCAAGGGAGACAGTACACCTGAAGCAAAGCATCGGAACCTGTAACTAGTGTCACAGGAATGGTTCAAATCATAGACAGTAAGAAGAGTCAGTCTTCTTGTACTTAAGTCGGCATTGTGGCTTTTCTATTTAATTCCGATGCAATTTCTGTGTTTCATCTTCAATAAGAAGGTCAGAGGGATGCAGTAAACCTGAAATGAAGCATCGGAATTTATAACTTGTTTCACAGGAATGGTTCAAAACATAGACAGTATGAAGAGTCAGTCTTCTTGTACTTAAGTCGGCATTGTGCCTTTTGTATTTAATTCCGATGCAATTTCTGTGTTTCATCGTCAATATGAAGGTCAGAGGGATACAGTAAACCTGAAGTGAAGCATCGGAATCAATAACTAGTGTGACAGGAATGGTTCAAAACATAGACAGTAGGAAGAGTCAGTCTTCTTGTACTTGAGTCGGCATTGTGCCTTTTGTATTTATTTCCGATGCAATTGCTGTGTTTCATCGTCAATAAGGAGGTCAGAGGGATACAGTAAACCTGAAGTGAAGCATCGGAGTCTAAAACTGGTCTCACATTATATGTTCATAACATAGTCAGAAAGAAGAGCCAGTCTTCTTGTACTTGAGTCGGCATTGTGCCTTTTGTATTTAATTCCGATGCAATTTCTGTGTTTCATCGTCAATAAGAAGGTCAGAGGGATACAGTAAACCTGTAGTGAAGCATCGGAATCTATAACTAGTGTCACAGGAATGGTTCGAAACAGAGGCAGTAGGAAGAGTCAGTCTTCTTGTACTTAAGTCGGCATTGTGCCTTGTGTATTTAATTCCGATGCAAATTCTGTGTTCCGTCGTCAATAACAAGGTCCAAGGGATACAGTATACCTGAAGTGAAGCATCGGAATCTATAACTAGTGTCACAGGAATGGTTCAAAGCATAGACAGTAAGAAGAGTCAGCCCTCTTGTACTTAAGTCGGCATTGTGCCTTTTGTATTTAATTCCTATGCAATTTCTGTGTTTCATCGACAATAAGAAGGTCAGAGGGGTACAGTAAACCTGAAGTGAAGCATCGGAATCTGTAACTAGTGTCACAGGAATGGTTCAGACATAGACAACAGTAAGGGTCAGTCTTCTTGTACTTAAGTCGGCATTGTGCCTGTCCTATTTAATTCCGATGCAAATTCTGTGTTTCGTCGTCAATAAGAAGGTCCAAGGGATGCAGTAAACCTGAAGTGAAGCATCGGAATCTATAACTAGTGTCACAGGAATGGTTCAAAGCATAGACAGTAAGAAGAGTCAGCCCTCTTGTACTTAAGTCGGCATTGTGCCTTTTATATTTAATTCCTATGCAATTTCTGTGTTTAATCGACAATAAGAAGGTCAGAGGGGTACAGTAAACCTGAAGTGAAGCATCGGAATCTGTAACTAGTGTCACAGGAATGGTTCAAAACATAGACAGTAGGAAGAGTCAGTCTTCTTGTACTTAAGTCGGCATTGTGCCTTTTGTTTTTAATTCCGATGCAAATTCTGTGTTTCGTCGTCAATGAGAGGGTCCAAGGGATACAGTAAACCTGAAGTGAAGCATCGGAATCTATAATTAGTGTCAGGGGAATGCTTCAAAACATAGTCAGTAAGAAGAGACATTCTTCTTGTACTTATGTTGGCATTGTGCCTTTTCTATTTAATTCTGATGCAATTTCTGTGTTTCATCGTCAATAAGAAGGTCAGAGGGATACAGTAAACCTGATGTGAAGCATCGGAATGTATAACTAGTGTCACAGGAGTGGTTCAAAACATAGACAGTAGGAAGAGTCAGTCTTCTTGTACTTGAGTCGGCATTGTGCCTTTTGTATTTGTATCCGATGCAATTGCTGTAATTCATCGTCATTAAGGAGGTCAGAGGAATACAGTAAACCTGAAGTGAAGCATCGGAATCTATAACTAGTGTCACAGGTATGGTTCAAAAAATAGACAGTAGGAAGAGTCATTCTTCTTGTACTTAAGTCGGCATTGTGCCTTTTGTATTTAATTCCGATGCAATTTCTGTGTTTCATCGTCAATAAGAAGGTCCAAGGGTTACAGCACACGTGAAGTGATGCATCAGAATTTGAAACTAGTGTCACAGGACTGGTTCAAAACATAGACAGTAAGAACAGTCAGTCTACTTGTACTTAAGTCGGCATTGTGCCTTTTGTATTTAATCCCGATGCAATTTCTGTGTTTCATCGTCAATAAGAAGGTCCAAGGGAGACAGTACACCTGAAGTAAAGCATCGGAACATGTAACTAGTGTCACAGGAATGGTTCAAATCATAGACAGTAAGATGAGTCAGTCTTCTTGTACTTAAGTCGGCATTGTGGCTTTTCTATTTAATTCCGATGCAATTTCTGTGTTTCATCTTCAATAAGAAGGTCAGAGGGATGCAGTAAACCTGAAATGAAGCATCGGAATGTATAACTTGTGTCACAGGAATGGTTCAAAACATAGACAGTATGAAGAGTCAGTCTTCTTGTACTTAAGTCGGCATTGTGCCTTTTGTATTTAATTCCGATGCAATTTCTGTGTTTCATCGTCGATATGAAGGTCAGAGGGATACAGTGAACCTGAAGTGAAGCATCGGAATCAATAACTAGTGTCACAGGAATGGTTCAAAACATAGACAGTGGGAAGAGTCAGTCTTCTTGTACTTGAGTCGGCATTGTGCCTTTTGTATTTATTTCCGATGCAATTGCTGTGTTTCATCGTCAATAAGGAGGTCAGAGGGATACAGTAAACCTGAAGTGAAGCATCGGAGTCTAAAACTGGTCTCACATGAAATGTTCATAACATAGTCAGAAAGAAGAGCCAGTCTTCTTGTACTTGAGTCGGCATTGTGCCTTTTGTATTTAATTCCGATGCAATTTCTGTGTTTCATCGTCAATAAGAAGGTCAGAGGGATACAGTAAACCTGAAGTGAAGCATCGGAATCTATAACTAGTGTCACAGGAATGGTTCGAAACAGAGACAGTAGGAAGAGTCAGTCTTCTTGTACTTAAGTCGGCATTGTGCCTTGTCTATTTACTTCCGATGCAAATTCTGTGTTCCGTCGTCAATAACAAGGTCCAAGGCATACAGTATACCGGAAGTGAAGCATCGGAATCTACAACTAGTGTCGCAGGAATGGTTCAAAACATAGACAGTAAGAACAGTCAGTATTCTTGTACTTATGTCGGCATTGTGCCTTTTCTATTTAATTCCGATGCAATTTCTGTGTTTCATCGTCAATAAGAGGGTCAGAGGGATACAGTAAACCTGAAGTGAAGCATCGGAATCCATAACTAGTGTCACAGGAATGGTTCAGACATAGACAATAGTATGGGTCAGTCTTCTTGTAATTAAGTTGGCATTGTGCCTGTCCTATTTAATTCCGATGCAATTTCTGTGTTTCGTCGTCAATAAGAAGGTCGAAATGATGCAGTAAACCTGAAGTGAAGCATCGGAATCTATAACTAGTGTCACAGGAATGGTTCAAAGCATAGACAGTAAGAAGAGTCAGCCCTCTTGTACTTAAGTCGGCATTGTGCCTTTTGTATTTAATTCCTATGCAATTTCTGTGTTTCATCGACAATAAGAAGGTCAGAGGGGTACAGTAAACCTGAAGTGAAGCATCGGAATCTGTAACTAGTGTCACAGGAATGGTTCAAAACATAGACAGTAGGAAGAGTCAGTCTTCTTGTACTTAAGTCGGCATTGTGCCTTTTGTTTTTAATTCCGATGCAACTTCAGTGTTTCGTCGTCAATGAGAGGGTCAAGGGATACAGTAAACCTGAAGTGAAGCATCGGAATCTATAATTAGTGTCAGGGGAATGGTTCAAAACATAGTCAGTAAGAAGAGACATTCTTCTGGTGCTTAAGTCGGCATTGTGCCTTTTTATTTAATCCCGATGCAATTTCTGTGTATCATCGTCAATAAGAAGGTCCAAGGGATACAGTAAAACTGAAGTGAAGCATCGGAATCTATAACTAGTGTCACAGGAATGGTTCAAACATAGTCAGTAAGAAGAGTCAGTCTTCTTGTACTTATGTCGGCATTGTGCCTTTTCTATTTAATTCTGATGCAATTTCTGTGTTTCGTCGTCAATAAGAAGGTCAGAGGGATACAGTAAACCTGATGTGAAGCATCAGAATGTATAACTAGTGTCACAGGAATGGTTCAAAACATAGACAGTAGGAAGAGTCAGTCTTCGTGTACTTGAGTCGGCATTGTGCCTTTTGTATTTATTTCCGATGCAATTGCAGTAATTCATCGTCAATAAGGAGGTCAGAGGAATACAGTAAACCTGAAGTGAAGCATCGGAAACTATAACTAGTGTCACAGGAATGGTTCAAAAAATAGACAGTAGGAAGAGTCATCTTCTTGTACTTAAGTCGGCATTGTGCCTTTTGTATTTAATTCCGATGCAACTTCTGTGTTTCATCGTCAATAAGAAGGTCCAAGGGTTACAGTAAACGTGAAGTGATGCATCAGAATTTGAAACTAGTGTCACAGGAATGGTTCAAAACATAGACAGTAGGAAGAGTCATTCTTCTTGTACTTAAGTCGGCATTGTGCCTATTGTATTTAATTCCGATGCAATTTCTGTGTTTCATCGTCAATAAGAAGTTCAGAGGGATACAGTAAACCTGATGTGAAACATCGGAATCTATAACTAGTGTCACGGGGATGGTTCAAAACATAGAGATTAGGAAGAGTCAGTCTTCTTATACTTAAGTCGGCAATGTGCCTTTTGTATTTAATTCCGATGCAATTTCTGTGTTTCATCGTCAATATGAAGGTCAGAGGGATACAGTAAACCTGAAGTGAAGCATCGGAATCAATGACTAGTGTCACAGGAATGGTTCAAAACATAGACAGTAGGAAGACTCAGTCTTCTTGTACTTGAGTCGGCATTGTGCCCTTTGTATTTATTTCCGATGCAATTGCTGTGTTTCATGGTCAATAAGGAGGTCAGAGGGATACAGTAAACCTGAAGTGAAGCATCGGAAACTATAACTAGTGTCACAGGAATGGTTCAAAGCATAGACAGTAGGAAGAGTCATTTTTCTTATACTTAAGTCGGCATTGTGCCTATTGTATTTATTTCCGATGCAATTGCTGTGTTTCATCGTCAATAAGGAGGTCAGAGGGATACAGTAAACCTGAAGTGAAGCATCGGAGTCTAGAACTGGTCTCACATGAAATGTTCATAACATAGTCAGAAAGAAGAGCCAGTCTTCTTGTACTTGAGTCGGCATTGTGCCTTTTGTATTTAATTCCGATGCAATTTCTGTGTTTCACCGTCAATAAGAAGGTCAGAGGGATACAGTAAACCTGAAGTGAAGCATCGGAATCTATAACTAGTGTCACAGGAATGGTTCGAAACAGAGACAGTAGGAAGAGTCAGTCTTCTTGTACTTAAGTCGGCATTGTGCCTTGTCTATTTAATTCCGATGCAAATTCTGTGTTCCGTCGTCAATAACAAGGTCCAAGGCATACAGTATACCGGAAGTGAAGCATCGGAATCTATAACTAGTGTCACAGGAATGGTTCAAAGCATAGACAGTAAGAAGAGTCAGCCCTCTTGTACTTAAGTCGGCATTGTGCCTTTTGTATTTAATTCCTATGCAATTTCTGTGTTTCATCGACAATAAGAAGGTCAGAGGGGTACAGTAAACCTGAAGTGAAGCATCGGAATCTGTAACTAGTGTCACAGGAATGGTTTAAAACATAGACAGTAGGAACAATCAGTCTTCTTGTACTTAAGTCGGCATTGTGCCTTTTGTTTTTAATTCCGATGCAACTTCAGTGTTTCGTCGTCAATGAGAGGGTCAAGGGATACAGTAAACCTGAAGTGAAGCATCGGAATCTATAATTAGTGTCAGGGGAATGGTTCAAAACATAGTCAGTAAGAAGAGACATTCTTCTGGTACTTAAGTCGGCATTGTGCCTTTTTATTTAATCCCGATGCAATTTCTGTGTTTCATCGTCAATAAGAAGGTCCAAGGGATACAGTAAAACTGAAGTGAAGCATCGGAATCTATAACTAGTGTCACAGGAATGGTTCAAACATAGTCAGTAAGAAGAGTCAGTCTTCTTGTACTTATGTCGGCATTGTGCCTTTTCTATTTAATTCTGATGCAATTTCTGTGTTTCATCGTCAATAAGAAGGTCAGAGGGATACAGTAAACCTGATGTGAAGCATCAGAATGTATAACTAGTGTCACAGGAATGGTTCAAAACATAGACAGTAGGAAGAGTCAGTCTTCTTGTACTTGAGTCGGCATTGTGCCTTTTGTATTTATTTCCGATGCAATTGCTGTAATTCATCGTCAATAAGGAGGTCAGAGGAATACAGTAAACCTGAAGTGAAGCATCGGAATCTATAACTAGTGTCACAGTAATGGTTCAAAAAATAGACAGTAGGAAGAGTCATTCCTCTTGTACTTAAGTCGGCATTGTGCCTTTTGTATTTAATTCCGATGCAACTTCTGTGTTTCATCGTCAATAAGAAGGTCCAAGGGTTACAGTAAACCTGAAGTGATGCATCAGAATTTGAAACTAGTGTCACAGGAATGGTTCAAAACATAGACAGTAGGAATAGTCATTCTTCTTGTACTTAAGTCGGCATTGTGCCTTTTGTATTTAATTACGATGCAATTGCTGTGTTTTATGGTCAATAAGGAGGTCAGAGGGATACAGTAAACCTGAAGTGAAGCATCGGAAACTATAACTAGTGTCACAGGAATGGTTCAAAGCATAGACAGTAGGAAGAGTCTTTCTTCTTATACTTAAGTCGGCATTGTGCCTATTCTATTTAATTCCGATGCAATTTCTGTGTTTCATCGTCAATAAGAAGGTCAAACGGGTACAGTAAACGTGAAGTGAATCATCGGAATCTATAACTGGTGTCACAGGAATGGTTCATAACATAGACAGTAGGAAGAGTTAGACTTCTTGTATTTAAGTCGGCATTGTGCCTTTTGTATTTAATTCCGATTTAATTTCTGTGTTTCATCGTCAATAAGAAGGTCCAAGGGATACAGTAAAACTGAAGTGAAGCATCGGAATCTATAACTAGTGTCACAGGAATGGTTCAAACATAGTCAGTAAGAAGAGTCAGTCTTCTTGTACTTATGTCGGCATTGTGCCTTTTCTATTTAATTCTGATGCAATTTCTGTGTTTCATCGTCAATAAGAAGGTCAGAGGGATACAGTAAACCTGATGTGAAGCATCGCAATGTATAACTAGTGTCACAGGAATGGTTCAAAACATAGACAGTAGGAAGCGTCAGTCTTCTTGTACTTGAGTCGGCATTGTGCCTTTTGTATTTATATCCGATGCAATTGCTGTAATTCATCGTCAATAAGGAGGTCAGAGGAATACAGTAAACCTGAAGTGAAGCATCGGAATCTATAACTAGTGTCACAGGTATGGTTCAAAAAATAGACAGTAGGAAGAGTCATTCTTCTTGTACTTAAGTCGGCATTGTGCCTTCTGTATTTAATTCCGATTCAATTTCTGTGTTTCATCGTCAATAAGAAGGTCCAAGGGTTACAGCACACGTGAAGTGATGCATCAGATTTGGAAACTAGTGTCACAGGACTGGTTCAAAACATAGGCAGTAAGAACAGTCAGTCTACTTGTACTTAAGTCGGCATTGTGCCTTTTGTATTTAATCCCGATGCAATTTCTGTGTTTCATCGTCAATAAGAAGGTCCAAGGGAGACAGTACACCTGAAGTAAAGCATCGGAACCTGTAACTAGTGTCACAGGAATGGTTCAAATCATAGACAGTAAGAAGAGTCAGTCTTCTTGTACTTAAGTCGGCATTGTGGCTTTTCTATTTAATTCCGATGCAATTTTTGTGTTTCATCTTCAATAAGAAGGTCAGAGGGATGCAGTAAACCTGAAATGAAGCATCGGAATGTATCACCTGTGTCACAGGAATGGTTCAAAACATAGACAGTATGAAGAGTCAGTCTTCTTGTACTTAAGTCGGCATTGTGCCTTTTGTATGTAATTCCGATGCAATTTCTGTGTTTCATCGTCAATATGAAGGTCAGAGGGATACAGTGAACCTGAAGTGAAGCATCGGAATCAATAACTAGTGTCACAGGAATGGTTCAAAACATAGACAGTAGGAAGAGTCAGTCTTCTTGTACTTGAGTCGGCATTGTGCCTTTTGTATTTATTTCCGATGCAGTTGCTGTGTTTCATCGTCAATAAGGAGGTCAGAGGGATACAGTAAACCTGAAGTGAAGCATCGGAGTCTAAAACTGGTCTCACATGAAATGTTCATAACATAGTCAGAAAGAAGAGCCAGTCTTCTTGTACTTGAGTCGGCATTGTGCCTTTTGCATTTAATTCCGATGCAAATTCTGTGTTCCGTCGTCAATAACAAGGTCCAAGGCATACAGTATACCGGAAGTGAAGCATCGGAATCTATAACTAGTGTCACAGGAATGGTTCAAAACATAGACAGTAAGAACAGTCAGTATTCTTGTACTTATGTCGGCATTGTGCCTTTTCTATTTAATTCCGATGCAATTTCTGTGTTTCATCGTCAATAAGAAGGTCAGAGGGATACAGTAAACCTGAAGTGAAGCATCGGAATCCATAACTAGTGTCACAGGAATGGTTCAGACATAGACAATAGTATGGGTCAGTCTTCTTGTACTTAAGTCGGCATTGTGCCTGTCCTATTTAATTCCGATGCAATTTCTGTGTTTCGTCGTCAATAAGAAGGTCGAAATGATGCAGTAAACCTGAAGTGAAGCATCGGAATCTATAACTAGTGTCACAGGAATGGTTCAAAGCATAGACAGTAAGAAGAGTCAGCCCTCTTGTACTTAAGTCGGCATTGTGCCTTTTGTATTTAATTCCTATGCAATTTCTGTGTTTCATCGACAATAAGAAGGTCAGAGGGGTACAGTAAACCTGAAGTGAAGCATCGGAATCTGTAACTAGTGTCACAGGAATGGTTCAAAACATAGACAGTAGGAAGAGTCAGTCTTCTTGTACTTAAGTCGGCATTGTGCCTTTTGTTTTTAATTCCGATGCAACTTCAGTGTTTCGTCGTCAATGAGAGGGTCAAGGGATACAGTAAACCTGAAGTGAAGCATCGGAATCTATAATTAGTGTCAGGGGAATGGTTCAAAACATAGTCAGTAAGAAGAGACATTCTTCTGGTACTTAAGTCGGCATTGTGCCTTTTTATTTAATCCCGATGCAATTTCTGTGTTTCATCGTCAATAAGAAGGTCGAAGGGATGCAGTAAAACTGAAGTGAAGCATCGGAATCTATAACTAGTGTCACAGGAATGGTTCAAACATAGTCAGTAAGAAGAGTCAGTCTTCTTGTACTTATGTCGGCATTGTGCCTTTTCTATTTAATTCTGATGTAATTTCTGTGTTTCATCGTCAATAAGAAGGTCAGAGGGATACAGTAAACCTGATGTGAATCATCAGAATGTATAACTAGTGTCACAGGAATGGTTCAAAACATAGACAGTAGGAAGAGTCAGTCTTCTTGTACTCGAGTCGGCATTGTGCCTTTTGTATTTATTTCCGATGCAATTGCTGTAATTCATCGTCAATAAGGAGGTCAGAGGAATACAGTAAACCTGAAGTGAAGCATCGGAATCTATAACTAGTGTCACAGGAATGGTTCAAAAAATAGACAGTAGGAAGAGTCATTCTTCTTGTAATTAAGTCGGCATTGTGCCTTTTGTATTTAATTCCGATGCAACTTCTGTGTTTCTTCGTCAATAAGAAGGTCCAAGGGTTACAGTAAACGTGAAGTGATGCATCAGAATTTGAAACTAGTGTCACAGGAATTTTTCAAAACATAGACAGTAGGAAGAGTCACTCTTCTTGTACTTAAGTCGGCATTGTGCCTTTTGTATTTAATTCCGTTGCAATTTCTGTGTTTCATCGTCAATAAGAAGGTCAGAGGGATACAGTAAACCTGATGTGAAACATCGGAATCTATAACTAGTGTCACGGGGATGGTTCAAAACATAGAGATTAGGAAGAGTCAGTCTTCTTATACTTAAGTCGGCACTGTGCCTTTTGTATTTAATTCCGATGCAATTTCTGTGTTTCATCGTCAATATGAAGGTCAGAGGGATACAGTAAACCTGAAGTGAAGCATCGGAATCAATAACTAGTGTCACAGGAATGGTTCAAAACATAGACAGTAGGAAGAGTCAGTCTTCTTGTACTTGAGTCGGCATTGTGCCTTTTGTATTTATTTCCGATGCAATTACTGTGTTTCATGGTCAATAAGGAGGTCAGAGGGATACAGTAAACCTGAAGTGAAGCATCGGAAACTATAACTAGTGTCACAGGAATGGTTCAAAGCATAGACAGTAGGAAGAGTCATTCTTCTTATACTTAAGTCGGCATTGTGCCTATTCTATTTATTTCCGATGCAATTTCTGTGTTTCATCGTCAATAAGAAGGTCAAAGGGATACAGTAAACGTAAAGTGAATCATCGGAATCTATAACTGGTGTCACAGGAATGGTTCATAACATAGACAGTAGGAAGAGTTAGACTTCTTGTATTTAAGTCGGCATTGTGCCTTTTGTATTTAATTCCGATTTAATTTCTGTGTTTCATCGTCAATAAGAAGGTCCAAGGGATACAGTAAACCTGAAGCAAAGCATCGGAATCTATAACTAGTGTCACAGGGATGGTTCAAAACATAGACATTAGGAAGAGTCAGTCTTCTTGTACTTAAGTCGGCTTTATTTCTTTTGTATTTAATTCCGATGCAATTTTTGTGTTTCATCGTCAATGAGGAGGTCAGAGGGATACAGTAAACCTGAAGTGAAGCATCGGAATCTATAACTAGTGTCACAGGAATGTTTCAAATCATAGGCAGTAAGAAGAGTCAGCCCTCTTGTACTTATGTCGGCATTGTGCCTTTTGTATTTAATTCCTATGCAATTTCTGTGTTTCATCAACAATAAGAAGGTCAGAGGGGTACAGTAAACCTGAAGTGAAGCATCGGAATCTGTAACTAGTGTCACAGGAATGGTTCAAAACATAGACAGTAGGAAGAGTCAGTCTTCTTGTACTTAAGTCGGCATTGTGCCCTTTGTTTTTAATTCCGATGCAACTTCAGTGTTTCGTCGTCAATGAGAGGGTCAAGGGATACAGTAAACCTGAAGTGAAGCATCGGAATCTATAATTAGTGTCAGGGGAATGGTTCAAAACATAGTCAGTGAGAAGAGACATTCTTCTGGTACTTAAGTCGGCATTGTGCCTTTTTATTTAATCCCGATGCAATTTCTGTGTTTCATCGTCAATAAGAAGGTCCAAGGGATACAGTAAAACTGAAGTGAAGCATCGGAATCTATAACTAGTGTCACAGGAATGGTTCAAACATAGTCAGTAAGAAGAGTCAGTCTTCTTGTACTTATGTCGGCATTGTGCCTTTTCTATTTAATTCTGATGCAATTTCTGTGTTTCATCGTCAATAAGAAGGTCAGAGGGATACAGTAAACCTGATGTGAAGCATCAGAATGTATAACTAGTGTCACAGGAATGGTTCAAAACATAGACAGTAGGAAGAGTCAGTCTTCTTGTACTTGAGTCGGCATTGTGCCTTTTGTATTTATTTCCGATGCAATTGCTGTAATTCATCGTCAATAAGGAGGTCAGAGGAATACGGTAGACCTGAAGTGAAGCATCTTAATCTATAACTAGTGTCACAGGAATGGTTCAAATAATAGACAGTAGGAAGAGTCATTCCTCTTGTACTTAAGTCGGCATTGTGCCTTTTGTATTTAATTCCGATGCAACTTCTGTGTTTCATCGTCAATAAGAAGGTCCAAGGGTTACAGTAAACGTGAAGTGATGCATCAGAATTTGAAACTAGTGTCACAGGAATGGTTCAAAACATAGACAGTAGGAAGAGTCATTCCTCTTGTACTTAAGTCGGCATTGTGCCTTTTGTATTTAATTCCGATGCAATTGCTGTGTTTTATGGTCAATAAGGAGGTCAGAGGGATACAGTAAACCTGAAGTGAAGCATCGGAAACTATCACTAGTGTCACAGGAATGGTTCAAAGCATAGACAGTAGGAAGAGTCTTTCTTCTTATACTTAAGTCGGCATTGTGCCTATTCTATTTCATTCCGATGCAATTTCTGTGTTTCATCGTCAATAAGAAGGTCAAAGGGGTACAGTAAACGTGAAGTGAATCATCGGAATCTATAACTGGTGTCACAGGAATGGTTCATAACATAGACAGTAGAAAGAAATAGACTTCTTGTATTTAAGTCGGCATTGTGCCTTTTGTATTTAATTCCGATTTAATTTCTGTGTTTCATCGTCAATAAGACGGTCCAAGGGATACAGTAAAACTGAAGTGAAGCATCGGAATCTATAACTAGCGTCACAGGAATGGTTCAAACATAGTCAGTAAGAAGAGTCAGTCTTCTCGTACTTATGTCGGCATTGTGCCTTTTCTATTTAATTCTGATGCAATTTCTGTGTTTCATCGTCAATAAGAAGGTCAGAGGGATACAGTAAACCTGATGTGAAGCATCGCAATGTATAACTAGTGTCACAGGAATGGTTCAAAACACAGACAGTAGGAAGCGTCAGTCTTCTTGTACTTGAGTCGGCATTGTGCCTTTTGTATTTATATCCGATGCAATTGCTGTAATTCATCGTCAATAAGGAGGTCAGAGGAATACAGTAAACCTGAAGTGAAGCATCGGAATCTATAACTAGTGTCACAGGTATGGTTCAAAAAATAGACAGTAGGAAGAGTCATTCTTCTTGTACTTAAGTCGGCATTGTGCCTTTTGTATTTAATTCCGATGCAATTTCTGTGTTTCATCGTCAATAAGAAGGTCCAAGGGTTACAGCACACGTGAAGTGATGCATCAGAATTTGAAACTAGTGTCACAGGACTGGTTCAAAACATAGGCAGTAAGAACAGTCAGTCTACTTGTACTTAAGTCGGCATTGTGCCTTTTGTATTTAATCCCGATGCAATTTCTGTGTTTCATCGTCAATAAGAAGGTCCAAGGGAGACAGTACACCTGAAGTAAAGCATCGGAACCTGTAACTAGTGTCACAGGAATGGTTCAAATCATAGACAGTAAGAAGAGTCAGTCTTCTTGTACTTAAGTCGGCATTGTGGCTTTTCTATTTAATTCCGATGCAATTTCTGTGTTTCATCTTCAATAAGAAGGTCAGAGGGATGCAGTAAACCTGAAATGAAGCATCGGAATGTATAACCTGTGTCACAGGAATGGTTCAAAACATAGACAGTATGAAGAGTTAGTCTTCTTGTACTTAAGTCGGCATTGTGCCTTTTGTATTTAATTCCGATGCAATTTCTGTGTTTCATCGTCAATATGAAGGTCAGAGGGATACAGTGAACCTGAAGTGAAGCATCGGAATGAATAACTAGTGTCACAGGAATGGTTCAAAACATAGACAGTAGGAAGAGTCTGTCTTCTTGTACTTGAGTCGGCATTGTGCCTTTTGTATTTATTTCCGATGCAGTTGCTGTGTTTCGTCGTCAGTAAGGAGGTCAGAGGGATACAGTAAACCTGAAGTGAAGCATCGGAGTCTAAAACTGGTCTCACATGAAATGTTCATAACATAGTCAGAAAGAAGAGCCAGTCTTCTTGTACTTGAGTCGGCATTGTGCCTTTTGTATTTAATTCCGATGCAATTTCTGTGTTTCATCGTCAATAAGAAGGTCAGAGGGATACAGTAAACCTGAAGTGAAGCATCGGAATCTATAACTAGTGTCACAGGAATGGTTCGAAACAGAGACAGTAGGAAGAAACAGTCTTCTTGTACTTAAGTCGGCATTGTGCCTTGTCTATTTAATTCCGATGCTAATTCTGTGTTCCATCGTCAATAACAAGGTCCAAGGCATACAGTATACCGGAAGTGAAGCATCGGAATCTATAACTAGTGTCACAGGAATGGTTCAAAACATAGACAGTAAGAACAGTCAGTATTCTTGTACTTATGTCGGCATTGTGCCTTTTCTATTTAATTCCGATGCAATTTCTGTGTTTCATCGTCAATAAGAGGGTCAGAGGGATACAGTAAACAAGAAGTGAAGCATCGGAATCCATAACTAGTGTCACAGGAATGGTTCAGACATAGACAATAGTATGGGTCAGTCTTCTTGTACTTAAGTCGGCATTGTGCCTGTCCTATATAATTCCGATGCAATTTCTGTGTTTCGTCGTCAATAAGAAGGTCGAAATGATGCAGTAAACCTGAAGTGAAGCATCGGAATCTATAACTAGTGTCACAGGAATGGTTCAAAGCATAGACAGTAAGAAGAGTCAGCCCTCTTGTACTTAAGTCGGCATTGTGCCTTTTGTATTTAATTCCTATGCAATTTCTGTGTTTCATCGACAATAAGAAGGTCAGAGGGGTACAGTAAACCTGAAGTGAAGCATCGGAATCTGTAACTAGTGTCACAGGAATGGTTCAAAACATAGACAGTAGGAAGAGTCAGTCTTCTTGTACTTAAGTCGGCATTGTGCCTTTTGTTTTTAATTCCGATGCAACTTCAGTGTTTCGTCGTCAATGAGAGGGTCAAGGGATACAGTAAACCTGAAGTGAAGCATCGGAATCTATAATGAGTGTCAGGGGAATGGTTCAAAACATAGTCAGAAAGAAGAGTCATTCTTCTGGTACTTAAGTCGGCATTGTGCCTTTTTATTTAATCCCGATGCAATTTCTGTTTTTCATCGTCAATAAGAAGGTCCAAGGGATGCAGTAAAACTGAAGTGAACCATCGGAATCTATAACTAGTGTCACAGGAATGGTTCAAACATAGTCAGTAAGAAGAGTCAGTCTTCTTGTACTTATGTCGGCATTGTGCCTTTTCTATTTAATTCTGATGCAATTTCTGTGTTTCATCGTCAATACGAAGGTCAGAGGGATACAGTAAACCTGATGTGAAGCATCAGAATGTATAACTAGTGTCACAGGAATGGTTCAAAACATAGACAGTAGGAAGAGTCAGTCTTCTTGTACTCGAGTCGGCATTGTGCCTTTTGTATTTATTTCCGATGCAATTGCTGTAATTCATCGTCAATAAGGAGGTCAGAGGAATACAGTAAACCTGAAGTGAAGCATCGGAATCTATAACTAGTGTCACAGGAATGGTTCAAAAAATAGACAGTAGGAAGAGTCATTCTTCTTGTACTTAAGTCGGCATTGTGCCTTTTGTATTTAATTCCGATGCAACTTCTGTGTTTCATCGTCAATAAGAAGGTCCAAGGGTTACAGTAAACGTGAAGTGATGCATCAGAATTTGAAACTAGTGTCACAGGAATGGTTCAAAACATAGACAGTAGGAAGAGTCATTCTTCTTGTACTTAAGTCGGCATTGTGCCTTTTGTATTTAATTCCGATGCAATTTCTGTGTTTCATCGTCAATAAGAAGGTCAGAGGGATACAGTAAACCTGATGTGAAACATCGGAATCTATAACTAGTGTCATGGGGATGGTTCAAAACATAGAGATTAGGAAGAGTCAGTCTTCTTATACTTAAGTCGGCACTGTGCCTTTTGTATTTAATTCCGATGCAATTTCTGTGTTTCATCGTCAATATGAAGGTCAGAGGGATACAGTAAACCTGAAGTGAAGCATCGGAATCAATAACTAGTGTCACAGGAATGGTTCGTAACATAGACAGTAGGAAGAGTTAGACTTCTTGTATTTAAGTCGGCATTGTGCCTTTTGTATTTAATTCCGATTTAATTATTGTGTTTCATCGTCAATAAGAAGGTCCAAGGGATACAGTAAACCTGAAGCAAAGCATCGGAATCTATAACTAGTGTCACAGGGATGGTTCAAAACATAGACATTAGGAAGAGTCAGTCTTCTTGTACTTAAGTCGGCTTTATTTCTTTTGTATTTAATTCCGATGCAATTTTTGTGTTTCATCGTCAATGAGGAGGTCAGAGGGATACAGTAAAACTGAAGTGAAGCATCAGAATCTATAACTAGTGTCACAGGAATGGTTCAAAACATAGACAGTAGGAAGAGTAAGTCTTCTTGTACTTGAGTCGGCATTGTGCCTTTTGTATTTATTTCCGATGCAATTACTGTGTTTCATGGTCAATAAGGAGGTCAGAGGGATACAGTAAACCTGAAGTGAAGCATCGGAATCTATAACTAGTGTCACAGGAATGGTTCAAAGCATAGACAGTAAGAAGAGTCAGCCCTCTTGTACTTATGTCGGCATTGTGCCTTTTGTATTTAATTCCTATGCAATTTCTGTGTTTTATCGACAATAAGAAGGTCAGAGGGGTACAGTAAACCTGAAGTGAAGCATCGGAATCTGTAACTATTGTCACAGCAATGGTTCAAAACATAGACAGTAGGAAGAGTTAGTCTTCTTGTACTTAAGTCGGCATTGTGCCTTTTGTTTTTAATTCCGATGCAACTTCAGTGTTTCGTCGTCAATGAGAGGGTCATGGGATACAGTAAACCTGAAGTGAAGCATCGGAATCTATAATTAGTGTCAGGGGAATGGTTCAAAACATAGTCAGTGAAAAGAGACATTCTTCTGGTACTTAAGTCGGCATTGTGCCTTTTTATTTAATCCCGATGCAATTTCTGTGTTTCATCGTCAATAAGAAGGTCCAAGGGATACAGTAAAACTGAAGTGAAGCATCGGAATCTATAACTAGTGTCACAGGAATGGTTCAAACAGTCAGTAAGAAGAGTCAGTCTTCTTGTACTTATGTCGGCATTGTGCCTTTTCTATTTAATTCTGATGCAATTTCTGTGTTTCATCGTCAATAAGAAGGTCAGAGGGATACAGTAAACCTGATGTGAAGCATCAGAATGTATAACTAGTGTCACAGGAATGGTTCAAAACATAGACAGTAGGAAGAGTCAGTCTTCTTGTACTTGAGTCGGCATTGTGCCTGTTGTATTTATTTCCGATGCAGTTGCTGTAATTCATCGTCAATAAGGAGGTCAGAGGAATACAGTAAACCTGAAGTGAAGCATCGGAATCTATAACTAGTGTCACAGGAATGGTTCAAAAAATAGACAGTAGGAAGAGTCATTCTTCTTGTACTTAAGTCGGCATTGTGCCTTTTGTATTTAATTCCGATGCAACTTCTGTGTTTCATCGTCAATAAGAAGGTCCAAGGGTTACAGTAAACGTGAAGTGATGCATCAGAATTTGAAACTAGTTTCACAGGAATGGTTCAAAACATAGACAGTAGGAAGAGTCATTCTTCTTGTACTTAAGTCGGCATTGTGCCTTTTGTATTTAATTCCGATGCAATTTCTGTGTTTCATCGTCAATATGAAGGTCAGAGGGATACAGTAAACCTGAAGTGAAGCATCGGAATCAATAACTAGTGTCACAGGAATGGTTCAAAACATAGACAGTAGGAAGAGTCAGTCTTCTTGTACTTGAGTCGGCATTGTGCCTTTTGTATTTATTTCCGGTGCAATTACTGTGTTTCATGGTCAATAAGAAGGTCAAAGGGATACAGTAAACGTGAAGTGAATCATCGGAATCTATAACTGGTGTCACAGGAATGGTTCGTAACATAGACAGTAGGAAGAGTTAGACTTCTTGTATTTAAGTCGGCATTGTGCCTTTTGTATTTAATTCCGATGCAACTTCTGTGTTTCATCGTCAATAAGAAGGTCCAAGGGTTACAGTAAACGTGAAGTGATGCATCAGAATTTGAAACTAGTTTCACAGGAATGGTTCAAAACATAGACAGTAGGAAGAGTCATTCTTCTTGTACTTAAGTCGGCATTGTGCCTTTTGTATTTAATTCCGATGCAATTTTTGTGTTTCATCGTCAATGAGGAGGTCAGAGGGATACACTAAAACTGAAGTGAAGCATCAGAATCTATAACTAGTGTCACAGGAATGGTTCAAAAGATAGACAGTAGGAAGAGTCAGTCTTCTTGTACTTGAGTCGGCATTGTGCCTTTTGTATTTATTTCCGATGCAATTACTGTGTTTCATGGTCAATAAGGAGGTCAGAGGGATACAGTAAACCTGAAGTGAAGCATCGGAATCTATAACTAGTGTCACAGGAATGGTTCAAAGCATAGACAGTAAGAAGAGTCAGCCCTCTTGTACTTATGTCGGCATTGTGCCTTTTGTATTTAATTCCTATGCAATTTCTGTGTTTCATCGACAATAAGAAGGTCAGAGGGGTACAGTAAACCTGAAGTGAAGCATCGGAATCTGTAACTAGTGTCACAGGAATGGTTCAAAAAATAGACAGTAGGAAGAGTCATTCTTCTTATACTTAAGTCGGCATTGTGCCTTTTGTATTTAATTCCGATGCAACTTCTGTGTTTCATCGTCAATAAGAAGGTCCAAGGGTTACAGTAAACGTGAAGTGATGCATCAGAATTTGAAACTAGTTTCACAGGAATGGTTCAAAACATAGACAGTAGGAAGAGTCATTCTTCTTGTACTTAAGTCGGCATTGTGCCTTTTGTATTTAATTCCGATGCAATTTCTGTGTTTCATCGTCAATAAGAAGGTCAGAGGGATACAGTAAACCTGATGTGAAACATCGGAATCTATAACTAGTGTCACGGGGATGGTTCAAAACATAGAGATTAGGAAGAGTCAGTCTTCTTATACTTAAGTCGGCACTGTGCCTTTTGTATTTAATTCCGATGCAATTTCTGTGTTTCATCGTCAATATGAAGGTCAGAGGGATACAGTAAACCTGAAGTGAAGCATCGGAATCAATAACTAGTGTCACAGGAATGGTTCAAAACATAGACAGTAGGAAGAGTCAGTCTTCTTGTACTTGAGTCGGCATTGTGCCTTTTGTATTTATTTCCGATGCAATTACTGTGTTTCATGGTCAATAAGGAGGTCAGAGGGATACAGTAAACCTGAAGTGAAGCATCGGAAACTATAACTAGTGTCACAGGAATGGTTCAAAGCATAGACAGTAGGAAGAGTCATTCTTCTTATACTTAAGTCGGCATTGTGCCTATACTATTTAATTCCGATGCAAATTCTGTGTTTCATCGTCAATAAGAAGGTCAAAGGGATACAGTAAACGTGAAGTGAATCATCGTAATCTATAACTGGTGTCACAGGAATGGTTCATAACATAGACAGTAGGAAGAGTTAGCCTTCTTGTATTTAAGTCGGCATTGTGCCTTTTGTATTAAATTCCGATTTAATTTCTGTGTTTCATCGTCAATAAGAAGGTCCAAGGGATACAGTAAACCTGAAGCAAAGCATCGGAATCTGTAACTAGTGTCACAGGGATGGTTCAAAACATAGACATTAGGAAGAGTCAGTCTTCTTGTACTTAAGTCGGCATTATTTCTTTTGTATTTAATTCCGATGCAATTTTTGTGTTTCATCGTCAATGAGGAGGTCAGAGGGATACAGTAAAACTGAAGTGAAGCATCAGAATCTGTAACTAGTGTCACAGGAATGGTTCAAAACATAGACAGCAGGAAGAGTCAGTCTTCTTGTACTTGAGTCGGCATTGTGCCTTTTGTATTTATTTCCGATGCAATTACTGTGTTTCATGGTCAATAAGGAGGTCAGAGGGATACAGTAAACCTGAAGTGAAGCATCGGAATCTATAACTAGTGTCACAGGAATGGTTCAAAGCATAGACAGTAAGAAAAGTCAGCCCTCTTGTACTTATGTCGGCATTGTGCCTTTTGTATTTAATTCCTATGCAATTTCTGTGTTTCATCGACAATAAGAAGGTCAGAGGGGTACAGTAAACCTGAAGTGAAGCATCGGAATCTGTAACTAGTGTCACAGGAATGGTTCAAAACATAGACAGTAGGAAGAGTCAGTCTTCTTGTACTTAAGTCGGCATTGTGCCTTTTGTTTTTAATTCCGATGCAACTTCAGTGTTTCGTCGTCAATGAGAGGGTCAAGGGATACAGTAAACCTGAAGTGAAGCATCGGAATCTATAATTAGTGTCAGGGGAATGGTTCAAAACATAGTCAGTGAGAAGAGACATTCTTCTGGTACTTAAGTCGGCATTGTGCCTTTTTATTTAATCCCGATGCAATTTCTGTGTTTCATCGTCAATAAGAAGGTCCAAGGGATACAGTAAAACTGAAGTGAAGCATCGGAATCTATAACTAGTGTCACAGGAATGGTTCAAACAGTCAGTAAGAAGAGTCAGTCTTCTTGTACTTATGTCGGCATTGTGCCTTTTCTATTTAATTCTGATGCAATTTCTGTGTTTCATCGTCAATAAGAAGGTCAGAGGGATACAGTAAACCTGATGTGAAGCATCAGAATGTATAACTAGTGTCACAGGAATGGTTCAAAACATAGACAGTAGGAAGAGTCAGTCTTCTTGTACTTGAGTCGGCATTGTGCCTTTTGTATTTATTTCCGATGCAATTGCTGTAATTCTTCGTCAATAAGGAGGTCAGAGGAATACAGTAAACCTGAAGTGTAGCATCGGAATCTATAACTAGTGTCACAGGAATGGTTCAAAAAATAGACAGTAGGAAGAGTCATTCTTCTTGTACTTAAGTCGGCATAGTGCCTTTTGTATTTAATTCCGATGCAACTTCTGTGTTTCATCGTCAATAAGAAGGTCCAAGGGTTACAGTAAACGTGAAGTGATGCATCAGAATTTGAAACTAGTTTCACAGGAATGGTTCAAAACATAGACAGTAGGAAGAGTCATTCTTCTTGTACTTAAGTCGGCATTGTGCCTTTTGTATTTAATTCCGATGCAATTTCTGTGTTTCATCGTCAATAACAAGGTCAGAGGGATACAGTAAATCTGATGTGAAACATCGGAATCTATAACTAGTGTCACGGGGATGGTTCAAAACATAGAGATTAGGAAGAGTCAGTCTTCTTATACTTAAGTCGGCACTGTGCATTTTGTATTTAATTCCGATGCAATTTCTGTGTTTCATCGTCAATATGAAGGTCAGAGGGATACAGTAAACCTGAAGTGAAGCATCGGAATCAATAACTAGTGTCACAGGAATGGTTCAAAACATAGACAGTAGGAAGAGTCAGTCTTCTTGTACTTGAGTCGGCATTGTGCCTTTTGTATTTATTTCCGATGTAATTACTGTGTTTCATGGTCAATAAGGAGGTCAGAGGGATACAGTAAACCTGAAGTGAAGCATCGGAAACTATAACTAGTGTCACAGGAACGGTTCAAAGCATAGACAGTAGGAAGAGTCATTCTTCTTATACTTATGTCGGCATTGTGCCTATTCTATTTAATTCCGATGCAATTTCTGTGTTTCATCGTCAATAAGAAGGTCAAAGGGATACAGTAAACGTGAAGTGAATCATCGGAATCTATAACTGGTGTCACAGGAATGGTTCATAACATAGACAGTAGGAAGAGTTAGCCTTCTTGTATTTAAGTCGGCATTGTGCCTTTTGTATTTAATTCCGATTTAATTTCTGTGTTTCATCGTCAATAAGAAGGTCCAAGGGATACAGTAAACCTGAAGCAAAGCATCGGAATCTGTAACTAGTGTCACAGGGATGGTTCAAAACATAGACATTAGGAAGAGTCAGTCTTCTTGTACTTAAGTCGGCTTTATTTCTTTTGTATTTAATTCCGATGCAATTTTTGTGTTTCATCGTCAATGAGGAGGTCAGAGGGATACAGTAAAACTGAAGTGAAGCATCAGAATCTATAACTAGTGTCACAGGAATGGTTCAAAACATAGACAGTAAGAAGAGTCAGTCTACTTGTACCTAAGTCTGCATTGTGCCTTTTGTATTTACTCCCGATGCAATTTCTGTGTTTCATCGTCAACAAGTTGGTCCAAGGGAGACAGTACACCTGAAGTAAAGCATCGGAAGCTATAACTAGTGTCACAGGAATGGTTCATAACATAGACAGTAGGAAGAGTCAGACTTCTTGTATTCAAGTCGGCATTGTGCCTTTTGTATTTAATTCCGATTTAATTTCTGTGTTTCATCGTCAATAAGAAGGTGCAAGGGATACAGTAAACCTGAAGCAAAGCATCGGAATCTATAACTAGTGTCACAGGGATGGTTCAAAACATAGACATTAGGAAGAGTCAGTCTTCTTGTACTTAAGTCGGCTTTGTGCCTTTTGTATTTAATTCCGATGCAATTTCTGTGTTTCATCGTCAATGAGGAGGTCAGAGGGATACAGTAAAACTGAAGTGAAGCATCATAATCAATAACTAGTGTCACAGGAATGATTCAAACATAGACAGTAAGAAGAGTCAGTCTACCTGTACCTGAGTCTGCATTGAGCCTTTTGTATTTACTCCCGATGCAATTTCTGTGTTTCATCGTCAATAAGATGGTCCAAGGGAGACAGTACACCTGAAGTAAAGCATCGGAATCTATAACTAGTGTCACAGGAATGGTTCAAATCATAGACAGTAAGAAGAGTCAGTCTTCTTGTACTTAAGTCGGCATTGTGGCTTTTCTATTTAATTCCGATGCAATTTCTGTGTTTCATCGTCAATAAGAAGGTCAGAGGGATACAGTAAATCTGAAGTAAAGCATCGGAATCTACTACTAGTGTCACAGGAATGGTTCAAAACATAGACAGTAGGAAGAGTCAGTCATCTTGTACTTATGTCGGCATTGTGCCTTTTGTATATAATTTCGATGCAATTTCTGTGTTTCATCGTCAATAAGAAGGTCCAAGGGTTTCAGTAAACACATAGTGAAGCATCGGAATCTAAAACTGGTCTCACAGGAAGTGTTCAGATCGTAGTCAGTAAGAAGAGTCAGTCTTCTTGTACTTAAGTCGGCATTGTGGATTTTGTATTTAATTCCGATGCAATTTCCGTGTTTCATCTTCAATAAGGTCAGAGGGATGCAGTAAACCTGAAGTGAAGCATCGGAATTTATAACTAGTGTCACAGAAAAGGCTCAAAACATAGACAGTAAGAAGAGTCTGTCTTCTTGTACTTAAGTCGACATTGTGCCTTTTGTATTTAATTCCGATGCAATTACTGTGTTTCATCGTCAATAAGAAGGTCCAAGGGATACAGTAAACCTGAAGTGAAGCATCGGAATCTATAACTAGTGTCACAGGAAAGGTTCAAAGCATAGACAGTAGGAAGAGTCACTCTTCTTGTACTTAAGTCGGCATTGTGCCTTTTCTGTTTAATTCCAATGCAATTCCTGTGTTTCATCATCAAGAAGAAGGTCAGAGGAATACAGTAAACCTGAAGTGAGGCTTCGGAATGGATAACTAATGTCACAGGAATGGTTCAAAACATAGACAGTAGGAAGAGTCAGTCTTCTTGTACTTAAGTCGTCATTGGCCCTTTCTATTTAATTCCGATGCGATTTCTGTGTTTCGTCGTCAATAAGAAGGTCCAAGGGATACAGTAAACCTGAAGTGAAGCACCGGAATCTAAAACCGGTCTCTCAGGAAACGTTCAAAACATAGAGAGTAAGAAGAGCCAGTCAATTTGTATTTGAGTCGGCATTGTGCCTTTTGTATTTAATTCTGATGCAGTTTCTGTGTTTCATCGTGAATAAGAAGGTCAGAGTTAATCAGTAAACCTGAAGTGAAGCATCGGAATCTATAACTAGTGTCACAGGAATGGTTAAAACATAGACAGTAGGAAGAGTCAGTCTTCTTGTACTTAAGTCGGCATTGAGCCTTTTCTATTTCATTCCGATGTAATTTCTGTGTTTAATCGTCAATAAGAAGGTCCAAGGGATACAGTAAACATATAGTGAAGCATCGGAATCTAAAACTGGTCTCACAGGAAATGTTCACAACATAGTCAGTAAGAAGAGTCAGTCTTCTTGTACTTGAGTCGGCATTGTGCTTTTTCTATTTCATTCCGATGCAATTTCTGTGTTTCATCATCAAGAAAATGTCAGAGGGATGCAGCAAACCTGAAGTGAAGCATCGGAATCTATAACTAGTGTCACAGAAAAGGTTCAAAGCATAGACAGTAGGAAGAGTCAGTCTTCTTGTAGTTAAGTCGGCATTGTGCCGTTTGTATTTAATTCCGAGGCAATTTCTGTGTTTCATCGACAATTAGAAGGGCCAAGGGATACAGTAAACCTGAAGTGAAGCATCGGTATCTATAACTAGTGTCACAGGAATGGTTCTAACATTCACAGTAAGAAGAGTCAGTCTTCTTGTACTTAAGTCGGCATTGTGCTTTTTCTATTTAATTCCGATGCAATTTCTGTGTTTCATCGTCAATAAGAAGGTCAGAGGGATCCAATAATCCTGAAGTGAAGCATCGGAATCTATAACTAGTGTCACGGGAATGGTTCAAAACATAGAGATTAGGAAGAGTCAGTCTTCTTATGCTTAAGTCGGCACTGTGCCATTTGTATTTAATTCCGATGCAATTTCTGTGTTTCATCGTCAATAAGAAGGTCAGAGGGATACAGTAAACCTGAAGGGAAGCATCGGTATCTATAACCAGTGTCACAGGAGTGGTTCAAAACGTAGACAGTAAGAAGAGTCAGTCCTCTAGTACTTAAGTCGGCATTGTGCCTTTTGTATTTAAATCCGATGCAATATCTGTGTTTCATCGTCAATAAGAAGGAAAGTGGGATATAGTAAAACTGAAGTGAAGCATCGGAATCTATAACTAGTGTCTCAGGAATGGTTCAAAGCATAGACAGTAGGAAGAGTCAGTCTTCTTGTACTTAAGTCGGCATTGTGCTTTTTCTATTTAATTCCGATGCTATTTCTGTGTTTCGTCGTCAATAAGAAGGTCCGAGGGATACAGAAAACCTGAAGTGAAGCATCGGAATCTATAACTAGTGTCACAGGAATGGCTCACAACATACACAGCAAGATGAGTCAGTCTTTTTGTACTTTAGTCGGCATTGTGCCTTTTGTATTTAATTCCGATGCTATTTCTGTGTTTCATCGTCAATAAGAAGGTCAGAGGGATACAGTAAACCTGAAGTGACGCATCGGAATCAATAACTAGTGTCACAGGAATGGTTCAAAACATAGACAGTAGGAAGAGTCATTCTTCTTGTACTTAAGTCGGCATTGTGCCTTTTCTATTTAATTCCGATGCAATTTCTCTGTTTCATCGTCAATAAGAAGGTCAAAGGGATACAGTAAACTTGAAGTGAATCATCGGAATCTATAACTAGTGTCACAGGAATGGTTCAAGTCATAGACAGTAAGAAGAGTCAGTCTTCTTGTACTTATGTCGGCATTGTGCCTTATCTGTTTAATTCCGATGCAATTTCTTTATTTCATCATCAAGAAGAAGGTCAGAGGAATACAGTTAACCTGAAGTAAAGCTTCGGAATGTATAACTAGTGTCACATTAATGGTTGAAAACATAGACAGTAGGAAGAGTCAGTCTTCTTGTACTTGAGTCGGCATTGTGCCTTTTGTACTTAATTCCGATGCAATATCTGTGTTTCATCGTAAATAAGAAGGCCAGAGGGATACAGTAAACCTGAAGTGATGCATCGGAATCTATAACTAGTGTCACAGGAATGGGTCAAAACATAGACAGTCAGAAGTGTCAGTCTTCTCGTACTTAAGTCGGCATTGTGCCTTTTGTATTTAATTTCGATGCAATTTCTGTGTTTCATCGTCAATAAGAAGGTCCAAGGGATACAGTAAACACATAGTGAAGCATCGGAATCCAAATCTGGTCTCACAGGAAATGTTCAAACATAGTCAGTAAGAAGAGTCAGTCTTCTTGTACTTAAGTCGGCATTGTGACATTTCTATTCAATTCCGATGCAATTTCTGTGTTTCGTCGTCAATAAGAAGGTCCAAGGGATACAGTAAACCTGAAGTGAAGCACCGGAATCTAAACCGGTCTCTCAGGAAAGGTTCAAAACATAGAGAGTAAGAAGAGATAGTCAATTTGTATTTGAGTCGGCATTCTGGCTTTTGTATTTAATTCCAATGCAGTTTCTGTGTTTCATCGTCAATAAGAAGGTCAGAGGGAATCAGTAAACCTGAAGTGAAGCATCGGAATCTATAACTAGTGTCACAGGAATGGTTCAAAACATAGACAGTAAGAAGAGTCAGTCTACTTGTACCTAAGTCGGCATTGTGCCTTTTGTATATAATCCCGATGCAATTTCTGTGTTTCATCGTCAATAAGATGGTCCAAGGGAGACAGTACACCTGAAGTAAAGCATCGGAATCTACAACTAGTGTCACAGGAATGGTTCAATACATAGACAGTAATAAGAGTCAATCTTCTTGTTCTTAAGTCGGCATTGTGCCTTTTGTATATAATTTCGATGCAATTTCTGTGTTTCATCGTCAATAAGAAGGTCCAAGGGTTTCAGTAAACACATAGTGAAGCACCGGAATCTAAAACTGGTCTCACAGGAAATGTTCAAATCGTAGTCAGTAAGAAGAGTCAATCTTCTTGTACTTAAGTCGGCATTGTGGATTTTGTATTTAATTCCGATGCAATTTCTGTGTTTCATCTTCAATAAGAAGGTCAGAGGGATGCAGTAAACCTGAAGTGAAGCATCGGAATCTATAACTAGTGTCACAGAAAAGGTTCAAAGCATAGACAGTAAGAGGAGTCTGTCTTCTTGTACTTAAGTCGACATTGTGCCTTTTGTATGTAATTCCGATGCAATTTCTATGTTTCAGCGTCAATAAGAAGGTCAGAGGGATACAGTAAACCTGAAGTGAAGCATCGGAATCTATAACTAGTGTCACAGGAATGGTTCAAAGCATAGACAGTAGGAAGAGTCAGTCTTCTTGTACTTAAGTCGGCATTGTGCCTTTTCTGTTTAATTCCGATGCAATTCCTGTGTTTCATCATAAAGAAGAAGCTCAGAGGAATTCAGTAAACATGAAGTGAAGCTTCGGAATGGATAACTAGTGTCACAGGAATGGATCAAATCATAGACAGTAGGAAAAGTCAGCCTTCTTGTACTTTAGGTGGCATTGTGCCCTTTCTATTTAATTCCGATGCAATTTCTGTGTTTCGTCGTCAATAAGAAAGTCCAAGGGATACAGTAAACCTAAAGTAAAGCACCGGAATCTAAAACCGGTCTCTCAGGAAACGTTCAAAACATAGAGAGTAAGAAGAGCCAGTCAATTTGTATTTGAGTCGGCATTGTGCCTTTTGTATTTAATTCCGATGCAGTCTCTGTGTTTCGTCGTCAATAAGAAGGGCAGAGGGAATCAGTAAACCTGAAGTGAAGCATCGGAATCTATAACTAGTGTCACACGAATGGTTAAAACATAGACATTAGGAAGAGTCAGTCTTCTTGTACTTAAGTCGGCATTGAGCCTTTTCTATTTAATTCCGATGCGATTTCTGTGTTTCATCGTCAATAAGAAGGTCCAAGGGATACAGTAAACATATAGTGAAGCATCGGAATCTAAAACTGGTCTCACAGGAAATGTTCACAACATAGTCAGTAAGAAGAGACAGTCTTCTTGTACTTGAGTCGGCATTGTGCCTTTTCTATTTCATTCCGATGCAATTTCTGTGTTTCAGCATCAAGAAAATGTCAGAGGGATGCAGTAAACCTGAAGTGAAGCATCGGAATCTATAACTAGTGTCACAGGAATGGTTCTAACATAGACAGTGAGAAGAGTCAGTCTTCTTGTACTTAAGTCGGCTTGTGCCTTTTCTATTTAATTCCGATGCAATTTCTGTGTTTCATCGTCAATAAGATGGTCAGAGGGATACAGTAAACCTGAAGTGAAGCATCGGAATCTATAACTAGTGTCACAGGAATGGTTTAAAACATAGGCAATAGGAAGGGTCAGTCTTCTTGTACTTAAGTCGGCATTGTGCCTTTCCTATTTAATTCCGATGAAATTTCTGTGTTTCGTCGTCAATAAGAAGGTCCAAGGGATGCAGTAAACCTGAAGTGAAGCATCGGAATCTATAACTAGTGTCACAGAAATGGTTCAAAGCATAGACAGTAGGAAGAGTCAGTCTTCTTGTACTTAAGTCGGCATTGTACCTTTTCTATTTAATTCCGATGCTATTTCTGTGTTTCGTCGTCAATAAGAAGGTCTGAGGGATACAGAAAACCTGAAGTGAAGCATCGGAATCTATAACTAGTGCCACAGGAATGGCTCAAAACATACACAGCAAGATGAGTCAGTCTTTTTGTACTTTAGTCGGCATTGTGCCTTTTGTATTTAATTCCGATGCAATTTCTGTGTTTCATCGTCAATAACAAGGTCCAAGGGATACAGTAAACCTGAAGTGATGCATCGGAATCTATAACTAGTGTCACAGGAATGGTTCAAAACATAGACAGTAGGAAGTGTCAGTCTTCTTGTACCTGAGTCGGCATTGTGCCTTTTGTCTTTAATTCCGATGCAATTTCTGTGTTTCATCGTCAATAAGAAGGTCAGAGGGATACAGTAAACCTTAAGTGAAGCATCGGAATCTATAACTAGTGTCACAGGAATGTTTCAAAACATAGACTGTAAGAAGGGTCAGACTTCTTGTACTTAAGTCGGCATTGTGCTTTTCGTATTTAATTCCGATGCAATTTCTGTGTTTCAGCGTCTATAAGAAGGTAAGAGGGATACAGTAAACCTGACGTTAAGCGTAGGAATCTATAACTAGTGTCACAGGAATGGTCCAAAACATAGTCAGTACGAAGAGTCAGTGTTATTGTACCTAAGTTGGCATTGTGCCTTTCGTATTTAATTCCGATGCCATTTCTGTGTTTGATCGTCAATACGAAGGTCAGAGGGATACAGTAAACCTTAAGTGAAGCATTGGAATCTATAACTAGTATCACAGGAATGGTTCAAATCATAGTCAGTGAGAAGAGTCAGTCTTCTTGTACCTAAGTCGGCATTGTGCTTTTTCAATTTAATTCCGATGCAATTTCTGTGTTTCATAGTTAATAAGAAGGTCAGAGGGATACAGTAAACCTGAAGAGTACCATCGGAATCTACAACTAGTGTCACAGGAATGCTTCAAAACATAGACAGTAGGAAGAGTCTGTCTTCTTGTACTTAAGTCGGCATTGTGCCTCTTGTATTTAATTACGATGCAATTTCTGTGTTTCATCGTCAATAAGAAGGTCCAAGGGATACAGTAAACCTGAAATGAAGTATCGTAATCTATAACTAGTGTCACAGGAAAGTTTCAAATCATAGACAGTAGGAAGAGTCAGTCTACATGTACTTAAGTCGGCCATGTGCCTTTTGTATTTAATTACGATGCAATTTCTGTTTCATCGCCAATAAGAAGGTCAGAGGAATACAGTAAACCTGAAGTGAAGAATCGGAATCTATAACTAGTGTCACAGGAATTGTTCAAAACATAGTCAGTAAGAAGAGTCAGTTTTCTTGTACTTAAGACGGCATTGTGCCTTTTGTATTTAATTCCGATGCAATATCTGTGTTTCATCGTCAATAAGAAGGTTCAAGGGATACAGTAAGCCTGAAGTGAAGCTTTGGAATCTATAACTAGTATCACAATAATGGTTCAAACATATAGAGTATGAAGAGTCAGTCTACTTGTACTTAAGTCGGCGTTATGCCCTTTTCAATTTAATTCCGTTGCAATTACTGTGTTTCATCGTCAATATGAAGGTCAGAGGGATACAGTAAACCTGAAGTGAAGCATCGGAATCTATAACTAGTGTCACAGGAATGGTTCAAAACACAGTCAGTAAGAAGCGTCAGTCTTCTTGTAGTTAAGTCGGCATTGTGCATTTTGTATTTAATTCCGATGCAATATCTGTGTTTCATCGTCAATAAGAAGGTCCAAGGATACAGTAAACCTGAAGTGAAGCATCGGAATCTGTATCTAGCGTCACAGGAATGGTTCAAAACATAGTCACTAAGAAGAGTCAGTCTTATTGTACGTAAGTCGGCATTGTGCCTTTTCTATTTAATAACGCTGCAATTTCTGTGTTTCATCGTCAATAAGAACGTCCAAGGGATACAGTGAAACTGAAGTGAAGCATCGGAATCTATATCTAGTGTCACAGGATTGGTTCCAAACATAGACAGTAGGAAGAGTCAATCTTCATGTACTACAGTCGGCATTGTGCCTTTTCTAATTACGATGCAATTTCTGTGCTTCATCGTCAATAAGAAGTTCGGAGGGATACAGTAAACCCGAAGTGAAGCATCGGAATCTGTAACTAGCGTCACAGGAATGGTTCAAAGCATAGACAGTAAGAGGAGTCAGTCTTCTTGTACTTAAGTCGGCATTGTGCCTTTTCCATTTAATTCCAATGCAGTTTCTGTGTTTCATCGTCAATAAGAAGGTCCAAGGGATACAGTAAACCTGAAGTGAAGCATCGGAATCTATAACTAGTGTCACAGGAATGGTTCAAAGCATAGACAGTAAGAAAGGTCAATCTTCTTGTACTTAAGTCGGCATTGTGCCTTTTGTATTTAATTCCGATGCAATTTCTGTGTTTCGTCGTCAATAAGAAGGTCAGAGGGATACAGTGAACCTGAAGTGAAGCATCGGAATCTATAACTAGTGTCACAGGAATTGTTCAAAACATAGTCAGTAAGAAGAGTCAGTCTTCTTGTACTTACGTCGGCATTGTGCCTATTCTATTTAATTCCGATGCAATATCTGTGTTTCATCGTGAATAAGAAGAACAGAGGGATACAGTAAACCAGAAGTGAACCATTGGAATCTATAACTAGTGTCATAGGAATGGTTCCAAACATAGTCAGTAAGAAGAGTCAGTCTCTTGTACTTAATTTGAGATTGTGCCTTTTCTATTTATTTCCGATGCAATTTCTGTGTTTCATCGTCAATAAGAAGGGCCAAAGGATACAGTAAACCTGAAGTGAATCATCGGAATCTATAACTAGTGTCACAGGAATGGTTCAAATCATAGTCAGTACGAAGAGTCGGTCTTCTTGTACTTAAGTCGGCATTGTGCCTTTTGTATTTAATTCCGATGCAATTTCTGTGTTTCATCGTCAATAAGAAGGTCAGCGGGACACAGTAAACCTTAAGTGAAGCATCGGAATCTATAACTAGTGTCACAGGAATGTTTCAAAACATAGACAGTAAGAAGGGTCAGACTACTTGTACCTAAGTCGGCATTGTGCTTTTCGTATTTAATTCCGATGCAATTCTGTGTTTCAGCGTCAATAAGAAGGTAAGAGGGATACAGTAAACCTGAAGTTATGCATAGGAATCTATAACTAGTGTCACAGGAATGGTCCAAAACATAGTCAGTACGAAGAGTCAGTGTTATTGTACCTAAGTCGGCATTGTGCCTTTTGTATTTAATTCCGATGCCATTTCTGTGTTTCATCGTCAATAAGAAGGTCAGAGGGATACAGTAAACCTTAAGTGAAGCATTGGAATCTATAACTAGTATCACAGGAATGGTTCAAATCATAGTCAGTGAGAAGAGTCAGTCTTCTTGTACCTAAGTCGGCATTGTGCTTTTTCTATTTAATTCCGTTGCAATTTCAGTGTTTCATCGCCAATAAGAAGGTAAGAGGGATACAGTAAACCTGAAGTGAAGCATCGGAATCTGTAACTTGCTTCACAGGAATGGTTCAAACCATAGACAGTAAGAAGAGTCAGTCTTCTTGTACTTAAGTCGGCATTGTGCATTTTCTATTTAATTCCGATGCAATTTCTGTGTTTCATCGTTAATAAGAAGGTCCAAGGGATACAGTAAACCTGAAGTGAAGCATCGGAATCTATAACTAGCTTCACAGGAATGGTTCAAAGCATAGACTGTAAGAAAGGTCAGTCTTCTTGTACTTAAGTCTTCATTGTGCCTTTTGTATTTAATTCCGATGCAATTTCTGTGATTCATCGTCAATAATAAGGTCAGAGGGATGCAGTAAACCTGAAGAGTAGCATCGGAATCTATAACTAGTGTCACAGGAATGCTTCAAAACATAGACAGTAGGAAGAGTCGGTCTTCTTGTACTTAAGTCGGCATTGTGCCTCTTGTATTTAATTATGATGCAATTTCTGTGTTTCATCGTCAATAAGAAGGTCCAACGGATACAGTAAATCTGAAGTGAAGCATCGGAATCTATAACTAGTTTCACAGGAATGGTTCAAAACATAGACTGTAAGAAAGGTCAGTCTTCTTGTACCTAAGTCGGCATTGTGCCTTTTGTATATCATTACGATGCAATTTCTGTTTCATCGCCAATAAGAAGGTCAGAGGGATACAGTAAACCTGAAGTGAAAAATCGGAATCTATAACTAGTGTCACAGGAATAGTTCAAAACATAGTCAGTAAGAAGAGTCAGTTTTCTTGTACTTAAGACGGCATTGTGCCTTTTGTATTTAATTCCGATGCAATATCTGTGTTTCATCGTCAATAAGAAGGTTCAAGGGATACAGTAAACCTGCAGTGAAGCTTTGGAATCTATAACTAGTGTCACAGGAATGGTTCAAACATAGAGAGTATGAAGAGTCAGTCTACTTGTACTTACGTCGGCATTATGCCCTTTTCAATTTAATTCCGTCGCAATTACTGTGTTTCATCGTCAAATGAAGGTCAGAGGGATACAGTAAACCTGATGTGAAGCATCGGAATCTGTAACTAGTGTCACAGGAATGGTTCAAAACATAGTCAGTAAGAAGCGTCAGTCTTCTTGTTCTTAAGTCGGCATTGTGCATTTTGTATTTAATTCCGATGCAATATCTGTGTTTCATCGTCAATAAGAAGGTCCAAGGATACAGTAAACCTGAAGTGAAGCATCGGAATCTGTAACTAGCGTCACAGGAATGGTTCAAAACATAGTCAGTAAGAAGAAACAGTCTTATTGTACGTAAGTCGGCATTGTGCCTTTTCTATTTAATAACGCTGCAATTTCTGTGTTTCATCGTCAATAAGAACGTCCAAGGGATACAGTGACACTGAAGTGATGCATCGGAATCTATATCTAGTGTCACAGGATTGGTTCAAAACATAGACAGTAGGAAGAGTCAATCTTCATTTACTAAAGTCGGCATTGTGCCTTTTCTATTTAATTCCCATGCAATTTCTGTGCTTCATCGTCAATAAGAAGTTCAGAGGGATACAGTAAACCCGAAGGGAAGCATCGGAATCTGTAACTAGCGTCACAGGAATGGTTCAAAACATAGACAGTAAGAGGAGTCTGTCTTCTTGTACTTAAGTCGGCATTGTGCCTTTTCCATTTAATTCCGATGCAGTTTCTGTGTTTCATCGTCAATAAGAAGGAGCAAGGGATACAGTAAACCTGAAGTGAAGCATCGGAATCTATAACTAGTGTCACAGGAACGGTTCAAAGCATTGACAGTAAGAAAGGTCAGTCTTCTTGTACTTAAGTCGGCATTGTGCCTTTTGTATTTAATTCCGATGCAATTTCTGTGTTTCATCGTCAATAAGAAGGTCAGAGCGGTACAGTAAACCTGAAGTGAAGCATCGGAATCTATAACTAGTGTCACAGGAATTGTTCAAAACATAGTCAGTAAGAAGAGTCAGTCTTCTTGTACCTACGTCGGCATTGTGCCTATTCTATTTAATTCCGATGCAATATCTGTGTTTCATCGTCAATAAGAAGGTCAGAGGGATACAGTAAACCTGAAGTGAAGCATTGGAATCTATAACTAGTATCATAGGAATGGTTCCAAACATAGTCAGTAAGAAGAGTCAGTCTATTGTACTTAATTTGGGATTGTGCCCTTTCTATTTATTTCCGATGCAATTTCTGTGTTTCATCGTCAATAAGAAGGTCCAAAGAATACAGTAAACCTGAAGTGAATCATCGGAATCTATAACTAGTGTCACAGGAATGGTTCGAAACATAGACAGTACGAAGAGTCGGTCTTATTGTACTTAAGTCGGCATTGTGCCTTTTGTATTTAATTCCGATCCAATTTCTGTGTTTCATCGTCAATAAGAAGGTCAGAGGGATACAGTAAACCTTAAGTGAAGCATCGGAATCTATAACTAGTGTCACAGGAATGTTTCAAAACATAGACAGTAAGAAGGGTCAGTCTTCTTGTACTTAAGTCGGCATTGTGCTTTTTGTATTTAATTCCGATGCAATTTCTGTGTTTCAGCGTCAATAAGAAGGTCCAAGGGATACGGTAAGCCTGAAGTGAAGCATCGGAATCTATAACTTGTGTCACAGGAATGGTTCAAAACATAGACAAAAAGAAGAGTCAGTCTTCATGTACCTAAGTCGGCATTGTGCCTTTTGTATTTGATTCCGATGCAATATCTGTGTTTCATCGTCAATACGAAGGTCAGAGGGATATAGTAAACCTGAAGTGAAACATCGGAATCTATAACTAGTGTCACAGGAATGGTTCAATACATAGACAGTAGGAAGAGTCAGTCTTCTTGTACTTAAGTCGGCATTGTGCCTTTTGTATTTAATTCCGATGCAATATCTGTGTTTCATCGTCAATAAGAAGGTCCAAGGGATACAGTAAACCTGAAGTGAAGCATCGGAATCTGTAACTAGCGTCACAGGAATGGTTCAAAACATAGTCAGTAAGAAGAAACAGTCTTATTGTACGTAAGTCGGCATTGTGCCTTTTCTATTTAATAACGCTGCAATTTCTGTGTTTCATCGTCAATAAGAACGTCCAAGGGATACAGTGACACTGAAGTGATGCATCGGAATCTATATCTAGTGTCACAGGATTGGTTCAAAACATAGACAGTAGGAAGAGTCAATCTTCATTTACTAAAGTCGGCATTGTGCCTTTTCTATTTAATTCCCATGCAATTTCTGTGCTTCATCGTCAATAAGAAGTTCAGAGGGATACAGTAAACCCGAAGGGAAGCATCGGAATCTGTAACTAGCGTCACAGGAATGGTTCAAAACATAGACAGTAAGAGGAGTCTGTCTTCTTGTACTTAAGTCGGCATTGTGCCTTTTCCATTTAATTCCGATGCAGTTTCTGTGTTTCATCGTCAATAAGAAGGAGCAAGGGATACAGTAAACCTGAAGTGAAGCATCGGAATCTATAACTAGTGTCACAGGAACGGTTCAAAGCATTGACAGTAAGAAAGGTCAGTCTTCTTGTACTTAAGTCGGCATTGTGCCTTTTGTATTTAATTCCGATGCAATTTCTGTGTTTCATCGTCAATAAGAAGGTCAGAGCGGTACAGTAAACCTGAAGTGAAGCATCGGAATCTATAACTAGTGTCACAGGAATTGTTCAAAACATAGTCAGTAAGAAGAGTCAGTCTTCTTGTACCTACGTCGGCATTGTGCCTATTCTATTTAATTCCGATGCAATATCTGTGTTTCATCGTCAATAAGAAGGTCAGAGGGATACAGTAAACCTGAAGTGAAGCATTGGAATCTATAACTAGTATCATAGGAATGGTTCCAAACATAGTCAGTAAGAAGAGTCAGTCTATTGTACTTAATTTGGGATTGTGCCCTTTCTATTTATTTCCGATGCAATTTCTGTGTTTCATCGTCAATAAGAAGGTCCAAAGAATACAGTAAACCTGAAGTGAATCATCGGAATCTATAACTAGTGTCACAGGAATGGTTCGAAACATAGACAGTACGAAGAGTCGGTCTTATTGTACTTAAGTCGGCATTGTGCCTTTTGTATTTAATTCCGATCCAATTTCTGTGTTTCATCGTCAATAAGAAGGTCAGAGGGATACAGTAAACCTTAAGTGAAGCATCGGAATCTATAACTAGTGTCACAGGAATGTTTCAAAACATAGACAGTAAGAAGGGTCAGTCTTCTTGTACTTAAGTCGGCATTGTGCTTTTTGTATTTAATTCCGATGCAATTTCTGTGTTTCAGCGTCAATAAGAAGGTCCAAGGGATACGGTAAGCCTGAAGTGAAGCATCGGAATCTATAACTTGTGTCACAGGAATGGTTCAAAACATAGACAAAAAGAAGAGTCAGTCTTCATGTACCTAAGTCGGCATTGTGCCTTTTGTATTTGATTCCGATGCAATATCTGTGTTTCATCGTCAATACGAAGGTCAGAGGGATATAGTAAACCTGAAGTGAAACATCGGAATCTATAACTAGTGTCACAGGAATGGTTCAATACATAGACAGTAGGAAGAGTCAGTCTTCTTGTACTTAAGTCGGCATTGTGCCTTTTGTATTTAATTCCGATGCAATATCTGTGTTTCATCGTCAATAAGAAGGTCCAAGGGATACAGTAAACCTGAAGTGAAGCATCGGAATCTGTAACTAGCGTCACAGGAATGGTTAAAAACATAGACAGTAAGAAGGGTCAGTCTTCTTGTACTTAAGTCGGCATTGTGCTTTTCGTATTTAATTCCGATGCAATTTCTGTGTTTCATCGTCAATAAGAAGGTCCAAGGGATACGATAAACCTGAAGTGAAATATCGGAATCTATAACTAGTGTCACAGGAATGGTTCAAAACATAGACAGTAGGAAGAGTCAGTCTTCTTGTACTTAAGTCGGCATTGTGCCTTTTGTATTTAATTCCGATGCAATTTCTGTGTTTGATCGTCAATAAGAAGGTCAGAGGGATGCAGTAAACCGGAAGGGAAGCATTGGAATCTCTAACTAGTGTCACAGGAATGGTTGAAAACATAGTCAGTAAGAAGAGTCAGTCGTCTTGTACTTAAGTCGGCATTGTGCCTTTTGTATTTACTTCCGATGCAATCTCTGTGTTTCATCGTCAATAAGAAGGTCCAAGGGATACAGTAAACCTGAAGTGTAGCATCGGAATCTGTAACTAGCGTCACAGGAATGGTTCAAAGCATAGACACTAAGAAGAGTCAGTCTACTTGTACTTAAGACGGCATTGTGCCTTTTCTATTTAATTCCGATGCAATTTCTGTGTTTCATCGTCAATAAGAAGGTTCAAGGGATACAGTAAACCTGAAGTGAAGCTTTGGAATCTATAACTAGTATCACAATAATGGTTCAAACATATAGAGTATGAAGAGTCAGTCTACTTGTACTTAAGTCGGCGTTATGCCCTTTTCAATTTAATTCCGTTGCAATTACTGTGTTTCATCGTCCATATGAAGGTCAGAGGGATACAGTAAACCTGAAGTGAAGCATCGGAATCTATAACTAGTGTCACAGGAATGGTTCAAAACACAGTCAGTAATAAGCGTCAGTCTTCTTGTAGTTAAGTCGGCATTGTGCATTTTGTATTTAATTCCGATGCAATATCTGTGTTTCATCGTCAATAAGATGGTCCAAGGATACAGTAAACCTGAAGTGAAGCATCGGAATCTGTATCTAGCGTCACAGGAATGGTTCAAAACATAGTCACTAAGAAGAGTCAGTCTTATTGTACGTATGTCGGCATTGTGCCTTTTCTATTTAATAACGCTGCAATTTCTGTGTTTCATCGTCAATAAGAACGTCCAAGGGATACAGTGAAACTGAAGTGAAGCATCGGAATCTATATCTAGTGTCACAGGATTGGTTCAAAACATAGACAGTAGGAAGAGTCAATCTTCATGTACTAAAGTCGGCATTGTGCCTTTTCTATTTAATTCCGATGCAATTTCTGTGCTTCATCGTCAATAAGAAGTTCGGAGGGATACAGTAAACCCGAAGTGAAGCATCGGAATCTGTAACTAGCGTCACAGGAATGGTTCAAAGCATAGACAGTAAGAGGAGTCAGTCTTCTTGTACTTAAGTCGGCATTGTGCCTTTTCCATTTAATTCCAATGCAGTTTCTGTGTTTCATCGTCAATAAGAAGGTCCAAGGGATACAGTAAACCTGAAGTGAAGCATCGGAATCTATAACTAGTGTCACAGGAATGGTTCAAAGCATAGACAGTAAGAAAGGTCAATCTTCTTGTACTTAAGTCGGCATTGTGCCTTTTGTATATCATTACGTTGCAATTTCTGTTTCATCGCCAATAAGAAGGTCAGAGGGATACAGTAAACCTGAAGTGAAGAATCGGAATCTATAACTAGTGTCACAGGAATAGTTCAAAACATAGTCAGTAAGAAGAGTCAGTTTTCTTGTACTTAAGACGGCATTGTGCCTTTTGTATTTAATTCCGATGCAATATCTGTGTTTCATCGTCAATAAGAAGGTTCAAGGGATACAGTAAACCTGCAGTGAAGCTTTGGAATCTATAACTAGTGTCACAGGAATGGTTCAAACATAGAGAGTATGAAGAGTCAGTCTACTTGTACTTAAGTCGGCATTATGCCCTTTTCAATTTAATTCCGTTGCAATTACTGTGTTTCATCGTCAAATGAAGGTCAGAGGGATACAGTAAACCTGATGTGAAGCATCGGAATCTGTAACTAGTGTCACAGGAATGGTTCAAAACATAGTCAGTAAGAAGCGTCAGTCTTCTTGTTCTTAAGTCGGCATTGTGCATTTTGTATTTAATTCCGATGCAATATCTGTGTTTCATCGTCAATAAGAAGGTCCAAGGATACAGTAAACCTGAAGTGAAGCATCGGAATCTGTAACTAGCGTCACAGGAATGGTTCAAAACATAGTCAGTAAGAAGAAACAGTCTTATTGTACGTAAGTCGGCATTGTGCCTTTTCTATTTAATAACGCTGCAATTTCTGTGTTTCATCGTCAATAAGAACGTCCAAGGGATACAGTGACACTGAAGTGATGCATCGGAATCTATATCTAGTGTCCCAGGATTGGTTCAAAACATAGACAGTAGGAAGAGTCAATCTTCATTTACTAAAGTCGGCATTGTGCCTTTTCTATTTAATTCCCATGCAATTTCTGTGCTTCATCGTCAATAAGAAGTTCAGAGGGATACAGTAAACCCGAAGGGAAGCATCGGAATCTGTAACTAGCGTCACAGGAATGGTTCAAAACATAGACAGTAAGAGGAGTCTGTCTTCTTGTACTTAAGTCGGCATTGTGCCTTTTCCATTTAATTCCGATGCACTTTCTGTGTTTCATCGTCAATAAGAAGGAGCAAGGGATACAGTAAACCTGAAGTGAAGCATCGGAATCTATAACTAGTGTCACAGGAACGGTTCAAAGCATTGACAGTAAGAAAGGTCAGTCTTCTTGTACTTAAGTCGGCATTGTGAATTTTGTATTTAATTCCGATGCAATTTCTGTGTTTCATCGTCAATAAGAAGGTCAGAGCGGTACAGTAAACCTGAAGTGAAGCATCGGAATCTATAACTAGTGTCACAGGAATTGTTCAAAACATAGTCAGTAAGAAGAGTCAGTCTTCTTGTACCTACGTCGGCATTGTGCCTATTCTATTTAATTCCGATGCAATATCTGTGTTTCATCGTCAATAAGAAGGACAGAGGGATGCAGTAAACCGGAAGGGAAGCATTGGAATCTCTAACTAGTGTCACAGGAATGGTTGAAAACATAGTCAGTAAGAAGAGTCAGTCGTCTTGTACTTAAGTCGGCATTGTGCCTTTTGTATTTACTTCCGATGCAATCTCTGTGTTTCATCGTCAATAAGAAGGTCCAAGGGATACAGTAAACCTGAAGTGTAGCATCGGAATCTGTAACTAGCGTCACAGGAATGGTTCAAAGCATAGACACTAAGAAGAGTCAGTCTACTTGTACTTAAGACGGCATTGTGCATTTTCTATTTAATTCCGATGCAATTTCTGTGTTTCATCGTCAATAAGAAGGTCAGAGGGATACAGTGAACCTGAGGTGAAGCATCGGAATCTATAACTAGTGTCACAGGAATGGTTCAAATCATAGACAGTAGGAAGAGTCAGTCGTCTTGTACTTAAGTCGGTATTGCGCCTTTTCTATTTAATTCCGATGCAATTTCTGTATTTCGTCGCCAATAAAAAGGTCCAAAGGATACAGCAAACCTGAAGTGAAGCATCGAAATCTATAACTAATGTCACAGGAATCGTTCAAATCCTAGACAGTAGGAAGAGTCAGTCTTCTTGTACTTAAGTCGGCATTGTGCCTTTTGTATTTAATTCCGATGCAATTTCTGTGTTTCATCGTCAAAAAGATGGTCAGAGGGATACAGTAAACCTGATGTGAAGCATCGGAATCTGTAACTAGTGTCACAGGAATGGTTCAAAACATAGACAGTAAGAGGAGTCGGTCTTCTTGTACTTAAGTCGGCATTGTGCCTTTTCTATTTAACTCCGATGCAATTTCTGTGTTTCATCGTCAATAAGAAGGTCCGAGGGATACAGTAAACCTTAAGTGAAGCATCGGAATCTATAACTAGTGTCACAGGAATGTTTCAAAACATAGACAGTAAGAAGGGACAGTCTTCTTGTACTTAGGTCGGCATTGTGATTTTTGTATTTAATTCCAATGCAATTTCTGTGTTTCAGCGTCAATAGGAAGGTCCAAGGGATACGGTAAGCCTGAAGTGAAGCATCGGAATCTATAACTAGTGTCACAGGAATGGTTCAAAACATAGACAAAAAGAAGAGTCAGTCTTCATGTACCTAAGTCGGCATTGTGCCTTTTGTATTTGATTCCGATGCAATATCTGTGTTTCATCGTCAATACGAAGGTCAGAGGGATATAGTAAACCTGAAGTGAAGCATCGGAATCTATAACTAGTGTCACAGGAATGGTTCAATACATAGACAGTAGGAAGAGTCAGTCTTCTTGTACTTAAGTCGGCATTGTGCCTTTTGTATTTAATTCCGATGCAATATCTGTGTTTCATCGTCAATAAGAAGGTCCAAGGGATACAGTAAACCTGAAGTGAAGCATCGGAATCTGTAACTAGCGTCACAGGAATGGTTAAAAACATAGACAGTAAGAAGGGTCAGTCTTCTTGTACTTAAGTCGGCATTGTGCTTTTCGTATTTAATTCCGATGCAATTTCTGTGTTTCATCGTCAATAAGAAGGTCCAAGGGATACGATAAACCTGAAGTGAAATATCGGAATCTATAACTAGTGTCACAGGAATGGTTCAAAACGTAGACAGTAGGAAGAGTCAGTCTTCTTGTACTTAAGTCGGCATTGTGCCTTTTGTATTTAATTCCGATGCAATTTCTGTGTTTGATCGTCAATAAGAAGGTCAGAGGGATGCAGTAAACCGGAAGGGAAGCATTGGAATCTCTAACTAGTGTCACAGGAATGGTTGAAAACATAGTCAGTAAGAAGAGTCAGTCGTCTTGTACTTAAGTCGGCATTGTGCCTTTTGTATTTACTTCCGATGCAATCTCTGTGTTTCATCGTCAATAAGAAGGTCCAAGGGATACAGTAAACCTGAAGTGTAGCATCGGAATCTGTAACTAGCGTCACAGGAATGGTTCAAAGCATAGACACTAAGAAGAGTCAGTCTACTTGTACTTAAGACGGCATTGTGCATTTTCTATTTAATTCCGATGCAATTTCTGTGTTTCATCGTCAATAAGAAGGTCAGAGGGATACAGTGAACCTGAGGTGAAGCATCGGAATCTATAACTAGTGTCACAGGAATGGTTCAAATCATAGACAGTAGGAAGAGTCAGTCGTCTTGTACTTAAGTCGGTATTGCGCCTTTTCTATTTAATTCCGATGCAATTTCTGTATTTCGTCGCCAATAAAAAGGTCCAAAGGATACAGCAAACCTGAAGTGAAGCATCGAAATCTATAACTAATGTCACAGGAATCGTTCAAATCCTAGACAGTAGGAAGAGTCAGTCTTCTTGTACTTAAGTCGGCATTGTGCCTTTTGTATTTAATTCCGATGCAATTTCTGTGTTTCATCGTCAAAAAGATGGTCAGAGGGATACAGTAAACCTGATGTGAAGCATCGGAATCTGTAACTAGTGTCACAGGAATGGTTCAAAACATAGACAGTAAGAGGAGTCGGTCTTCTTGTACTTAAGTCGGCATTGTGCCTTTTCTATTTAACTCCGATGCAATTTCTGTGTTTCATCGTCAATAAGAAGGTCCGAGGGATACAGTAAACCTGAAGTGAAGCATCGGAATCTATAACTAGTGTCACAGGAATGGTTCAAAACATAGACAGTAAGAGGAGTCAGTCTTCTTGTACTTAAGTCGGCATTGTGCCTTTTCTATTTAACTCCGATGCGATTTCTGTGTTTCATCGTAAATAAGAAGGTCGGAGGGATACAGTAAACCTGAAGTGAAGCATCGGAATATATAACTAGTGTCAGAGGAATGGTTCAAAACATAGTCAGTAAGAAGAATCAGTCTTCTTGTACTTAAGTTGGCATTGTGCAATTCCTACTTAATTCCGATGCAATATCTGTGTTTCATCGTCAATAAGAAGGTCAGAGGGATACTGTAAACCTGAAGTGAAGCATCGGAATCTATAACTAGTGTCACAGGAATGGTTCCAAACATAGTCAGTAAGAAGAGTCAGTCTTCTTGTACTTAAGTCTGCATTGTGCCTTTTGTATTTAATTCCGATGCAATTTCTGTATTTCATCGTCAATAAGAAGGTCCAAGGGATACGATAAACCTGAAGTGAAATATCGGAATCTATAACTAGTGTCACAGGAATGGTTCAAAGCAGTCAGTAAGAAGAGTCAGTCTTCTTGTACTTAAGTCGGCATTGTGCCTTTTGTATTTAATTCCAATGCAATTTCTGTGTCATCGCCAATAAGATGCTCAGGGGGATACAGTAAACCTGAAGTGAAGCATCGGATTCTGTAACTAGCGTCACAGGAATGGTTCAAAACATAGTCAGTACGAAGAGTCAGTGTTCTTGTACTTTAGTCTTCATTGTGCCTTTTGTATTTAATTCCGATGCAATTTCTGTGTTTCATCGTCAATAAGAAGGTCCACGGAATACAGTAAATCTGAAGTGAAGCATCGGAATCTATAACTAGTGTCACAGGAATGGTTAAAACATAGACAGTAAGAAGAGTCAGTCTTCTTGTACTTAAGTCGGCATTGTGCCTTTTCTATTTAACTCCGATGCAATTTCTGTGTTTCATCGTCAATAAGAAGGTCCAAGGGATACAGTAAACCTGAAGTGAATCATCGTAATCTATAACTAGTGTCACAGGAATGGTTCAAAACATAGTCAGTACGAAGAGTCAGTGTTCTTGTACTTTAGTCTTCATTGTGCCTTTTGTATTTAATTCCGATGCAATTTCTGTGTTTTATCGTCCATAAGAAGGCCAGAGGGATACAGTAAACCTGAAGTGAAGCATCGGAATCTATAACTAGTGTCACAGGAATGGTTCAAAACATAGACAGTAAGAAGTGTCAGTCTTCTTGTACTTAAGTCGGCATTGTGCCTTTTGTATTTAATTCCGATGCAATTTCTGTGTTTCATGTCAATAAGAAGGTGCAAGGGATACAGTAAACCTGAAGTGAATCATAGGAATCTATAACTAGTGTCACAGGAATGGTTCAAATCATAGACAGTAAGAAGAGTCAGTCTTCTTGTACTTAAGTCGGCATTGTGCTTTTTCTATTTAATTCTGATGCAATTTCTGTGTTTCATCGTCAATAAGAAGGTCAGAGGGATACAGTAAACCTTAAGTGAAGCATCGGAATCGATAAGTAGTGTCACAGGAATGGTTCAAAACATAGTCAGTAAGAAGAATCAGTCTTCTTGTACTTAAGTTGGCATTGTGCAATTCCTACTTAATTCCGATACAATATCTGTGTTTCATCGTCAATAAGAAGGTCAGAGGGATACAGTAAACCTGAAGTGAAGCATCGGAATCTATAACTAGTGTCACAGGAATGGATCCAAACATAGTCAGTAAGAAGAGTCAGTCTTCTTGTACTTAAGTCGGCATTGTGCCTTTTGTATTTAATTCCGATGCAATTTCTGTGTTTCATCGTCAATAAGAAGGTCAGAGGGATACAGTAAACCTTAAGTGAAGCATCGGAATCGATAACTAGTGTCACAGGAATGGTTCAAAACATAGACAGTAAGAAGGGTCAGTCTTCTTGTACTTAAGTCGGCATTGTGCCTTTTGTATTTAATTCCGGTGCAATTTCTGTGTTTCATCGTCAATAAGAAGGTCCAAGGGATACAGTAAACCTGAAGTGAAGAATCGGAATTTATAAGTAGTGTCACAGGAATGGTTCAAAACATAGACAAAAAGAAGAGTCAGTCTTCTTGTACTTAAGTCGGCATTGTGAATTTTGTATTTAATTCCGATACAATTTCTGTGATTCATCGTCAATAAGAAAGTCAGAGTTATACAGTTAATCTGAAGTGAAGCATCGGAATCTATAACTAGTGTCATAGTAATTATTCAAAACATAGTCAGTAAGAAGAGTCAGTCTTCTTGTACTTAAGTTGGCATTGTGCCTTTTGTATTTAATTCCGATGCAATTTCTGTGTTTCATCGTCAATATGAACGTCAGAGGGATACAGTGAACCTGAAGTGAAGCATCGGAATCTATAACTAGTGTCACAGGAATGGTTCAAAGCAGTCAGTAAGAAGAGTCAGTCTTCTTGTACTTAAGTCGGCATTGTGCATTTTGTATTTAATTCCGATGCAATTTCTGTGTCATCGCCAATAAGATGCTCAGGGGGATACTGTAAACCTGAAGTGAAGCATCGGATTCTGTAACTAGCGTCACAGGAATGGTTCAAAGCATAGTCAGTAAGACGAGTTAGTCTTATTGTACTTAAGTCGTCATTGTGCCATTTCTATTTAATTCCGATGCAATTTCTGTGTTTCATCGTCAATAAGAACGTCCAAGGGATACAGTGAACCTGAAGTGAAGCATCTGAATCTACAACTAGCGTCACAGGATTGGTTCAAATCATAGACAGTTGGAAGAGTCAGTCTTCATGTACTTAAGTCGGCATTGTGAATTTACTATCTAATACCGATGCAATTTCTGTGTTTCATCGTCAATAAGAAGGTCAGAGGGATACAGTAAATCCGAAGTGAAGCATCGGAATCTGTAACTAGCGTCACAGGAATGATTCAAAACATAGACAGTAAGAAGAGTCAGTCTTCTTGTACTCAAGTCGGCATTGTGCCTTTTCTATTTAATTCCGATGCAATTTCTGTGTTTCATCGTCAATAAGAAGGTCCACGGAATACAGTAAATCTGAAGTGAAGCATCGGAATCTATAACTAGTGTCACAGGAATGGTTCAAAACATAGACAGTAAGAAGAGTCAGTCTTCTTGTACTTAAGTCGGCATTGTGCTTTTTGTATTTAATTCCGATGCAATTTCTGTGTTTCAGCGTCAATAAGAAGGTCCAAGGGATACGGTAAGCCTGAAGTGAAGCATCGGAATCTATAACTAGTGTCACAGGAATGGTTCAAAACATAGACAAAAAGAAGAGTCAGTCTTCATGTACCTAAGTCGGCATTGTGCCTTTTGTATTTGATTCCGATGCAATATCTGTGTTTCATCGTCAATACGAAGGTCAGAGGGATATAGTAAACCTGAAGTGAAGCATCGGAATCTATAACTAGTGTCACAGGAATGGTTCAATACATAGACAGTGGGAAGAGTCAGTCTTCTTGTACTTAAGTCGGCATTGTGCCTTTTGTATTTAATTCCGATGCAATATCTGTGTTTCATCGTCAATAAGAAGGTCCAAGGGATACAGTAAACCTGAAGTGAAGCATCGGAATCTGTAACTAGCGTCACAGGAATGGTTAAAAACATAGACAGTAAGAAGGGTCAGTCTTCTTGTACTTAAGTCGGCATTGTGCTTTTCGTATTTAATTCCGATGCAATTTCTGTGTTTCATCGTCAATAAGAAGGTCCAAGGGATACGATAAACCTGAAGTGAAATATCGGAATCTATAACTAGTGTCACAGGAATGGTTCAAAACGTAGACAGTAGGAAGAGTCAGTCTTCTTGTACTTAAGTCGGCATTGTGCCTTTTGTATTTAATTCCGATGCAATTTCTGTGTTTGATCGTCAATAAGAAGGTCAGAGGGATGCAGTAAACCGGAAGGGAAGCATTGGAATCTCTAACTAGTGTCACAGGAATGGTTGAAAACATAGTCAGTAAGAAGAGTCAGTCGTCTTGTACTTAAGTCGGCATTGTGCCTTTTGTATTTACTTCCGATGCAATCTCTGTGTTTCATCGTCAATAAGAAGGTCCAAGGGATACAGTAAACCTGAAGTGTAGCATCGGAATCTGTAACTAGCGTCACAGGAATGGTTCAAAGCATAGACACTAAGAAGAGTCAGTCTACTTGTACTTAAGACGGCATTGTGCCTTTTCTATTTAATTCCGATGCAATTTCTGTGTTTCATCGTCAATAAGAAGGTCAGAGGGATACAGTGAACCTGAGGTGAAGCATCGGAATCTATAACTAGTGTCACAGGAATGGTTCAAATCATAGACAGTAGGAAGAGTCAGTCGTCTTGTACTTAAGTCGGTATTGCGCCTTTTCTATTTAATTCCGATGCAATTTCTGTATTTCGTCGCCAATAAAAAGGTCCAAAGGATACAGCAAACCTGAAGTGAGGCATCGAAATCTATAACTAATGTCACAGGAATCGTTCAAATCCTAGACAGTAGGAAGAGTCAGTCTTCTTGTACTTAAGTCGGCATTGTGCCTTTTGTATTTAATTCCGATGCAATTTCTGTGTTTCATCGTCAAAAAGATGGTCAGAGGGATACAGTAAACCTGATGTGAAGCATCGGAATCTGTAACTAGTGTCACAGGAATGGTTCAAAACATAGACAGTAAGAGGAGTCGGTCTTCTTGTACTTAAGTCGGCATTGTGCCTTTTCTATTTAACTCCGATGCAATTTCTGTGTTTCATCGTCAATAAGAAGGTCCACGGAATACAGTAAATCTGAAGTGAAGCATCGGAATCTATAACTAGTGTCACAGGAATGGTTCAAAACATAGACAGTAAGAAGAGTCAGTCTTCTTGTACTTAAGTCGGCATTGTGCTTTTTGTATTTAATTCCGATGCAATTTCTGTGTTTCAGCGTCAATAAGAAGGTCCAAGGGATACGGTAAGCCTGAAGTGAAGCATCGGAATCTATAACTAGTGTCACAGGAATGGTTCAAAACATAGACAAAAAGAAGAGTCAGTCTTCATGTACCTAAGTCGGCATTGTGCCTTTTGTATTTGATTCCGATGCAATATCTGTGTTTCATCGTCAATACGAAGGTCAGAGGGATATAGTAAACCTGAAGTGAAGCATCGGAATCTATAACTAGTGTCACAGGAATGGTTCAATACATAGACAGTGGGAAGAGTCAGTCTTCTTGTACTTAAGTCGGCATTGTGCCTTTTGTATTTAATTCCGATGCAATATCTGTGTTTCATCGTCAATAAGAAGGTCCAAGGGATACAGTAAACCTGAAGTGAAGCATCGGAATCTGTAACTAGCGTCACAGGAATGGTTAAAAACATAGACAGTAAGAAGGGTCAGTCTTCTTGTACTTAAGTCGGCATTGTGCTTTTCGTATTTAATTCCGATGCAATTTCTGTGTTTCATCGTCAATAAGAAGGTCCAAGGGATACGATAAACCTGAAGTGAAATATCGGAATCTATAACTAGTGTCACAGGAATGGTTAAAAACGTAGACAGTAGGAAGAGTCAGTCTTCTTGTACTTAAGTCGGCATTGTGCCTTTTGTATTTAATTCCGATGCAATTTCTGTGTTTGATCGTCAATAAGAAGGTCAGAGGGATGCAGTAAACCGGAAGGGAAGCATTGGAATCTCTAACTAGTGTCACAGGAATGGTTGAAAACATAGTCAGTAAGAAGAGTCAGTCGTCTTGTACTTAAGTCGGCATTGTGCCTTTTGTATTTACTTCCGATGCAATCTCTGTGTTTCATCGTCAATAAGAAGGTCCAAGGGATACAGTAAACCTGAAGTGTAGCATCGGAATCTGTAACTAGCGTCACAGGAATGGTTCAAAGCATAGACACTAAGAAGAGTCAGTCTACTTGTACTTAAGACGGCATTGTGCCTTTTCTATTTAATTCCGATGCAATTTCTGTGTTTCATCGTCAATAAGAAGGTCAGAGGGATACAGTGAACCTGAGGTGAAGCATCGGAATCTATAACTAGTGTCACAGGAATGGTTCAAATCATAGACAGTAGGAAGAGTCAGTCGTCTTGTACTTAAGTCGGTATTGCGCCTTTTCTATTTAATTCCGATGCAATTTCTGTATTTCGTCGCCAATAAAAAGGTCCAAAGGATACAGCAAACCTGAAGTGAAGCATCGAAATCTATAACTAATGTCACAGGAATCGTTCAAATCCTAGACAGTAGGAAGAGTCAGTCTTCTTGTACTTAAGTCGGCATTGTGCCTTTTGTATTTAATTCCGATGCAATTTCTGTGTTTCATCGTCAAAAAGATGGTCAGAGGGATACAGTAAACCTGATGTGAAGCATCGGAATCTGTAACTAGTGTCACAGGAATGGTTCAAAACATAGACAGTAAGAGGAGTCGGTCTTCTTGTACTTAAGTCGGCATTGTGCCTTTTCTATTTAACTCCGATGCAATTTCTGTGTTTCATCGTCAATAAGAAGGTCCGGGGGATACAGTAAACCTGAAGTGAAGCATCGGAATCTATAACTAGTGTCACAGGAATGGTTCAAAACATAGACAGTAAGAGGAGTCAGTCTTCTTGTACTTAAGTCGGCATTGTGCCTTTTCTATTTAACTCCGATGCAATTTCTGTGTTTCATCGTAAATAAGAAGGTCAGAGGGATACAGTAAACCTGAAGTGAAGCATCGGAATATATAACTAGTGTCAGAGGAATGGTTCAAAACATAGTCAGTAAGAAGAATCAGTCTTCTTGTACTTAAGTTGGCATTGTGCAATTCCTACTTAATTCCGATGCAATATCTGTGTTTCATCGTCAATAAGAAGGTCAGAGGGATACTGTAAACCTGAAGCGAAGCATCGGAATCTATAACTAGTGTCACAGGAATGGTTCCAAACATAGTCAGTAAGAAGAGTCAGTCTTCTTGTACTTAAGTCTGCATTGTGCCTTTTGTATTTAATTCCGATGCAATTTCTGTGTTTCATCGTCAATAAGAAGGTCCAAGGGATACGATAAACCTGAAGTGAAATATCGGAATCTATAACTAGTGTCACAGGAATGGTTCAAAGCAGTCAGTAAGAAGAGTCAGTCTTCTTGTACTTAAGTCGGCATTGTGCATTTTGTATTTAATTCCAATGCAATTTCTGTGTCATCGCCAATAAGATGCTCAGGGGGATACAGTAAACCTGAAGTGAAGCATCGGATTCTGTAACTAGCGTCACAGGAATGGTTCAAAACATAGTCAGTACGAAGAGTCAGTGTTCTTGTACTTTAGTCTTCATTGTGCCTTTTGTATTTAATTCCGATGCAATTTCTGTGTTTCATCGTCAATAAGAAGGTCCACGGAATACAGTAAATCTGAAGTGAAGCATCGGAATCTATAACTAGTGTCACAGGAATGGTTAAAACATAGACAGTAAGAAGAGTCAGTCTTCTTGTTCTTAAGTCGGCATTGTGCCTTTTCTATTTAATTCCGATACAATTTCTGTGTTTCATCGTCAATAAGAAGGTCCAAGGGATACAGTAAACCTGATGTGAAGCATCAGAATCTGTAACTAGTGTCACAGGAATGGTTCAAAACATAGACAGTAAGAGGAGTCAGTCTTCTTGTACTTAAGTCGGCATTGTGCCTTTTCTATTTAACTCCGATGCAATTTCTGTGTTTCATCGTCAATAAGAAGGTCCAAGGGATACAGTAAACCTGAAGTGAATCATCGTAATCTATAACTAGTGTCACAGGAATGGTTCAAAACATAGTCAGTACGAAGAGTCAGTGTTCTTGTAGTTTAGTCTTCATTGTGCCTTTTGTATTTAATTTCGATGCAATTTCTGTGTTTTATCGTCCATACGAAGGCCAGAGGGATACAGTAAACCTGAAGTGAAGCATCGGAATCTATAACTAGTGTCACAGGAATGGTTCAAAACATAGACAGTAAGAAGTGTCAGTCTTCTTGTACTTAAGTCGGCATTGTGCCTTTTGTATTTAATTCCGATGCAATTTCTGTGTTTCATGTCAATAAGAAGGTGCAAGGGATACAGTAAACCTGAAGTGAATCATCGGAATCTATAACTAGTGTCACAGGAATGGTTCAAATCATAGACAGTAAGAAGAGTCAGTCTTCTTGTACTTAAATCGGCATTGTGCTTTTTCTATTTAATTCTGATGCAATTTCTGTGTTTCATCGTCAATAAGAAGGTCAGAGGGATACAGTAAACCTTAAGTGAAGCATCGGAATCGATAAGTAGTGTCACAGGAATGGTTCAAAACATAGTCAGTAAGAAGAATCAGTCTTCTTGTACTTAAGTTGGCATTGTGCAATTCCTACTTAATTCCGATACAATATCTGTGTTTCATCGTCAATAAGAAGGTCAGAGGGATACAGTAAACCTGAAGTGAAGCATCGGAATCTATAACTAGTGTCACAGGAATGGATCCAAACATAGTCAGTAAGAAGAGTCAGTCTTCTTGTACTTAAGTCGGCATTGTGCCTTTTGTATTTAATTCCGATGCAATTTCTGTGTTTCATCGTCAATAAGAAGGTCAGAGGGATACAGTAAACCTTAAGTGAAGCATCGGAATCGATAACTAGTGTCACAGGAATGGTTCAAAACATAGACAGTAAGAAGGGTCAGTCTTCTTGTACTTAAGTCGGCATTGTGCCTTTTGTATTTAATTCCGGTGCAATTTCTGTGTTTCATCGTCAATAAGAAGGTCCAAGGGATACAGTAAACCTGAAGTGAAGAATCGGAATTTATAAGTAGTGTCACAGGAATGGTTCAAAACATAGACAAAAAGAAGAGTCAGTCTTCTTGTACTTAAGTCGGCATTGTGAATTTTGTATTTAATTCCGATACAATTTCTGTGATTCATCGTCAATAAGAAAGTCAGAGTTATACAGTTAATCTGAAGCGAAGCATCGGAATCTATAACTAGTGTCATAGTAATTATTCAAAACATAGTCAGTAAGAAGAGTCAGTCTTCTTGTACTTAAGTTGGCATTGTGCCTTTTGTATTTAATTCCGATGCAATTTCTGTGTTTCATCGTCAATATGAACGTCAGAGGGATACAGTGAACCTGAAGTGAAGCATCGGAATCTATAACTAGTGTCACAGGAATGGTTCAAAGCAGTTAGTAAGAAGAGTCAGTCTTCTTGTACTTAAGTCGGCATTGTGCATTTTGTATTTAATTCCGATGCAATTTCTGTGTCATCGCCAATAAGATGCTCAGGGGGATACTGTAAACCTGAAGTGAAGCATCGGATTCTGTAACTAGCGTCACAGGAATGGTTCAAAGCATAGTCAGTAAGACGAGTTAGTCTTATTGTACTTAAGTCGTCATTGTGCCATTTCTATTTAATTCCGATGCAATTTCTGTGTTTCATCGTCAATAAGAACGTCCAAGGGATACAGTGAACCTGAAGTGAAGCATCTGAATCTACAACTAGCGTCACAGGATTGGTTCAAATCATAGACAGTTGGAAGAGTCAGTCTTCATGTACTTAAGTCGGCATTGTGAATTTACTATCTAATACCGATGCAATTTCTGTGTTTCATCGTCAATAAGAAGGTCAGAGGGATACAGTAAATCCGAAGTGAAGCATCGGAATCTGTAACTAGCGTCACAGGAATGATTCAAAACATAGACAGTAAGAAGAGTCAGTCATCTTGTACTCAAGTCGGCATTGTGCCTTTTCTATTTAATTCCGATGCAATTTCTGTGTTTCATCGTCAATAAGAAGGTCCACGGAATACAGTAAATCTGAAGTGAAGCATCGGAATCTATAACTAGTGTCACAGGAATGGTTCAAAGCATAGACAGTAAGAAGAGTCAGTCTTCTTGTACTTAAGTCGGCATTGTGCCTTTTCTATTTAATTCCGATGCAATTTCTGTGTTTCATCGTCAATAAGAAAGTCAGAGGGATGTAGTAAACTTGAAGTGAAGCATCGGAATCTATAACTAGTGTCACAGGAATGGTTCCAAACATAGTCAGTAAGAAGAGTCAGTCTTCTTGTACTTAAGTCGGCATTGTGCCTTTTGTATTTAATTCCGATGCAATTTCTGTGTTTCATCGTCAATAAGAAGGTCAGAGGGATACAGTAAACCTTATGTGAAGCATCGGAATCGATAACTAGTGTTACAGGAATGGTTCAAAACATAGACAGTAAGAAGGGTGAGTCTTATTGTACTTAAGTCGGCATTGTGCCTTTTGTATTTAAATCCGATGCAATTTCTGTGTTTCATCGTCAAAAAGAAGGTCCAAGGGATACAGTAAACCTGCAGTGAAGCATCGGAATTTATAACTAGTGTCGCAGGAATGGTTCAAAACATAGACAAAAAGAAGAGTCAGTCTTCTTGTACTTAAGTCGGCATTGTGAATTTTGTATTTAATTCCGATACAATTTCTGTGATTCATCGTCAATAAGAAAGTCAGAGTTGTACAGTTAATCTGAAGTGAAGCATCGGAATCTATAAGTAGTGTCACAGGAATGGTGCAAAAAAGTCAGTAAGAAGAGTCAGTCTTCTTGTACTTAAGTCGGCATTGTGCCTTTTGTATTTAGTTCCGATGCAATTTCTGTGTTTCATCGCAAATAAGAAGGTCCACGGGATACAGTAAATCTGAAGTGAAGCATCGGAATCTATAACTAGTGTCACAGGAATGGTTCAAAACATAGACAGTAAGAAGAGTCAGTCTTCTTGTACTTAAGTTGGCATTGTGCCTTTTCTATTTAATTCCGATGCAATTTCTGTGTTTCATCGTCAATAAGAAGGTCGACGGAATACAGTAAATCTGAAGTGAAGCATCGGGATCTATAATTCGTGTCACAGGAATGGTTCCAATCATAGTCAGTAAGAAGAGTCAGTCTTCTTGTACTTAAGTCGGCATTGTGCAATCTCTATTAAATTCCGATGCAATTTCTGTGTTTCATCGTCAATAAGAAGGTCAGAGGGATACAGTAAACCTGAAGTGAAGCATCAGAATCTATAACTAGTGTCACAGGAATGGTTCAAAACATAGACAGTAAGAAGAGTCAGTCTTCTTGTACTTAAGTCGGCATTGTGCCTTTTCTATTTAATTCCGATGCAATTTCTGTGTTTCATCGTCAATAAGAAGGTCCAAGGGATACAGTAAACCTAAAGTGAATCATCGGAATCTATAACTAGTATCACAGAATTGATTCAAATCATAGTCAGTACGTAGAGTCAGTCTTCTTGTACTTAAGTCGGCATTGTGCCTTTTGTATTTAATTCCGATGCAATTTGTGTGTTTCATCGTCAATAAGAAGGTCAGAGGGATACATTAAACCTGAAGTGAAGCATCGGAATCTATAACTAGTGTCACAGGAATGGTTCAAAACATAGTCAGTAAGAAGAGTCACTCTTCTTGTACTTAAGTCGGCATTGTGCCTTTTGTATTTAATTCCGATGCAATTTCTGTTTTTCATCGTCAATAAGAAGGTCAGAGGGATACAGTAAACCTGAAGGGAAGCGTCGGAATCTCTAAATAGTGTCACAGGAATGGTTCCAAACATAGACAATAAGAAGAGTCAGTCTTCTTGTGCTTAAGTCGGCGTTGAGCCTTTAGCATTTAGTTCCGATACAATTTCTGTGATTCATCGTCAATAAGAATGTCAGAGGGATACAGTAAACCTGAAGTGAAGCATCGGAATCTATAACTAGTGTCACAGGAATGGTTCAAAACAGTCAGTAAGAAGAGTCAGTCTTCTTGTACTTAAGTCGTCATTGAGCCTTTTGTATTTAATTCCGATGCAATTTCTGTGTTTCATCGTCAATAAGAAGGTCACAGGGATACAGTAAACCTGAAGTGAAGCATCGGAATCTATAACTAGTGCACCAGGAATGGTTCAAAACATAGTCAGTAAGAAGAGTCAGTCTTCTTGTACTTAAGTCGGCATTGTGCCTTTTGTATTTAATTCCGATGCAATTTCTGTTTTTCATCGTCAATAAGAAAGGTCAGAGGGATACAGTAAACCTGAAGGGAAGTATCGGAATCTATAACTAGTGTCACAGGAATGGTACAAAACATAGTCAGTAAGAAGAGTCAGTCTTCTTGTACTTAAGTCGGCATTGTGCCTTTTGTATTTAATTCCGATACAATTTCTGTGATTCATCGTCAATAAGAATGTCAGAGGGATACAGTAAACCTGAAGTGAAGCATCGGAATCTATAACTAGTGTCACAGGAATGGTACAAAACATAGTCAGTAAGAAGAGTCAGTCTTCTTGTACTTAAGTCGGCATTGTGCCTTTTGTATTTAATTCCGATACAATTTCTGTGATTCGTCGTCAATAAGAATGTCAGAGGGATACAGTAAACCTGAAGTGAAGCATCGGAATCTATAACTAGTGTCACAGGAATGTTTCAAAACAGTCACTAAGAAGAGTCAGTCTTCTTGTACTTAAGTCGTCATTGAGCCTTTTGTATTTAATTCCGATGCAATTTCTGTGTTTCATCGTCAATAAGAAGGTCCAAGTAATACAGTAAACCTGAAGTGAAGTCAGTAAGTGTCACAGGAATGGTTCCAAACATAGACAGTAAGAAGAGTCAGTCCTCTTGTACTTAAGTGGCGTTGTGCCTTTTCTATTTAAATTTGATGCAATTTCTGTGTTTCATCGTCAATAAGAAATTAAGAGGGATACAGTATACCTGAAGTGAAGCATCGGAATCTATAACTAGTGTCACAGGAATGGTTCAGAGCAGTCAGTAAGAAGAGTCAGTTTTCTTGTACTTAAGTCGGCATTGTGCAATTTCTATTCAATTACGATGCAATATCTTTGTTTCATCGTCTATAAGAAGGTCAGAGGGATACAGTAAACCTGAAGTGAAGCATCGGAATCTATAACTAGTGACACAGGAATGGTTCAAAACATAGACAGTAGGAAGAGTCAGTCTTCTTGTACTTAAGTCGGCATTGTGCCTTTTCTATTTAATTCCGATGCTATTTCTGTGTTTCATCGTCAATAAGAAGGTCAGAGGGATACAGTAACCCTGATGTGAAGCATCGGAATCTGTAACTAGCGTCACAGGAATGGTTCAAAACATGGACAGTAAGAAGGGTCAGCCTTATTGTACTTAAGTCGGCATTGTGCGTTTCCTATTTAATTTCCATGCAATTTCTGTATTTCATCGTCAATATGAACGTCCAAGGGATACAGTAAACCTGAAGTGAAGCATCGGAATCTATAACTAGTGTCACAGGAATGGTTCAAATCATAGTCAGTAAGAAGAGTCAGTCATCTTGTACTTAAGTTGGCATTGTGCCTTTCGTATTTAATTCCGATGCATTATCTGTATTTCATCGTCAATAAGAAGGTCAGAGGGATACAGTAAACCTGAAGTGAAGCATCGGAATATATAACTAGTGACACAGGAATGGTTCAAAATATAGACAGTAGGAACAGTCAGTCTTCTTGTACTTAAGTCGGCATTGTGCCTTTTGTATTTAATTCCGATGCAATATCTGTGTTTCATCGTCAATAAGAATGTCAGAGGGATACAGTAAACCTGAAGTGAAGCATCGGAATCTATAACTAGTGTCACAGGAATGGTTCAAAACATAGACAGTAAGAAGAGTCAGTGTTCTTGTACTTAAGTCGGCATTGTGCCTTTTCAATTTAATTCCGAGAACATTTCTGTGTTTCATCGTCAATAAGAAGGTCCAAGTAATACAGTAAACCTGAAGTGAAGTCAGTAAGAGTCACAGGTATGGTTCCAAACATAGACAGTAAGAAGAATCAGTCCTCTTGTACTTAAGTGGCGTTGAGCCTTTTCTATTTAAATCCGATGCAACTTCTGTGTTTCATCGTCAATAAGAAGGTCAGAGGGATACAGAAAACCTGAAGTGAAGCATCGGAATCTATAACTAGTGTCACAGGAATGGTTCAGAGCAGTCTGTAAGAAGCGTCAGTCTTCTTGTACTTAAGTCGGCATTGTGCAATTTCTATTCAATTCCGATGCAATATCTTTGTTTCATCGTCAATAAGAAGGTCAGAGGGATACAGTAAACCTGAAGTGAAGCATCGGAATCTATAACTAGTGACACAGGAATGGTTCAAAACATAGACAGTAGGAAGAGTCAGTCTTCTTGTACTTAAGTCGGCATTGTGCCTTTTCTATTTAATTCCGATGCTATTTCTGTGTTTCATCGTCAATAAGAAGGTCAGAGGGATACAGTAACCCTGGTGTGAAGCATCGGAATCTGTAACTAGCGTCACAGGAATGGTTCAAAACATAGACAGTAAGAAGAGTCAGTCTTATTGTACTTAAGTCGGCATTGTGCCTTTTCTTTTTAATTTCGATGCAATTTCTGTATTTCATCGTCAATATGAACGTCCAAGGGATACAGTAAACCTGAAGTGAAGCATCGGAATCTATAACTAGTGTCACAGGAATGGTTCTAATCATAGTCAGTAAGAAGAGTCAGTCTTCTTGTACTTAAGTCGGCATTGTGCCTTTTCTATTTAATTCCGATGCAATTTCTGTGTTTCATCGTCAATAAGAAGGTCAGAGGGATACAGTAAATCCTAAGTGAAGCTTCGGAATCTGTAACTAGCGTCACAGGAATGGTTCAAAACAAAGACAGTAAGAAGAGTCAGTCTTCTTGTAGTTAAGTCGGCGTTGTGCCTTTTCTATTTAATTCCGTTGACATTTCTGTGTTTCATCGTCAATAAGAAGGTCCAAGTAATACAGAAAACCTGAAGTGAAGGATTGGAATCTATAACTAGTGTCAAGGAATGGTTCCAAACATAGACAGTAAGAAGAGTCAGTCCTCTTGTACTTAAGTCGGCATTGTGCCTTTTCTATTTAAATCCGATGCAATTTCTGTGTTTCATCGTCAATAAGAAGGTCAGAGGGATACAGTAAACCTGAAGTGAAGCATCGGAATCTATATCTAGTGTCACAGAAATGGTTCAGAGCAGTCAGTAAGAAGAGTCAGTCTTCTTGTACTTCAGTCGGCATTGTGCAATTTCTATTTAATTCCGATGCAATATCTTTGTTTCATCGTCAATAAGGAGGTCAGGGGGATACAGTAAACCTGAAGTGAAGCATCGGAATCTATAACTAGTGACACAGGAATGGTTCAAAACATAGACAGTAAGAAGAGTCAGTCTTCTTGTAGTTAAGTCGGCGTTGTGCCTTTTCTATTTAATTCCGTTGACATTTCTGTGTTTCATCGTCAATTAGAAGGTCCAAGTAATACAGAAAACCTGAAGTGAAGGATTGGAATCTATAACTAGTGTCAAGGAATGGTTCCAAACATAGACAGTAAGAAGAGTCAGTCCTCTTGTACTTAAGTCGGCATTGTGCCTTTTCTATTTAAATCCGATGCAATTTCTGTGTTTCATCGTCAATAAGAAGGTCAGAGGGATACAGTAAACCTGAAGTGAAGCATCGGAATCTATATCTAGTGTCACAGGAATGGTTCAGAGCAGTCAGTAAGAAGAGTCAGTCTTCTTGTACTTAAGTCGGCATTGTGCCTTTTGTATTTAGTTCCGATGCAATTTCTGTGTTTCATCGACAATAAGAAGGTCCACGGAATACAGTAAATCTGAAGTGAAGCATCTGAATCTATAACTAGTGTCACAGGATTGGTACGAATCATAGACAGTAGGAAGAGTCAGTCTTTATGTACTTAAGTCGGCATTGTGCCTTTACTATTTAATACCGATGCAATTTCTGTGTTTCATCGTCAATACGAAGGTCAGAGCGATACAGTAAATCCGAAGTGAAGCATCGGAATCTGTAACTAGCGTCACAGGAATGGTTCAAAACATAGACAGTAAGAAGAGTCAGTCTTCTTGTACTTAAGTCGGCATTGTGCCTTTTCTATTTAATTCCGATGCGATTTCTGTGTTTCATCGTCAATAAGAAGGTCGACGGAATACAGTAAATCTGAAGTGAAGCATCGGGATCTATAACTCGTGTCACAGGAATGGTTCCAATCATAGTCAGTAAGAAGAGTCAGTCTTCTTGTACTTAAGTCGGCATTGTGCAATCTCTATTATATTCCGATGCATTTTCTGTGTTTCATCGTCAATAAGAAGGTCAGAGGGATACAGTAAACCTGAAGTGAAGCATCGGAATCTATAACTAGTGTCACAGGAATGGTTCAAAACATAGACAGTAAGAAGAGTCAGTCTTCTTGTACTTAAGTCGGCATTGTGCCTTTTCTGTTTAATTCAATTGCAATTTCTGTGTTTCATCGTCAATAAGAAGGTCCAAGGCATACAGTAAACCTGAAGTGAATCATCGGAATCTATAACTAGTATCACAGAATTGGTTCAAATCATAGTCAGTACGTAGAGTCAGTCTTCTTGTACTTAAGTCGGCATTGTGCCTTTTGTATTTCATTCCGATGCAATTTGTGTGTTTCATCGTCAATAAGAAGGTCAGAGGGATACATTAAACCTGAAGTGAAGCATCGGAATCTATAACTAGTGTCACAGGAATGGTTCAAAACATTGTCAGTAAGAAGAGTCAGTCTTCTTGTACTTAAGTCGGCATTGTGCTTTTTGTATTTAATTCCGATGCAATTTCTGTTTTTCATCGTCAATAAGAAGGTCAGATTGATACAGTAAACCTGAAGGGAAGCATCGGAATCTCTAAATAGTGTCACAGGAATGGTTCAAAACATAGGCAACAAGAAGAGTCAGTCTTCTTGTGCTTAAGTCGGCGTTGAGCCTTTAGCATTTAATTCCGATACAATTTCTGTGATTCATCGTAAATAAGAATGTCAGAGGGATACAGTAAACCTGAAGTGAAGCATCGGAATCTATAACTAGTGTCACAGGAATGGTTCAAAACAGTCAGTAAGAAGAGTCAGACTTCTTGTACTTAAGTCGTCATTGAGCCTTTTGTATTTAATTCCGATGCAATTTCTGTGTTTCATCGTCAATACCAAGGTCAGAGGGATACAGTAAACCTGAAGTGAAGCATCGGAATCCATAACTAGTGTCACAGGAATGGTACAAAACATAGTCAGTAAGAGGAGTCAGTCTTCTTGTACGTAAGTCGGCATTGTGCCTTTTCTATTTAATTCCGACGCAATTTCTGTATTTCATCGTCAATATGAACGTCCAAGGGATACAGTAAACCTGAAGTGAAGCATCGGAATCTATAACTAGTGTCACAGGAATGGTTCAAAATATAGATAGTAGGAACAGTCAGTCTTCTTGTACTTAAGTCGGCATTGTGCCTTATGTATTTAATTCCGATGCAATATCTGTGTTTCATCGTCAATAAAGAGGTCCACGGGATACAGTAAACCTGAAGTGAAGCATCGGAATCTGTAACTAGCGTCCCAGGAGTGGTTTATAACATAGTCAATAAGAAGAGTCAGACTTCTTGTTCTTAAGTCGGCATTGTGCCTTTTGTATTTAATTCCGATGCAATTTCTGTTTTTCATCGTCAATAAGAAGGTCAGAGGTATACAGTAAACCTGAAGGGAAGCATCGGAATCTCTAACTAGTGTCACAGGAATGGTTCAAATTATAGACAATAAGAAGAGTCAGTCTTCTTGTACTTAAGTCGGCATTGTGCCTTTTGTATTTAATTCCGATATAATTTCTGTGATTCATCGTCAATTAGAATGTCAGAGGGATACAGTAAACCTGAAGTGAAGCATCGTAATCTATAAGTAGTGTCACAGGAATGGTGCAAAGAAGTCAGTAAGAAGAGTCAGTCTTCTTGTACTTAAGTCGGCATTGTGCCTTTTGTATTTAGTTCCGATGCAATTTCTGTGTTTCATCGTCAATAAGAAGGTCCACGGAATACAGTAAATCTGAAGTGAAGCATCGGAATCTATAACTAGTGTCACAGGAATGGTTCAAAACATAGACAGTAAGAAGAGTCAGTCTTCTTGTACTTAAGTAGGCATTGTGCCTTTTCTATTTAATTCCGATGCAATTTCTGTTTCTTCGCCAATAAGAAGCTCAGGGGGATACAGTAAACCTTAAGTGAAGCATCGGATTCTGTAACTAGCGTAACCGGAATGGTTCAAAACATAGTCAGTAAGACGAGTTAGTCTTATTGTACTTAAGTCGGCATTGTGCCTTTTCTATTTAATTCCGATGCAATTTCTGTGTTTCATCGTCAATAAGAACGTCCAAGGGATACAGTGAACCTGAAGTGAAGCATCTGAATCTATAACTAGTGTCACAGGATTGGTACGAATCATAGACAGTAGGAAGAGTCAGTCTGTATGTACTTAAGTCGGCATTGTGCCTTTACTATTTAATACCGATGCAATTTCTGTGTTTCATCGTCAATACGAAGGTCAGAGCGATACAGTAAATCCGAAGTGAAGCATCGGAATCTGTAACTAGCGTCACAGGAATGGTTCAAATCATAGACAGTAAGAAGAGTCAGTCTTCTTGTACTTAAGTCGGCATTGTGCCTTTTCTATTTAATTCCGATGCAATTTCTGTGTTTCATCGTCAATAAGAAGGTCGACGGAATACAGTAAATCTGAAGTGAAGCATCGGGATCTATAACTCGTGTCACAGGAATGGTTCCAATCATAGTCAGTAAGAAGAGTCAGTCTTCTTGTACTTAAGTCGGCATTGTGCAATCTCTATTAAATTCCGATGCAATTTCTGTGTTTCATCGTCAATAAGAAGGTCAGAGGGATACAGTAAACCTGAAGTGAAGCAACGGAATCTATAACTAGTGTCACAGGAATGGTACAAAAAATAGTCAGTAAGAAGAGTCAGTCTTCTTGTACTTAAGTCGGCATTGAGCCTTTTGTATTTAATTCCGATACAATTTCTGTAATTCATCGTCAATAAGAAAGTCAGAGGGATACAGTAAACCTGAAGTGAAGCATCGGAATCTATAACTACTGTCACAGGAATGTTTCAAAACAGTCACTAAGAAGAGTCAGTCTTCTTGTACTTAAGTCGTCATTGAGCCTTTTGTATTTAATTCCGATGCAATTTCTGTGTTTCATCGTCAATAAGAAGGTCCAAGTAATACAGTAAACCTGAAGTGAAGTCAGTAAGTGTCACAGGAATGGTTCCAAACATAGACAGTAAGAAGAGTCAGTCCTCTTGTACTTAAGTGGCGTTGTGCCTTTTCAATTTAAATCCGATGCAATTTCTGTGTTTCATCGTCAATAACAAGGTCAGAGGGATACAGTAAACCTGAAGTGAAGCATCGGAAACTATAACTAGTGTCACAGGAATGGTTCAGAGCAGTCAGTAAGAAGAGTCAGTCTTCTTGTACTTAAGTCGGCATTGTGCAATTTCTATTCAATTCCGATGCAATATCTTTGTTTCATCGTCAATAAGAAGGTCAGAGGGATACAGTAAACCTGAAGTGAAGCATCGGAATCTATAACTAGTGACACAGGAATGGTTCAAAACATAGACAGTAGGAAGAGTCAGTCTTCTTGTACTTATGTCGGCATTGTGCCTTTTCTATTTAATTTCGATGCTATTTCTGTGCTTCATCGTCAATAAGAAGGTCAGAGGGTAACAGTAACCCTGATATGAAGCATCGGAATCTGTAACTAGCGTCACAGGAATGGTTCAAAACATAGACAGTAAGAAGAACCAGTCTTATTGTACTTAAGTCGGCATTGTGCCTTTTCTATTTAATTTCGATGCAATTTCTGTATTTCATCGTCAATATGAACGTCCAAGGGATACAGTAAACCTGAAGTGAAACATCGGAATCTATAACTAGTGTCACAGGAATGGTTCAAATCATAGTCAGTAAGAAGAGTCAGTCATCTTGTACTTAAGTTGGCATTGTGCCTTTCGTATTTAATTCCGACGCATTTTCTGTATTTCATCGTCAATAAGAAGGTCAGAGGGATACAGTAAAAATGAAGTGAAGCATCGGAATATATAACTAGTGACACAGGAATGGTTCAAAATATAGACAGTATTAACAGTCAGTCTTCTTGTACTTAAGTCGGCATTGTGCCTTTTGTATTTAATTCCGATACAATTTCTGTGATTCATCGTCAATAAGAATGTCAGAGGGATACAGTAAACCTGAAGTGAAGCATCGGAATCTATAACTAGTGTCACAGGAATGGTTCAAAACATAGACAGTAAGAAGAGTCAGTCTTCTTGTACTTAAGTCGGCATTGTGCCTTTTCAATTTAATTCCGTTGACATTTCTGTGTTTCATCGTCAATAAGAAGGTCCAAGTAATACAGTAAACCTGAAGTGAAGTCAGTAAGAGTCACAGGAATGGTTCCAAACATAGACAGTAAGAAGAGTCAGTCCTCTTGTACTTAAGTGGCGTTGTGCCTTTTCTATTTAAATCCGATGCAATTTCTGTGTTTCATCGTCTATAACAAGGTCAGAGGGATACAGTAAACCTGAAGTGAAGCATCGGAAACTATAACTAGTGTCACAGGAATGGTTCAGAGCAGTCAGTAAGAAGAGTCAGTCTTCTTGTACTTAAGTCGGCATTGTGCAATTTCTATTCAATTCCGATGCAATATCTTTGTTTCATCGTCAATAAGAAGGTCAGAGGGATACAGTAAACCTGAAGTGAAGCATCGGAATCTATAACTAGTGTCACAGGAATGGTTCAAATCATAGTCAGTAAGAAGAGTCAGTCTTCTATTACTTAAGTCGGCATTATGCCTTTTCTATTTAATTCCGATGCAATTTCTGTGTTTCATCGTCAATAAGAAGGTCAGAGGGATACAGAAAATCCTGAGTGAAGCATCGGAATCTGTAACTAGCGTCACAGGAATGGTTCAAAACATAGACAGTAAGAAGAGTCAGTCTTCTTGTAGTTAAGTCGGCATTGTGCCTTTTCTATTTAATTCCGTTGACATTTCTGTGTTTCATCGTCAATAAGAAGATCCAAGTATTACAGTAAACCTGAAGTGAAGCATTGGAATCTATAACTAGTGTCACAGGAATGGTTCCAAACACAGACAGTAAGAAGAGTCAGTCCTCTTGTACTTAAATCGGCATTGTGCCTTTTCTATTTAAATCCGATGCAATTTCTGTGTTTCATCGTCAATAAGAAGGTCAGAGGGATACAGTAAACCTGAAGTGAAGCATCGGAATCTATTTCTAGTGTCACAGGAATGGTTCAGATCAGTCAGTAAGAAGAGTCAGTCTTCTTGTACTTCAGTCGGCATTGTGCAATTTCTATTTAATTCCGATGCAATATCTTTGTTTCATCCTCAATAAGAAGGTCAGAGGGATACAGTAAACCTGAAGTGAAGCATCGGAATCTATAACTAGTGACACAGGAATGGTTCAAAACATAGACAGTAAGAAGAGTCAGTCTTCTTGTACGTAAGTCGGCATTGTGCCTTTTCTATTTCATTCCGATGCAATTACTGTATTTCATCGTCAATATGAACGTCCAGGGGATACAGTAAACCTGAAGTGAAGCATCGGAATCTATAACTAGTGTCACAGGAATGGTTCAAAATATAGACAGTAGGAACAGTCAGTCTTCTTGTACTTAAGTCGGCATTGTGCCTTATGTATTTAATTCCGATGCAATATCTGTGTTTCATCGTCAATAAGGAGGTCCAAGGGATACAGTAAACCTGAAGTGAAGCATCGGAATATGTAACTAGCGTCACAGGAGTGGTTCAAAACATAGTCAGTAAGAGGAGTCAGTCTTCTTGTACTTATGTCGGCATTGTGCCTTTTGTATTTAATTCCGATGCAATTTCTGTTTTTCATCGTCAATAAGAAGGTCAGAGGGATACAGTAAACCTGAAGGGAAGCATCGGAATCTCTAACTAGTGTCACAGGAATGGTTCAAATTATAGACAATAAGAAGAGTCAGTCATCATGTACTTAAGTCGGCATTGTGCCTTTTGTATTTAATTCCGATACAATTTCTGTGATTCATCGTCAATTAGAATGTCAGAGGGATACAGTAAACCTGAAGTGAAGCATCGGAATCTATAACTACTGTCACAGGAATGGTTCAAAACAGTCAGTAAGAAGAGTCAGTCTTCTTGTACTTAAGTCGTCATTGAGCCTTTTGTATTTAATTCCGATGCAATTTCTGTGTTTCATCGTCAATAAGAAGGTCCAAGGGATACAGTAAATCTGAAGTGAAGCATCGGAATCTATAACTAGTGTCACAGGAATGGTTCAAAACATAGACAGTAAGAAGAGTCAGTCTTCTTGTACTTCAGTCGGCATTTTGCCATTTGTATTTAATTCCGATGCAATATCTGTGTTTCATCGTCAATAAGGAGGTCCAAGGGATACAGTAAACCAGAAGTGAAGCATCGGAATCTGTAACTAGCGTCACAGGTGTGGTTCAAAACATAGTCAGTAAGAAGAGTCAGTCTTCTTGTACTTAAGTCGGCATTGTGCCTTTTCTATTTAATTCCGATGCAATTTCTGTGTTTCATCGTCAATAAGAACGTCCAAGGGATACAGTAATCCTGAAGTGCAGCATCTGAATCTGTAACTAGCGTCACAGGAATGGTTCAAATATAGACAGTTAGAAGAGTCAGTCTTCTTGTACTTAAGTCGGTATTGTGCCCTTTCTATTTAATTCCGATGCAATTTCTGTATTACATCGTCAATAAGAAGGTCCAAGGGATACAGTAAACCTGAAGTGAAGCATCGGAATCTATAACTTGTGTCACAGGAATGGTTCAAATCATAGTCAGTAAGAAGAGACAGTCTTCTTGTACATCTGTTGGCATTGTGCCTTTTGTATTTAATTCCGATGCAATTTCTGTGTTTCATCGTCAATAAGAAGTTCAGAGGGATAGAGTAAACCTGAAGTGAAGAATCGGAATCTATAACTAGTGTCACAGGAACTTTTCAAAACAGTCAGTAAGAAGAGTCAGTCTTCTTGTACTTAAGTGGGCATTGTGCATTTTGTATTAATTTCCGATGCAATTTCAGTTTCATCGCCAATAAGGTCAGAGGGATACAGTAAATCTGAAGTGAAGCATCGGAATCTATAACTAGTGTCACAGGAATGGTTCAAAACATAGTCAGTAAGAAGAGTCAGTCTTCTTGTACTTAAGTCGGCATTGTGCCTTTTGTATTTAATTCCGATGCAATTTCGGTGTTTCGTCGTCAAAAAGAAGGTCCAAGGAATACAGTAAACCTGAAGTGAAGCTTTGGAATCTCTAACTAGTGTCACAGGAATGGTTCAAAACATAGTCAGTAAGATGAGTCAGTCTTCTTGTACTTAAGTCGGCACTGTGCCTTTTCTATTTAATTCCGATGCAATTTCTGTATTTCATCGTCACTAAGAAGGTCCAAGGGATATTGTAAACCTGAAGAGAAGCATCGGAATCTATAACTGGTGTCACAGGAATGGTTCAAATCATAGTCAGTAAGAAGAGTCAGTCTTCTTGTACTTAAGTTGGCATTGTGCATTTTGCATTTAATTCCGATGCAATTTCTGTGTTTCATCGTCAATAAGAAGGTCAGAGGGATACAGTGAACCTGAAGTGAAGCATCGGAATCTATAATTAGTGTCACAGGAATGGTTGAAAACAGTCAGTAAGAAGAGTCAGTCTTCTTGTAGTTAAGTCCGCATTGTGCATTATGTATTTAATTCCGGTGCAATTTCAGTTTCATCGCCAATAAGAGGGTGAGAGGGATACAGTAAACCTGAAGTGAAGCATCGGAGTCTATAACTAGTGTCACAGGAATGGTTCAAAACATAGTCAGTAAGAAGAGTCAGTCTTCTCGTACTTAAGTCGGCATTGTGCCTTTTGTATTTAATTCCGATGCAATTTCGGTGTTTCATCGTCAATAAGAAGGTCCAAGGGATACAGTAAACCGGAAGTGAAGCTTTGTAATCTCTAACTAGTGTCACAGGAGTGGTTCAAGACATAGTCAGTAGGAAGAGTCAGTCTTCTTGTACTTACGTCGGCATTGTGCAATTTCTATTTAATTCCGATGCAATATCTGCGTTTCATCGTCAATAAGAAGGTTCAAGGGATACAGTAAACCTGAAGTGAAGCATCGGAATCAGTAACTAGCGTCACAGGAATGCTTCAAAATATAGTCAGTAAGAAGAGTCAGTCTTATTGTACTTAAGTCGGCATTGTGCCTTTTCTATTTAATTCCGATGCAATTTCTGTGTTTCATCGTCAATAAGAACGTCCAAGGGATACAGTGAACCTGAAGTTAAGCATCGGAATCTATAACTAGTGTCACAGTATTGATTCAAAACATAGACAGTAGGAAGAGTCAGTCTTCATGTACTTAAGTCGGCATTGTGCCTTTTCTATTTAATTCCGATGCAATTTCTGTGTTTCATCGTCACTAAGAAGGTCAGAGGGATACAGTAAATCCTAAGTGAAACATCGGAATCTGTAACTAGCGTCACAGGAATGGTTCAAAGCATAGACAGTAAGAAGAGTCAGTCTTATTGTACTTAAGTCGGCATTGTGCCTTTTCTATTTTATTCCGTTGACATTTCTGTGTTTCATCGTCAATAAGAAGGTCCAAGTAATACAGGAAACCTGAAGTGAAGCATTGGAATCTATAACTAGTGTCACAGGAATGGTTCCAAACATAGACAGTAAGAAGAGTCAGTCCCCTCGTACTTAAGTCGGAATTGTGCCTTTCCTATTTAAATCCGATGCAATTTCTGTGTTTCATCGTCAATAAGAAAGTCAGAGGGATACAGTAAACCTGAAGTGAAGCATCGGAATCTATAACTAGTGTCACAGGAATGGTTCAGAGCAGTCAGTAAGAAGAGTCAGTCTTCTTGTACTTAAGTCGGCATTGTGCAATTTCTATTTAATTCCGATGCAATATCCTTGTTTCATCGTCAATAAGAAGGTCAGAGGGATACAGTAAACCTGAAGTGAAGCATCGGAATCTATAACTAGTGACACCGGAATGGTTCAAAACATAGACAGTTGGAAGAGTCAGTCTTCTTGTACTTAAGTCGGCATTGTGCCTTTTCTATTTAATTCCGATGCAATTTCTGTGTCTCATCGTCAATAAGAAGGTCAGAGGGATACAGTAACCCTGATGTGAAGCATCGGAATCTGTAACTAGCGTCACAGGAATGGTTCAAAACATAGACAGTAAGAAGAGTCAGTCTTCTTGTACGTAAGTCGGCATTGTGCCTTTTCTATTTAATTCCGATGCAATTTCTGTGTTTCATCGTCAATACGAATATCCAAGGGATACAGTGAACCTGAAGTAAAGCATCGGAATCTATAACTAGTGTCACAGGAATGGTTCAAAACATAGACAGTAGGGAGATTCAGTCTACATGTACTTAAGTCGGCATCGTGCCTTTTGTATTTATTTCCGATGCAATTTCTGTGTTTTATCGTCAATAAGAAAGTCAGAGGGATGCAGTAAACCTGAGGTGAAGCATCGGAATCTATAACTAGTGTCACAGGAATGGTTCAAATCATAGTCAGAAAGAAGAGTCAGTCTTCTTGTACTTAAGTTGGCATTGTGCATTTTGTATTTAATTCCGATTCAATTTCTGTGTTTCATCGTCAATAAGAAGGTCAGAGAGATACAGTAAACCTGAAGGGAAGCATCGGAATCTATAATTAGTGTCACAGGAATGGTTCAAAACAGTCAGTAAGAAGAGTCAGTCTTCTTGTACTTAGGTCGGCATTGTGCATTATGTATTTAATTCCGATGCAATTTCTGTTTCATCGCCAATAAGAAGGTGAGAGGGATACAGTAAACCTAAAGTGAAGCATCGGAATCTATAACTAGTGTCACAGGAATGGTTCAAAACATAGTCAGTAAGAAGAGTCAGTCTTCTCGTACTTAAGTCGGCATTGTGCCTTTTGTATTTAATTCCGATGCATTTTCGGTGTTGCATCGTCAATAAGAAGGTCCAAGGGATACAGGAAACCTGAAGTGAAGCTTTGGAATCTCTAACTAGTGTCACAGGAGTGGTTCAAGGCATAGTCAGTAGGCAGAGTCAGTCTTCTTGTACTTACGTCGGCATTGTGCAATTTCTATTTAATTCCGATACAATATCTGTGTTTCATCGTCAATAAGAAGGTCCAAGGGATACAGTAAACCTGAAGTGAAGCATCGAAATCAGTAACTAGCGTCACAGGATGCTTCAAAACATAGTCAGTAAGAAGAGTCAGTCTAATTGTGCTTAAGTCGGCATTGTGCCTTTTCTATTTAATTCCGATGCAATTTCTGTGTTTCATCGTCAATAAGAACGTCCAAGGGATACAGTGAACCTGAAGTGAAGCATCGGAATCTATAACTAGTGTCACAGTATTGATTCAAAACATAGACAGTAGGAAGAGTCAGTCTTCTTGTACTTAAGTCGGCATTTTGCCACTTGTATTTAATTCCGATGCAATATCTGTGTTTCATCGTCAATAAGGAGGTCCAAGGGATACAGTAAACCTGAAGTGAAGCATCGGAATCTGTAACTAGCGTCACAGGTGTGGTTCAAAACATAGTCAGTAAGAAGAGTCAGTCTTCTTGTACTTAAGTCGGCATTGTGCCTTTTCTATTTAATTCCGATGCAATTTCTGTGTTTCATCGTCAATAAGAACGTCCAAGGGATACAGTAACCCTGAAGTGAAGCATCGGAATCTGTAACAAGCGTCACAGGAATGGTTCAAATATAGACAGTTAGAAGAGTCAGTCTTCTTGTACTTAAGTCGGCATTGTGCCTTTTCTATTTAATTCCGATGCAATTTCTGTTTTTCATCGTCAATAAGAAGGTCCAAGGGATACAGTAAACCTTAAGTGAAGCATCGGAATCTATAACTTGTGTCACAGGAATGGTTCAAATCATAGTCAGTAAGAAGAGACAGTCTTCTTGTACATCTGTTGGCATTGTGCCTTTTGTATTTAATTCCGATGCAATTTCTGTGTTTCATCGTCAATAAGAAGTTCAGAGGGATAGAGTAAACCTGAAGTGAAGAATCGGAATCTATAACTAGTGTCACAGGAACTTTTCAAAACAGTCAGTAAGAAGAGTCAGTCTTCTTGTACTTAAGTGGGCATTGTGCATTTTGTATTAATTTCCGATGCAATTTCAGTTTCATCGCCAATAAGGTCAGAGGGATACAGTAAATCTGAAGTGAAGCATCGGAATCTATAACTAGTGTCACAGGAATGGTTCAAAACATAGTCAGTAAGAAGAGTCAGTCTTCTTGTACTTAAGTCGGCATTGTGCCTTTTGTATTTAATTCCGATGCAATTTCGGTGTTTCGTCGTCAAAAAGAAGGTCCAAGGAATACAGTAAACCTGAAGTGAAGCTTTGGAATCTCTAACTAGTGTCACAGGAATGGTTCAAAACATAGTCAGTAAGATGAGTCAGTCTTCTTGTACTTAAGTCGGCACTGTGCCTTTTCTATTTAATTCCGATGCAATTTCTGTATTTCATCGTCACTAAGAAGGTCCAAGGGATATTGTAAACCTGAAGAGAAGCATCGGAATCTATAACTGGTGTCACAGGAATGGTTCAAATCATAGTCAGTAAGAAGAGTCAGTCTTCTTGTACTTAAGTTGGCATTGTGCATTTTGCATTTAATTCCGATGCAATTTCTGTGTTTCATCGTCAATAAGAAGGTCAGAGGGATACAGTGAACCTGAAGTGAAGCATCGGAATCTATAATTAGTGTCACAGGAATGGTTGAAAACAGTCAGTAAGAAGAGTCAGTCTTCTTGTAGTTAAGTCCGCATTGTGCATTATGTATTTAATTCCGGTGCAATTTCAGTTTCATCGCCAATAAGAGGGTGAGAGGGATACAGTAAACCTGAAGTGAAGCATCGGAGTCTATAACTAGTGTCACAGGAATGGTTCAAAACATAGTCAGTAAGAAGAGTCAGTCTTCTCGTACTTAAGTCGGCATTGTGCCTTTTGTATTTAATTCCGATGCAATTTCGGTGTTTCATCGTCAATAAGAAGGTCCAAGGGATACAGTAAACCGGAAGTGAAGCTTTGTAATCTCTAACTAGTGTCACAGGAGTGGTTCAAGACATAGTCAGTAGGAAGAGTCAGTCTTCTTGTACTTACGTCGGCATTGTGCAATTTCTATTTAATTCCGATGCAATATCTGCGTTTCATCGTCAATAAGAAGGTTCAAGGGATACAGTAAACCTGAAGTGAAGCATCGGAATCAGTAACTAGCGTCACAGGAATGCTTCAAAATATAGTCAGTAAGAAGAGTCAGTCTTATTGTACTTAAGTCGGCATTGTGCCTTTTCTATTTAATTCCGATGCAATTTCTGTGTTTCATCGTCAATAAGAACGTCCAAGGGATACAGTGAACCTGAAGTTAAGCATCGGAATCTATAACTAGTGTCACAGTATTGATTCAAAACATAGACAGTAGGAAGAGTCAGTCTTCATGTACTTAAGTCGGCATTGTGCCTTTTCTATTTAATTCCGATGCAATTTCTGTGTTTCATCGTCACTAAGAAGGTCAGAGGGATACAGTAAATCCTAAGTGAAACATCGGAATCTGTAACTAGCGTCACAGGAATGGTTCAAAGCATAGACAGTAAGAAGAGTCAGTCTTATTGTACTTAAGTCGGCATTGTGCCTTTTCTATTTTATTCCGTTGACATTTCTGTGTTTCATCGTCAATAAGAAGGTCCAAGTAATACAGGAAACCTGAAGTGAAGCATTGGAATCTATAACTAGTGTCACAGGAATGGTTCCAAACATAGACAGTAAGAAGAGTCAGTCCCCTCGTACTTAAGTCGGAATTGTGCCTTTCCTATTTAAATCCGATGCAATTTCTGTGTTTCATCGTCAATAAGAAAGTCAGAGGGATACAGTAAACCTGAAGTGAAGCATCGGAATCTATAACTAGTGTCACAGGAATGGTTCAGAGCAGTCAGTAAGAAGAGTCAGTCTTCTTGTACTTAAGTCGGCATTGTGCAATTTCTATTTAATTCCGATGCAATATCCTTGTTTCATCGTCAATAAGAAGGTCAGAGGGATACAGTAAACCTGAAGTGAAGCATCGGAATCTATAACTAGTGACACCGGAATGGTTCAAAACATAGACAGTTGGAAGAGTCAGTCTTCTTGTACTTAAGTCGGCATTGTGCCTTTTCTATTTAATTCCGATGCAATTTCTGTGTCTCATCGTCAATAAGAAGGTCAGAGGGATACAGTAACCCTGATGTGAAGCATCGGAATCTGTAACTAGCGTCACAGGAATGGTTCAAAACATAGACAGTAAGAAGAGTCAGTCTTCTTGTACGTAAGTCGGCATTGTGCCTTTTCTATTTAATTCCGATGCAATTTCTGTGTTTCATCGTCAATACGAATATCCAAGGGATACAGTGAACCTGAAGTAAAGCATCGGAATCTATAACTAGTGTCACAGGAATGGTTCAAAACATAGACAGTAGGGAGATTCAGTCTACATGTACTTAAGTCGGCATCGTGCCTTTTGTATTTATTTCCGATGCAATTTCTGTGTTTTATCGTCAATAAGAAAGTCAGAGGGATGCAGTAAACCTGAGGTGAAGCATCGGAATCTATAACTAGTGTCACAGGAATGGTTCAAATCATAGTCAGAAAGAAGAGTCAGTCTTCTTGTACTTAAGTTGGCATTGTGCATTTTGTATTTAATTCCGATTCAATTTCTGTGTTTCATCGTCAATAAGAAGGTCAGAGAGATACAGTAAACCTGAAGGGAAGCATCGGAATCTATAATTAGTGTCACAGGAATGGTTCAAAACAGTCAGTAAGAAGAGTCAGTCTTCTTGTACTTAGGTCGGCATTGTGCATTATGTATTTAATTCCGATGCAATTTCTGTTTCATCGCCAATAAGAAGGTGAGAGGGATACAGTAAACCTAAAGTGAAGCATCGGAATCTATAACTAGTGTCACAGGAATGGTTCAAAACATAGTCAGTAAGAAGAGTCAGTCTTCTCGTACTTAAGTCGGCATTGTGCCTTTTGTATTTAATTCCGATGCATTTTCGGTGTTGCATCGTCAATAAGAAGGTCCAAGGGATACAGGAAACCTGAAGTGAAGCTTTGGAATCTCTAACTAGTGTCACAGGAGTGGTTCAAGGCATAGTCAGTAGGCAGAGTCAGTCTTCTTGTACTTACGTCGGCATTGTGCAATTTCTATTTAATTCCGATACAATATCTGTGTTTCATCGTCAATAAGAAGGTCCAAGGGATACAGTAAACCTGAAGTGAAGCATCGAAATCAGTAACTAGCGTCACAGGATGCTTCAAAACATAGTCAGTAAGAAGAGTCAGTCTAATTGTGCTTAAGTCGGCATTGTGCCTTTTCTATTTAATTCCGATGCAATTTCTGTGTTTCATCGTCAATAAGAACGTCCAAGGGATACAGTGAACCTGAAGTGAAGCATCGGAATCTATAACTAGTGTCACAGTATTGATTCAAAACATAGACAGTAGGAAGAGTCAGTCTTCTTGTACTTAAGTCGGCATTTTGCCACTTGTATTTAATTCCGATGCAATATCTGTGTTTCATCGTCAATAAGGAGGTCCAAGGGATACAGTAAACCTGAAGTGAAGCATCGGAATCTGTAACTAGCGTCACAGGTGTGGTTCAAAACATAGTCAGTAAGAAGAGTCAGTCTTCTTGTACTTAAGTCGGCATTGTGCCTTTTCTATTTAATTCCGATGCAATTTCTGTGTTTCATCGTCAATAAGAACGTCCAAGGGATACAGTAACCCTGAAGTGAAGCATCGGAATCTGTAACAAGCGTCACAGGAATGGTTCAAATATAGACAGTTAGAAGAGTCAGTCTTCTTGTACTTAAGTCGGCATTGTGCCTTTTCTATTTAATTCCGATGCAATTTCTGTTTTTCATCGTCAATAAGAAGGTCCAAGGGATACAGTAAACCTTAAGTGAAGCATCGGAATCTATAACTTGTGTCACAGGAATGGTTCAAATCATAGTCAGTAAGAAGAGACAGTCTTCTTGTACATCTGTTGGCATTGTGCCTTTTGTATTTAATTCCGATGCAATTTCTGTGTTTCATCGTCAATAAGAAGGTCAGAGGGATACAGTAAACCCGAAGTGAAGAATCGGAATCTATAACTAGTGTCACAGGAATTTTTCAAAACAGTCAGTAAGAAGAGTCAGTCTTCTTGTACTTAAGTCGGCATTGTGCATTTTGTATTAATTTCCGATGCAATTTCAGTTTCATCACCAATAAGAAGGTCAGTGGGATACAGTAAATCTGAAGTGAAGCATCGGAATCTATAACTAGTGTCACAGGAATGGTTCAAAACATAGTCAGTAAGAAGAGTCAGTCCTCTTGTACTTAAGTCGGCTTTGTGCCTTTTGTATTTAATTCCGATGCAATTTCCGTGTTTCGTCGTCAAAAAGAAGGTCCAAGGAATACAGTAAACCTGAAGTGAAGCTTTGGAATCTCTAACTAGTGTCACAGGAATGGTTCAAAACATAGTCAGTAAGATGAGACAGTCTTCTTGGACTTAAGTCGGCACTGTGCCTTATCTATTTAATTCCGATGCAATTTCTGTATTTCATCGTCAATAAGAAGGTCCAAGGGATATAGTAAACCTGAAGAGAAGCATCGGAATCTATAACTAGTGTCACAGGAATGGTTCCAAACATAGACAGTAAGAAGAGTCAGTCCCCTTGTACTTAAGTCGAAATTGTGCCTTTCCTATTTAAATCCGATGCAATTTCTGTGTTTCATCGTCAATAAGAAAGGCAGAGGGATACAGTAAACCTGAAGTGAAGCATCGGAATCTATAACTAGTGTCACAGGAATGGTTCAGAGCAGTCAGTAAGAAGAGTCAGTCTTCTTGTACTTAAGTCGGCATTGTGCAATTTCTATTTAATTCCGATGCAATATCCTTGTTTCATCGTCAATAAGAAGGTCAGAGGGATACAGTAAATCTGAAGTGAAGCATCGGAATCTATAACTAGTGTCACAGGAATGGTTCAAAACATAGTCAGTAAGAAGAGTCAGTCCTCTTGTACTTAAGTCGGCATTGTGCCTTTGTATTTAATTCCGATGCAATTTCTGTGTTTCATCGTCAATAAGAACGTCCAAGGGATACAGTAACTCTGAAGTGAAGCATCGGAATCTGTAACAAGCGTCACAGGAATGGTTCAAATATAGACAGTTAGAAGAGTCAGTCTTCTTGTACTTAAGTCGGCATTGTGCCTTTTCTATTTAATTCCGATGCAATTTCTGTTTTTCATCGTCAATAAGAAGGTCCAAGGGATACAGTAAACCTGAAGTGAAGCATCGGAATCTATAACTTGTGGCACAGGAATGGTTCAAATCATAGTCAGTAAGAAGAGACAGTCTTCTTGTACATCTGTTGGCATTGTGCATTTTGTATTTAATTCTGATGCAATTTCTGTTTCATCGCCAATAAGAAGGTCAGAGGGATACAATAAACATGAAGTGAAGCATCGGAATCCATAATTAGTGTCACAGGAATGGTTCAAAACAGTCAGTAAGAAGAGTCAGTCTTCTTGTACTTAGGTCGGCATTGTGCATTATGTATTTAATTCCGATGCAATTTCTGTTTCATCGCCAATAAGAAGGTGAGAGGGATACAGTAAACCTGAAGTGAAGCATCGGAATCTATAACTAGTGTCACAGGAATGGTTCAAAACATAGTCAGTAAGAAGAGTCAGTCTTCTCGTACTTAAGTCGGCATTGTGCCTTTTGTATTTAATTCCGATGCATTTTCGGTGTTGCATCGTCAATAAGAAGGTCCAAGGGATACAGGAAACCTGAAGTGAAGCTTTGGAATCTCTAACTAGTGTCACAGGAGTGGTTCAAGGCATAGTCAGTAGGCAGAGTCAGTCTTCTTGTACTTACGTCGGCATTGTGCAATTTCTATTTAATTCCGATTCAATATCTGTGTTTCATCGTCAATAAGAAGGTCCAAGGGATACAGTAAACCTGAAGTGAAGCATCGAAATCAGTAACTAGCGTCACAGGAATGGTTCAAAACATAGTCAGTAAGAAGAGTCAGTCTAATTGTGCTTAAGTCGGCATTGTGCCTTTTCTATTTAATTCCGATGCAATTTCTGTGTTTCATCGTCAATACGAACGTCCAAGGGATACAGTGAACCTGAAGTGAAGCATCGGAATCTATAACTAGTGTCACACTATTGATTAAAATCATAGACAGTAGGAAGAGTCAGTCTTCATGTACTTAAGTCGGCATTGTGCCTTTTCTATTTAATTCCGATGCAATTTCTGTGTTTCATCGTCAATAAGAAGGTCAGAGGGATACAGTAAATCCTAAGTGAAGCATCGGAATCTGTAACTAGGGTCACAGGAATGGTTCTAAACATAGACAGTAGGAAGAGTCAGTCCTCTTGTACTTAAGTCGGCATTGTGTCCTTTCTATTTAAATCCGATGCAATTTCTGTGTTTCATCGTCAATAAGAAGGTCAGAGGGATACAGTAAACCTGAAGTGAAGCATCGGAATCTATAACTAGTGTCACAGGAATGGTTCAGAACAGTCAGTAAGAAGAGTCAGTCTTCTTGTACTTAAGTCGGCATTGTGCAATTTCTATTTAATTCCGATGCAATATCTTTGTTTCATCTTCAATAAGAAGGTGAGAGGGATACAGTAAACCTGAAGTGAAGCTTTGGAATCTCTAACTACTGTCACAGGAATGGTTCAAAACATAGACAGTAAGAAGAGTCAGTCTTCTTGCACATAAGTCGACATTGTGCCTTTTCTATTTAATTCCGATACAATTTCTGTATTTCATCGTCAATATGAACGACCAAGGGATACAGTAAACCTGAAGTGAAGCATCGGAGTCTATAACTAGTGTCACAGGAATGGTTCAAATCATAGTCAGTAAGCAGAGTCAGCCATCTTGTACTTAAGTCGGCATTGTGCCTTTTAAATTTAATTCCGATGCATTTTCTGCATTTCATTGTCAATAAGAAGGTCAGAGGGATACAGTAAACCTGAAGTGAAGCATCGGAATAAATAACTAGTGACACAGGAATGGTTCAAAACTGTCAGTAAGAAGAGTCAGTCTTCTTGTACTTATGTCGGCATTGTGCATTTTGTATTTAATTCTGATGCAATTTCTGTTTCATCGCTAATAAGAAGGTCAGAGGGATACAGTAAACATGAAGTGAAGCATCGGAATCTCTAACTAGTGTCACAGGAATGGTTCAAAACATAGTCAGTAGGCAGAGTCAGTCTTCTTGTTCTTACGTTGGCATTGTGCAATTTCTATTTAATTCCGATGCAATATCTGTGTTTCATCGTCAATAAGAAGGTCCAAGGGATACAGTAAACCTGAAGTGAAGCATCGGAATCAGTAACTAGCGTCACAGGAATGCTTCAAAACATAGTCAGTAAGAAGAGTCAGTCTTATTGTACTTAAGTCGGCATTGTGCCTTTTCTATTTAATTCCGATGCAATTTCTGTGTTTCATCGTCAATAAGAACGTCCAAGGGATACAGTGAACCTGAAGTGAAGCATCGGAATCTATAACTAGTGACACAGGAATGGTTCAAAACATAGGCAGTAGGAAGAGTCAGTCTTCTTGTACTTAAGTCGGCATTGTGCCTTTTCTATTAATTCCGATGCAATTTCTGTGTTTCATCGTCAATAAGAAGGTCAGAGGGATACAGTACCCCTGATGTGAAGCATCGGAATCTGTAACGAGTGTCACAGGAATGGTTCAAAACATAGACAGTAAGAAGAGTCAGTCTTCTTGTACTTACGTCGGCATTGTGCAATTTCTATTTAATTCGGATGCAATATCTGTGTCTCATCGTCAATAAGAAGGTCCAAGGGATACAGTAAACCCGAAGTGAAGCATCGGAATCTGCAACTAGCGTCAGAGGAATGGTTCAAAGCATAGTCAGTAAGAAGAGTCATTCTTATTGTAATTATGTCGGCATTGTGCCTTTTCTATTTAATTCCGATGCAATTTCTGTGTTTCATCGTCAACACGAATGTCCAAGGGATACAGTGAACCTGAAGTGAAGCATTGGAATCTATAACTAGTGTCACAGGATTGGTTCAAAGCATAGGCAGTAAGAAGAGTCAGTCTTCATGTACTTAAGTCGGCATTGTGCCTTTTCTATTTAATTCCGATGCAATTTCTATGTTTCATCGTCACTAAGAAGGTCAGAGGGATACAGTAAATCGGAAGTGAAGCATCGGAATCTGTAACTAGCGTCACAGGAATGGTTCAAAACATAGACAGTAAGAAGAGTCAGTCTTCTTATACTTAAGTCGGCATTGTGCCCTTTCTATTTAATTCCGATGCAATTTCTGTATTTCATCGTCAATAAGAAGGTCCAAGGAATACAGTAAACCTGAAGTGAAGCATCGGAATATATAATTAGTCTCACAGGAATGGTTCATAACGTAGACAATAAGAAGAGTCAGACTTCTTGTACTTAAGTCGGCATTGTGCCTCTTCTATTTAATTCCGATGCAATTTCTGTGTTTCATCGTCAATAAGAAGGTCAGAGGGATCCAGTAAAACTGAAGTGAAACATCGGAATCTATAACTAATGTCACAGGAATGGTTCAAAACATAGTCAGTAAGAAGAGTCGGTCTTCTTGTACTTAAGTCGGTATTGTGCCTTTGCTATTTAATTCCGATGCAATTTCTGTATTTCGTCGCCAATAAGAAGGTCCAAAGGATACAGATAACCTGAGGTGAAGAATCGGAATCTATAACTAGTGTCACAGGAATGGTTCAAAACATAGACAGTAGGAAGATTCAGTCTACATATACTTAAGTCGGCATCGTGCCTTTTGTATTTATTTCCGATGCAATTTCTGTGTTTTATCGTCAATAAGAAAGTCAGAGGGATGCAGTAAACCTAAAGATGAAGCATCGGAATCTACAACTAGTGTCACAGGAATGGTTCAAAACGTAGTCAGTAAGAAGAGTCAGTCTTCTTGTACTTAAGTCGGCATTGTGCCTTTTCTATTTAATTCCGATGCAATTTCTGTGTTTCATCGTCAATAAGAAGGTCAGAGGGATACAGTAAACCTGAAGGGAAGCATCGTAATCTCTAACTAGTGTCACAGGAATGGTTCAAAACATAGTCAGTAGGAAGAAACAGTCTTCTTGTACTTAAGTCGGCATTGTGCCTTTTCTATTTAATTCCGATGCAATATCTGTGTTTCATCGTCAATAAGAAGGTCAGAGGGATACAGTAAACCTGAAGTGAAGCATCGGAATCTGTAAATAGCGTCACAGGAATGGTTCAAGACATAGACAGTAAGAAGAGTCGGTCTTCTTGTACTTAAGTCGGCATTCTGCCTTTTCTATTAAATTCCGATGCAATTTCTGTATTTCATCGTCAATAAGAAAGTCCATGGGATACAGTAAACCTGAAGTGAATCATCGTAATCTATAACTAGTGTCACAGGAATGGTTCAAAACATAGTCAGTAAGAAGAGTCAGTCTTCTTGTACTTAAGTCGGCATTGTGCCTTTTGTATATAATTCCGATGCAATTTCTGTGTTTCATCTACAATAAGAAGGTCAGAGGGATACAGTAAACGTAAAGTGAAACATCGGAATCTATAACTAGTGTCACAGGAATGGTTCAAAACACAGACAGTAAGAAGTGTCAGTATTCTTGTACTTAAGTCGGCATTGTGCCTTTTGTATTTAATTCCGAGGCAATTTCTGTGTTTCATCGTCAATACGAAGGTGCAAGGGATACAGTGAACCTGAAGTGAAGCATCGGAATCTATAACTAGTGTCACAAGAATGGTTCAAAACATGGACAGTAAGAAGAGTCAGTCTTCTTGTACATAAGTCGGCATTGTTCCTTTTGTATTTAATTCCGATGCAATCTCTGTGTTTCATCGTCAATAAGAAGGTCAGAGGGATACAGTAAACCTGAAGTGAAGCATCGGAATCTATAACTAGTGTCACAGGAATGGTTCAAAACAGTCAGTAAGAAGAGTCAGTCTTCTTGTACTTAAGTCGGCGTTGTGCCTTTTGTATTTAATTCTGAAGCAATTTCTGTGTTTCATCGTCAATAAGAAGGTCCAAGGGATCCAGTAAACCTGAAGTGAAGCATCGGAATCTATAGTTGGTGTCACAGGAATGGTTCAAAACAAAGGCATTAAGAAGAGCCAGTCTTCTTGTACTTAAGTCGTCATTGTGCCTTTTCAATTTAATTCAGATGGAATTTCTGTATTTCGTCGCCAATAAGAAGGTCCAAAGGATACAGTAAACCTGAAGTGAAGCATCGGAATCTATAACTAATGTCACAGGAATGGTTCAAAACAGTCAGTGAGAAGAGTCAGTCTTCTTGTACTTAAGTCGGCGTTGTGCCTTTTGTATTTAATTCCGATGCAATTTCTGTGTTTCATCGTCAATAAGAAGGACCAAGGGATCCAGTAAACCTGAAGTGAAGCATGGGAATCTATAACTAGTGTCACAGGAATGGTTCAAAACAAAGGCAGTAAGAAGAGCCAGTCTTCTTGTACTTAAGTCGGCGTTGTGCCTTTTGTATTTAATTCCGAAGCAATTTCTGTGTTTCATCGTCAATAAGAAGGTCCAAGGGATCCAGTAAACCTGAAGTGAAGCATCGGAATCTATAACTAGTGTCACAGGAATGGTTCAAATCATAGTCAGTAAGAAGAGTCAGTCTTCTTGTACTTAAGTCAGCAATGTGCCTTTTGTATTTAATTCCTATGAGATTTCTGTGTTTCATCGTCCATAAGAAGGTCCAAGGGATACAGTAGACCTGAAGTGAAGCATCGGAATCTATAACTAGTGTCACAGGAATGGTTCATATCACAGACAGTAAGAAGAGTCAGTCATCTTTTACTTAAGTCGGCATTGTGCCTTTTGTATTTAATTCCGATGCAATTTCTGTGTTTCATCGTCAAAAAGAAGGTCAGAGGGATACAGTAAACCTAAAGTGAAACATCGGAATCTATAACTAGTGTCACAGGAATGGTTCAAAACATAGACAGTAAGAAGTGTCAGTCTTCTTGAACTTAAGTCTTCATTGTGCATTTTGTATTTAATTCCGAGGCAATGTCTGTGTTCCATCGTCAATACGAAGGTGCAAGGGTACAGTAAACCTGAAGTGAAGCATCGGAATCTATAACTAGTGTCACAAGAATGGTTCAAAACATGGACAGTAAGAAGAGTCAGTCTTCTTGCACTTAAGACGGCAATGTTCCTTTTGTATTTAATTCCGATGCAATCTCTGTGTTTCATCGTCAATAAGAAGGTCAGAGGGATACAGTAAACCCGAAGTGAAGCATCGGAAACTATAACTAGTGTCACAGGAATGGTTCAAAACAGTCAGTAAGAAGAGTCAGTCTTCTTGTACTTAAGTCGGCATTGTGCCTTTTGTATTTAATTCCGAAGCAATTTCTGTGTTTCATCGTCAATAAGAAGGTCCAAGGGAAACAGTAAACCTGAAGTAAAGCATCGGAATCTATAACTAGTGTCACAGGAATGGTTCAAACATAGACAGTAGGAAGAGTCAGTCTTCTTGTACTTAAGTCGGCATTGTTCCTTTTGTATTTAATTCCGATGCAATTTCTGTGTTTCATCGTCAATAAGAAGGTCCAAGGGATACAGTAGACCTGAAGTGAAGCATCGGAATCTATAACTAGTGTCACAGGAATGGTTCAAAACATAGACAGTAAGAAGTGTCAGTCTTCTTTTACTTAAGTCGGCATTGAGCCTTTTGTATTTAATTCCGATGCAATTTCTGTGTTTCATCGTCAAAAAGAAGGTCAGAGAGATACAGTAAACCCGAAGTGAAGCATCGGAGTCTATAACTAGTGTCACAGGAATGGTTCAAACATAGACAGTAGGAAGAGTCAGTCTTCTTGTACTTAAGTCGGCATTGTGCCTTTTCTATTTAATTCCGATGCAATTTCTGTGTTTCATCGCCAATAAGAAGGTCTGAGGGATACAGTAACCCTGAAGTGAAGCATCGGAATCTGTAACTAGTGTCACAGGAATGGTTCAAAACAAAGGCAGTAAGAAGAGTCAGTCTTCTTGTACTTAAGTCGGCATTGTGCCTTTTCTATTTAATTCCAATGCAATTTCGGTGTTTCATCGTCAAAAAGAAGGTCAGAGGGATACAGTACACCTGAAGTCAAGCATCGGAATCTATAACTAGTGTCACAGGAATGGTTCAAATCATAGTCAGTGAGAAGAGTCAGTCTTCTTGTACTTAAGTCGGCATCGTGCCTTTTGTATTTAATTCCGATGCAATTTCTGTGTTTCATCGACAATAAGAAGGTCAGAGGGATACAGTAAACCATAAGTGAAAAATCGGAATCTATAACTAGTGTCACAGGAATGGTTCAAAACATAGACAGTAAGAAGTGTCAGTCTTCTTGTAGTGAAGTCGGCATTGTGCCTTTTGTATTTAATTCCGAGGCAATTTCTGTATTTCATCGTCAATAAGAAGGTGCTAGGGATACAGTAAACCTTAAGTGAAGCATCGGAATCTAAAACTAGTGTCACAGGAATTGATCAAAACATAGTCAGTTAGAAGAGTCAGTCTTCTTGTACTTAAGTTGGCATTGTGCCTTTTGTATTTAATTCCGATGCAATTTCTGTGTTTCATCGTCAATAAGTAGGTCAGAGGGAAACAGTAAACCTGAAGTGAAGCATCGGAATCTATAACTAGTGTCACAGGAATGGTTCAAAACAGTCAGTAAGAAGAGTCAGTGTTCTTGAACTTAAGTCGGCATTGTGAATTTTGTATTTAATTCCGATGCAATTTCTGTGTTTCATCGTCAATAAGAAGGTCCAAGGGATACAGTAGACCTGAAGTGAAGCATCGGAATCTATAACTAGTGTCACAGGAATGGTTCATATCATTGACAGTAAGAACAGTCAGTCTTCTTGTACTTAAGTCGGCATTGTGCCTTTTGTATTTAATTCCGATGCAATTACTGTGTTTCATCGTCAAAAAGAAGGTCAAAGGGATACAGTACACCTGAAGTGAAGCATCGGAATCTATAACTAGTGTAACAGGAATGGTTCAAACATAGACAGTAGGAAGAGTCAGTCTCTTGTACTTAAGTCGGCATTGTGCCTTTTCTATTTAATTCCGATTCAATTTCTGTGTTTCATCGTCAAAAAGAAGGTCAGAGGGATACAGTAAACCTGAAGTGAAGCATCGGAATCTATAACTAGTGTCACAGGAATGGTTCAAATCATAGACAGTAGGAAGAGTCAGTCTTCTTGTACTTAAGTCGGCATTGTGCCTTTTCTATTTAATTCCGATGCAATTTCTGTGTTTCATCGTCAATACGAAGGTCCAAGGGGTACAGTAAACCTGACGTGAAGCATCGGAATCGATAACTGGTGTCACAGGAATGGTTGAAAACATAGACAGTAAGAAGAGTCAGTCTTCTTGTACTTAAGTCGGCATTGTGCCTTTTGTATTTAATTCCGATCCAATTTCTGTGTTTCATCGTCAATACGAAGGTCAGAGGGATACAGTAAACCTGAAGTGAAGCATCGGAATCTATAACTAGTGTCACAGGAATGGTTCAAAGCAGTCTGTAAGAAGAGTCAGTCTTCTTGTACTTAAGTCGGCATTGTGCCTTTTGTATTTAATTCCGATGCAATTTCTGTATTTCGTCGCCAATAAGAAGGTCCAAAGGATACAGTAAACCTGAAGTGAAGCATTGGAATCTATAACTAATGTCACAGGAATCGTTCAAAACATAGACAGTAGGAAGAGTCAGTGTTCTTGTACTTAAGACGGCGTTGTGCCCATTCTATTTAATTCCGAACAATTTCTGTGATTCATCGTCAATAAGAATGTCAGAGTTCTACAGTACCCCTGAAGTGAAGCATCGGAATCTGTAACTAGCGACACAGGAAAGGTTCAAAACATACACAGAAAGAAGAGTCAGTCTTCTTGTACTTAAGTCGGCATTGTTCCTTTTCTATTTAATTCCGATGCAATTTCTTTGTTTCATCGTCAATAAGAAGGTTCAAGGGATAAAGTAAACCTAAAGTGAAGCATCGGAATCTATAACTAGTGTCACAGGAATGGTACAAAAATAGTCAGTAAGAAGAGTCAGTCTTCTTTTGCTTAAGTCGGCATTGTGCCTTTTCCATTTAATTCCGATGCAATTTCTGTGTTTCATCGTCAATAAGAAGGTCCAAGGGATACAGTAAACCTGAAGTGAGGCATCGGAATCTATAACTAGAGACACAAGAATGGTTCTAAACTTAGTCAGTACGAAGAGTCAGTCTTCTTGTACTTAAGTCGTCATTGTGCCTTTTGTATTTAATTCCGATGCAATTTCTGTGTTTCGTCGTCAATGAGAAGGTCAGAGGGATACAGTAAACCTGAAGTGAAGCATCGGAATCTATAACTAGTGTCACAGGAATGGTTCAAAACAGTCAGTAAGAAGAGTCAGTCTTCTTGTACTTATATCGGCATTGTGCCTTTTGTATTTAATTCCGAAGCAATTTCTGTGTTTCATCGTCAATAAGAAGGTCCAAGGGATACAGTAGACCTGAAGTGAAGCATCGGAATCTATAACTAGTGTCACAGGAATGGTTCAAAACATAGACAGTAAGAAGTGTCAGTCTTCTTTTACTTAAGTCGGCATTGAGCCTTTTGTATTTAATTCCGATGCAATTTCTGTGCTTCATCGTCAAAAAGAAGGTCAGAGAGATACAGTAAACCCGAAGTGAAGCATCGGAGTCTATAACTAGTGTCACAGGAATGGTTCAAACATAGACAGTAGGAAGAGTCAGTCTTCTTGTACTTAAGTCGGCATTGTGCCTTTTCTATTTAATTCCGATGCAATTTCTGTGTTTCATCGCCAATAAGAACGTCTGAGGGATACAGTAACCCTGAAGTGAAGCATCGGAATCTGTAACTAGTGTCACAGGAATGGTTCAAAACAAAGGCAGTAAGAAGAGTCAGTGTTCTTGTACTTAAGTCGGCATTGTGCCTTTTCTATTTAATTCCAATGCAATTTCTGTGTTTCATCGTCAAAAAGAAGGTCAGAGGGATACAGTACACCTGAAGTGAAGCATCGGAATCTATAACTAGTGTCACAGGAATGGTTCAAATCATAGTCAGTGAGAAGAGTCAGTCTTCTTGTACTTAAGTCGGCATTGTGCCTTTTGTATTCAATTCCGATGCAATTTCTGTGTTTCATCGACAATAAGAAAGTCAGAGGGATACAGTAAACCATAAGTGAAAAATCGGAATCTATATCTAGTGTCACAGGAATGGTTCAAAACATAGACAGTAAGAAGTGTCAGTCTTCTTGTACTGAAGTCGGCATTGTGCCTTTTGTATTTAATTCCGAGGCAATTTCTGTGTTTCATCGTCAATAAGAAGGTGCAAGGGATACAGTAAACCTTAAGTGAAGCATCGGAATCCAAAACTAGTGTCACAGGAATTGATCAAAACATAGTCAGTTAGAAGAGTCAGTCTTCTTGTACTTAAGTTGGCATTGTGCCTTTTGTATTTAATTCCGATGCAATTTCTGTGTTTCATCGTCAATAAGTAGGTCAGAGGGAAACAGTAAACCTGAAGTGAAGCATCGGAATCTATAACTAGTGTCACAGGAATGGTTCAAAACAGTCAGTAAGAAGAGTCAGTCTTCTTGAACTTAAGTCGGCATTGTGAATTTTGTATTTAATTCCGATGCAATTTCTGTGTTTCATCGTCAATAAGAAGGTCCAAGGGATAAAGTAGACCTGAAGTGAAGCATCGGCATCTATAACTGGTGTCACAGGAATGGTTCAAAACAAACACAGTAAGAAGAGACAGTCTTCTTGTACTTAGGTCGGCATTGTGCCTTTTCTATTTAATTCCGATGAAATTTCTGTAATTCGTCGCCAATAAGAAGGTCCAAAATATACAGTAAACCTGAAGTGAAGCATCGGAATCTATAACTAATGTCACAGGAATCGTTCAAAACATAGACAGTAGGAAGGGTCATCCTTCTTGTACTTAAGTCGGCATTGTGCCTTTTGTATTTAGTTCCGATGCAATTTCTGTGTTTCATCGTCAAAAAGAAGGTCAGAGGGATACAGTAAACCTGAAGTGAAGCATCGTAATCTATAACTAATGTCACAGGAATGGTTCAAAACATAGACAGTAGGAAGAGTCATTCTTCCTGTACTGAAGTCGGCATTGTGGCTTTTCTATTTAATTCCGCTGCAATTTCTGTGTTTCAACGTCAATAAGATGTTCCAAGGATACAGTGAACCTGAAGTGAAGCATCGGAATCTATAACTAGTGTCACAGGAATGGTTCAAATCATAGACAGTAGGAAGAGTCAGTCTTCTTGTACTTAAGTCGGCATTGTGCCTTTTGTATTTAATTCCGATGCAATTTCTGTGTTTCATCGTCAATACGAAGGTCCAAGGGGTACAGTAAACCTGACGTGAAGCATCGGAATCGATAACTGGTGTCACAGGAATGGTTGAATACATAGACAGTAAGAAGAGTCAGTCTTCTTGTACTTAAGTCGGCATTGTGCCTTTTGTATTTAATTCCGATCCAATTTCTGTGTTTCATCGTCAATACGAAGGTCAGAGGGATACAGTAAACCTGAAGTGAAGCATCGGAATCTATAACTAGTGTCACAGGAATGGTTCAAAGCAGTCTGTAAGAAGAGTCAGTCTTCTTGTACTTAAGTCGGCATTGTGCCTTTTGTATTTAATTCCGATGCAATTTCTGTATTTCGTCGCCAATAAGAAGGTCCAAAGGATACAGTAAACCTGAAGTGAAGCATCGGAATCTATAACTAATGTCACAGGAATCGTTCAAAACATAGACAGTAGGAAGAGTCAGTCTTCTTGTACTTAAGACGGCATTGTGCCCATTCTATTTAATTCCGATGCAATTTCTGTGATTCATCGTCAATAAGAATGTCAGAGTTCTACAGTACCCCTGAAGTGAAGCATCGGAATCTGTAACTAGCGACACAGGAAAGGTTCAAAACATACACAGAAAGAAGAGTCAGTCTTCTTGTACTTAAGTCGGCATTGTTCCTTTTCTATTTAATTCCGATGCAATTTCTGTGTTTCATCGTCAATAAGAAGGTTCAAGGAATAAAGTAAACCTAAAGTGAAGCATCGGAATCTATAACTAGTGTCACAGGAATGGTTCAAAAGATAGTCAGCAAGAAGAGTCAGTCTTCTTTTGCTTAAGTCGGCATTGTGCCTTTTCCATTTAATTCCGATGCAATTTCTGTGTTTCATTGTCAATAAGAAGATCCAAGGGATACAGTAAACCTGAAGTGAGGCATCGGAATCTATAACTAGTGTCACAAGAATGGTTCTAAACATAGTCAGTACGAAGAGTCAGTCTTCTTGTACTTAAGTCGTCATTGTGCCTTTTGTATTTAATTCCGATGCAATTTCTGTGTTTCGTCGTCAATAAGAAGGTCAGAGGGATACAGTAAACCTGAAGTGAAGAATCGGAATCTATAACTAGTGTCACAGGAATGGTTCAAAACAGTCAGTAAGAAGAGTCAGTCTTCTTGTACTTATATCGGCATTGTGCCTTTTGTATTTAATTCCGAAGCAATTTCTGTGTTTCATCGTCAATAAGAAGGTCAGAGGGATACAGTAAACCTGAAGTGAAGCATTGGAATCTATAACTAGTGTCACAGGAATGGTTCAAAACATAGACAGTAAGAAGTGTCAGTCTTCTTGTACTGAAGTCGGCATTGTGCCTTTTGTATTTAATTCCGTGGCAATTTCTGTGTTTCATCGTCAATAAGAAGGTGCAAGGGATACAGTAAACCTTAAGTAAAGCATCGGAATCTAAAACTAGTGTCAGAGGAATTGATCAAAACATAGTCAGTAAGAAGAGCCAGTCTTCTTGTACTTCAGTTGGCATTGTGCCTTTTGTATTTAATTCCGATGCAATTTCTGTGTTTCATCGTCAATAAGTAGGTCAGAGGGAAACAGTAAACCTGAAGTGAAGCATCGGAATCTATAACCAGTGTCGCAGGAATGGTTCAAAACAGTCAGTAAGAAGAGTCAGTCTTCTTGTACTTAAGTCGGCATTGTGAATTTTGTATTTAATTCCGATGCAATTTCTGTGTTTCATCGTCAATAAGAAGGTCCAAGGGATACAGTAGACCTGAAGTGAAGCATCGGAATCTATAACTAGTGTCACAGGAATGGTTCATATCATTGACAGTAAGAAGAGTCAGTCTTCTTGTACTTAAGTCGGCATTGTGCCTTTTGTATTTAATTCCGATGCAATTTCTGTGTTTCATCGTCAAAAAGAAGGTCAGAGGGATACAGTAAACCTGAAGCATCGGAATCTATAACTAGTGTCACAGGAATGGCTCAAACATAGACAGTAGGAAGAGTCAATCTTATTGTACTTAAGTCGGCATTGTGCCTTTTCTATTTAATTCCGATGCAATTTCTGTGTTTCATCGTCAAAAAGCAGGTCAAAGGGATACAGTAAACCTGAAGTGAAGCATCGTAATCTATAACTAGTTCACAGGAATGGTTCAAAACAAAGACAGTAGGAAGAGTCGGTCTTCCTGTACTGAAGTCGGCATTGTGGCTTTTCTATTTAATTCCGATGCAATTTCTGTGTTTCATCGTCAATAAGAAGGTCCAAGGATACAGTGAACCTGAAGTGAAGCATCGGAATCTATAACTAGTGTCACAGGAATGGTTCAAATCATAGACAGTAGGAAGAGTCAGTCTTCTTGTACTTAAGTCGGCATTGTGCCTTTTCTATTTAATTCCGATGCAATTTCTGTGTTTCATCGTCAATACGAAGGTCCAAGGGGTACAGTAAACCTGACGTGAAGCATCGGAATCTATAACTCGTGTCACAGGAATGGTTCAAAACATAGACAGTAAGAAGAGTCAGTCTTCTTGTACTTAAGTCGGCATTGTGCCTTTTGTATCTAATTCCGATCCAATTTCTGTGTTTCATCGTCAATAAGAAGGTCAGAGGGATACAGTAAACCTGAAGTGAAACATCGGAATCTATAACTAGTGTCACAGGAATGGTTCAAAACAGTCAGTAAGAAGAGTCACTATTCTTGTACTTAAGTCGGCATTGTGCCTTTTGTATTTAATTCCGAAGCAATTTCTGTGTTTCATCGTCAATAAGAAGGTACAAGGGATACAGTAAACCTGAAGTGAAGCATCGGAATCTATAACTAGTGTCACAGGAATGGTTCAAAACAAACACAGTAAGAAGAGACAGTCTTCTTGTACTTAGGTCGGCATTGTGCCTTTTCTATTTAATTCCGATGCAATTTCTGTATTTCGTCGCCAATAAGAAGGTCCAAAATATACAGTAAATCTGAAGTGAAGCATCGGAATCTATAACTAATGTCACAGGAATCGTTCAAAACATAGACAGTAGGAAGGGTCATTCTTCTTGTACTTAAGTCGGCATTGTGCCTTTTGTATTTAGTTCCGATGCAATTTCTGTGTTTCATCGTCAATAAGAAGGTCCTAGGTATAGAGTAAACCTGAAGTGAAGCATCGGAATCTATCACTAGTGTCACAGGAATGGTTCAAATCATAGTCAGCATGAAGAGTCAGTCTTCTTGTACTTAAGTCGGCATTGTGCCTTTTGTATTTAATTCCGATGCAAATTCTGTGTTTCATCGTCAATACAAAGGTCCAAGGGATACAGTAAACCTTAAGTGAAGCATCGGAATCTAAAACTAGTGTCACAGGAATTGATCAAAACATAGTCAGTAAGAAGAGTCAGTCTTCTTGTACTTAAGTTGGCATTGTGACTTTTGTATTTAATTCCGATGCAATTTCTGTGTTTCATCGTCGATAAGTAGGTCAGAGGGATACAGTAAACCTGAAGTGAAGCATCGGAATCTATAACTAGTGTCACAGGAATGGTTCAAAACAGTCAGTAAGAAGAGTCAGTCTTCTTGTACTTAAGTCGGCATTGTGAAGTTTGTATTTAATTCCGATGCAATTTCTGTGTTTCATCGTCAATAAGAAGGTCCAAGGGATACAGACAACCTGAAGTGAAGCATCGGAATCTATATCTAGTGTCACAAGAATGGTTCATATCATAGACAGTAAGAAAAGTCAGTCTTCTTGTACTTAAGTCGGCATAGTGCCTTTTGTATTTAATTCCGAAGCAATTTCTGTGTTTCATCGTCAATAAGAAGGTACAAGGGATACAGTAAACCTGAAGTGAAGCATCGGAATCTATAACTAGTGTCACAGGAATGGTTCAAAACAAAGGCAGTAAGAAGAGTCAGTCTTCTTGTACTTAAGTCGGCATTGTGCCTTTTCTATTTAATTCCGATGCAATTTCTGTGTTTCGTCGTCAAAAAGTAGGTCAGAGGGATACAGTAAACCTGAAGTGATGCATCGGAATCTATAACTAGTGTCACAGGAATGGTTCAAAGCAGTCTGTAAGAAGAGTCAGTTTTCTTGTATTTAAGTCGGCATTGTGCCTTTTCTATTCAATTCCGATGCAATTTCTGTATTTCGTCGCCAATAGGAAGGTCCAAAGGATACAGTAAACCTGAAGTGAAGCATCGGAATCTATAACTAATGTCACAGGAATCGTTCAAAACATAGACAGTAGGAAGTGTCAGTCTTCTTGTACTTAAGACGGTATTGTGCCTTTTCTATTTAATTCCGATGCAATTTCTGTGATTGATCGTCAATAAGAATGTCAGGGTTCTTCAGTAACCCTGAAGTGAAGCACCGGAATCTGTAACTAGCGACACAGGAAAGGTTCAAAACATACACAGAAAGAAGAGTCAGTCTTCTTGTACTTAAGTCGGCATTGTGCCTTTTGTATTTAATTCCGATGCAATTTATGTGTTTCGTCGTCAATAAGAAGGTCTGAGGGATACAGTAAACCTTAAGTGAAGCATCGGAATCTATAACTAGTGTCACAGGAATGGTTCAAAGCATAGACAGTAAGAAGAGTCAGTCTTCTTGTACTTAAGTCGGCATTGTGCCTTTTGTATTTAATTCCGATGCAATTTATGTGTTTCATCGTCAATAAGAAGGTCAGAGGAATACAGTAAACCTGAAGTGAAGCATCGGGATCTATAACTAGTGTCACAGGAATAGTTCAAAGCAGTCAGTAAGAAGAGTGAATCTTCTTGTACTTAAGAATGCATTGTGCCTTTTGTATTTAATTCCGATGCAATTTCTGTTTTTCGTCGTCAATAAGAAGGTAAGAGGGATACAGTAAACCTGAAGTGAAGCATCGGAATCTATAACTAGTGTCACAGGAATGGTTCAAAGCATAGACAGTAGGAAGAGTCAGTCTTCCTGTACTGAAGTCGGCATTCTGGCTTTTCTATTTAATTACGATGCAATTTCTGTGTTTCATCGTCATTAAGAAGGTCCAAGGATACAGTGAACCTGTAGTGAAGCATCGGAATCTATAACTAGTGTCACAGTTATGGTTCAAAACATAGACAGTAGGAAGAGTCAGTCTTCTTATACTTAAGTCGGCATTGTGCTTTTTCTATTTAATTCCGGTGCAATTTCTGTGTTTCATCGTCAATACGAAGGTCCAAGGGGTACAGTAAACCAGACGTGAAGCATCGGAATCTATAACTAGTGTCACAGGAATGGTTCAAAACATAGACAGTAAGAAGAGTCAGTCTTCTTGTACTTAAGTCGGCATTGTGCCTCTTGTATTTAATTCCGACCCAATCTCTGTGTTTCATCGTCAATAAGAAGGTCAGAGGGATACAGTAAACCTGAAGTGAAGCATCGGAATCTATAACTAGTGTCACAGGAATGGTTCAAAGCAGTCTGTAAGAAGAGTCAGTTTTCTTGTATTTAAGTCGGCATTGTGCCTTTTCTATTTAATTCCGATGCAATTTCTGTATTTCGTCGCCAATTGGAAGGTCCAAAGGATACAGTAAACCTGAAGTGAAGCATCGGAATCTATAACTAATGTCACAGGAATCGTTCAAAACATAGACAGTAGGAAGTGTCAGTCTTCTTGTACTTAAGACGGTATTGTGCCTTTTCTATTTAATTCCGATGCAATTTCTGTGATTGATGTTCAATAAGTATGTCGGGGTTCATCAGTAACCCTGAAGTGAAGCATCGGAATCTGTAACTAGCGACACAGGAAAGGTTCAAAACATACACAGAAAGAAGAGTCAGTCTTCTTGTACTTAAGTCGGCATTGTGCCTTTTCTATTTAATTCCGATGCAATTTCTGTGTTTCATCGTCAATAAGAAGGTCCAAGGGATACAGTAAACCTAAAGTGAAGCATCGGAATCTATAACTAGTGTCACAGGAATGGTTCAAAAGATAGTCAGTAAGAAGAGTCAGTCTTCTTTTGCTTAAGTCGGCATTGTGCCTTTTCCATTTAATTCCGATGCAATATCTGTGTTTCATCGTCAATAAGACGGTCCAAGGGATACAGTAAACCTGAAGTGAGGCATCGGAATCTATAACTAGTGTCACAAGAATGGTTCTAAACATAGTCAGTACGAAGAGTCAGTCTTCTTGTAATTAAGTCGGCAATGTGCCTTTTGTATTTAATTCCGTTGCAATTTCCGTGTTTCGTCGTCAATAAGAAGGTCTGAGGGATACAGTAAACCTGAAGTGAAGCATCGGAATCCATAAATAGTGTCACAGGAATGGTTCAAAACATAGACAGCAAGAAGGGTCAGTCTTCTTGTACCTATGTCGGCATTGTGCCTTTTGTATTTAATTCAGGTGCAATATCTCTGTTTCGTCGTCAATAAGAAGGTGCAAGGGATACAGTAAACCTTAAGTGAAGCATCGGAATTTATAACTAGTGTCACAGGAATGGTTCAAAGCATAGACAGTAAGAAGAGTCAGTCTTCTTGTACTTAAGTCGGCATTGTGCCTTTTGTATTTAATTCCGATGCAATTTATGTGTTTCATCGTCAATAAGAAGGTCAGAGGAATACAGTAAACCTGAAGTGAAGCATCGGGATCTATAACTAGTGTCACAGGAATAGTTCAAAGCAGTCAGTAAGAAGAGTGAATCTTCTAGTACTTAAGAATGCATTGTGCCTTTTGTATTTAATTCCGATGCATTTTCTGTGTTTCATCGTCAATAAGAAGGTCCGAGGGATACAGTAAACCTGAAGTGAAGCATCGGAATCTATAACTAGTGTCACAGGAATGGTTCAAATCATGGACAGTAAGAAGAGTCAGTCTTCTCGTACTTTAGTCGGCAATGTGCCTTTTCTATTTAATTCCAATGCAATTTCTGTATTTCGTCGCCAATAAGAAGGTCCAAAGGATACAGTAAACCTGAAGTGAAGCATCGGAATCTATAACTAATGTCACAGGAATCGTTCAAAGCATAGACAGTAGAAAGAGACAGTCTTCTTGTACTTAAGTCGGCATTGTGCCTTTTGTACTTAATTCCGATGCAATTTCTGTGTTTCATCGTCAAAAAGAATGTCAGAGGGATACAGTAAACCTAACGTGAAGCATCGGAATCCATAACTAGTGCCACAGGAATGGTTCAAATCAGTCAGTTAGAAGAGTCAGTCTTCTTGTACTTAAGTCGGCAGTGTGCCTTTTGTATTTCATTCCGATGCAATATCTGAGTTTCATCGTCAATAAGAAGGTCCAAGGGATACAGTAAACCTGAAGTGAAGCATCGGAATTTTTAACTAGTGTCACAGGAATCGTTCAAAAGATAGTCAGTAAGGAGAGTCAGTCTTCTTGTGCTTAAGTCGGCATTGTGCCTTATCCATTTAATTCCGATGCAATATCTGTGTTTCATCGTCAATAAGAAGGTAAGAGGGAAACAGTCAACCTGAAGTGAGGCATCGGAATCTATAACTAGTGTCACAGGAATGGTTCCAAACATAGTCAGTAAGAAGAGTCAGTCTTCTTGTACTTAAGTCGGCATTGTGCCTTTTCTATTTATTTCCGATGCAATATCTGTGTTTCATCATCAATAAGAACGTCCAAGGGATACAGTAAACCTGAAGTGAAACATCGTAATCTGTAACTAGTGTCACAAGAATGGTTCTAAACATAGTCAGTACGAAGAGTCAGTCTTCTTGTACTTAAGTCGGCATTGTGCCTTATCCATTTTATTCCTATGCAATATCTGTGTTTCATCGTCAATAAGAAGGTAAGAGGGATACAGTAAACCTGAAGTGAAGCATCGGAATCTATAACTAGTCTCACAGGAATGGTTCAAAGCATAGACAGTAAGAAGAGTCAGTCTTCTTGTACTTAAGTCGGCATTGTGCATTTTGTATTTAATTCCGATGCAATTTCTGTGTTTCATCGTCCATAAGAAGGTAAGAGGGATACAGTAAACCTGAAGTGAAGCATCGGAATCTATAACTAGTGTCACAGGAATGGTTCAAATCATAGACAGTAGGAAGAGTCAGTCTTCTTGTACTTAAGCCGGCAATGTTCGGAATCTATAACTAATGTCACAGGAATCGTTCAAAGCATAGACAGTAGAAAGAGACAGTCTTCTTGTACTTAAGTCGGCATTGTACCTTTTGTATTTAATTCCGAAGCAATTTCTGTGTTTCATCGTCAAAAAGAAGGTCGGAGGGATACAGTAAACCTAAAGTGAAGCATCGGAATCTATAACTAGTGTCACAGGAATGGTTCAAAACATAGACAGTAAGAAGAGTCCGTCTTCTTGTACTTAAGTCGGCATTGTGCCTTTTCTATTTAATTCCGATGCAATTTCTGCGTTGCATCGACAATACGAAGGTCAGAGGGATACAGTAAACCTGAAGTGAAGCATCGGAATCTATAACTAGTGTCACAGGAATGGTTCAAAACATAGTCAGTAAGAAGAGTCGATCTTCTTGTTCTTAAATTGGCATTGTGCCTTTTCTATTTAATGCCGATGCAATATCTGTGTTTCATCGTCAATAAGAAGGTCAGAAGGATACAGTAAACCAGAAGTGAAGCATCGGAATCTATAACTAGTGTCACAGGAATGGTTCCAAACATAGTCAGTAAGAAGAGTCAGTCTTCTTGTACTTAAGTCGGCATTGTGCCTTTTCTATTTAATTCCGATGCAATTTCTGTTTTTCGTCGTCAATAAGAAGGTAAGAGGGATACAGTAAACCTGAAGTGAAGCATCGGAATCTATAACTAGTGTCACAGGAATGGTTCAAAACATAGACAGTAAGAAGGGTCAGTCTTCTTGTACTTAAGTCGGCATTGTGCCTTTTGTATTTAATTGTGATGCAATATCTGTATTTCATCGTCAATAAGAAGGTGCCAGGGATACAGTAAACCTGAAGTGAAGCATCGTAATCTATAAATATTGTCACAGGAATGGTTCAAATCATAGGCAGTAAGAAGAGTCAGTCTTCTTGTACTTAAGTCGGCAATGTGCCTTTTCTATTTAATTCCAATGCAATTTCTGTATTTCGTCGCCAATAAGAAGGTCCAAAGGATACAGTAAACCTGAAGTGAAGCATCGGAATCTATGACTAATGTCACAGGAATCGTTCAAAACATAGACAGTAGGAAGAGACAGTCTTCTTGTACTTAAGTCGGCATTGTGCCTTTTGTATTTAATTCCGATGCAATATCTGTGTTTCATCGTCAAGAAGAAGGTCAGAAGGATACAGTAAACCTGAAGTGAATCATCGTAATCTATAACTAGGGTCACAAGAATGGTTCAAAACATAGTCAGTACGAAGAGTCAGTCTTCTTGTACTTAAGTCGGCATTGTGCCTTTTGTATTTAATTCCGATGCAATTTCTGTGTTTCATGGTCAATAAGCAGGTCATAGGGATACAGTAAACCTCAGGTGAAGCATCGTAATCTATAACTAGTGTCACAGGAATGGTTCAAAACATACACAGTAAGAAGGGTCAGTCTTCTTACACTTAAGTCGGCATTGTGCCTTTTGTATTTAATTCCGATGCAGTATCTGTGTATCATCGTCAAGAAGAAGGTGCAAGGGATACAGTGAACCTGAAGTGAAGCATCGGAATCTATAACTAGTGTCACAGGAATGGTTCAAATCATAGTCAGTAAGAAGAGTCAGTCTTCTTGTACTTAACTCGGCATTGTGCTTTTTCTATTTAATGCCGATGCAATTTCTGTGTTTCATCGTCAATAAGAAGGTCCAAGGGATACAGTAAACCTGAAGTGAATCATCGTAATCTGTAACTAGTGTCACAAGAATGGTTCAAAACATAGTCGGTACGAAGGGTCAGTGTTCTTGTACTTAAGTCGGCATTGTGCCTTTTGTATTTAATTCCGATGCATTTTCTGTGATTCATCGTCAATAAGAAGGTCCAACGGATACAGTAAACCAGAAGTGAAGCATCGGAATCTATAACTAGTGTCACAGGAATGGTTCCAAACATAGTCAGTAAGAAGAGTCAGTCTTCTTGTACTTAAGTCGGCATTGTGCCTTTTCTATTTAATTCCGATGCAATTTCTGTGTTTCATCGTCAATAACAAGGTCCAAGGGATACAGTAAACCTGAAGTGAATCATCGTCATCTATAACTAGTGTCACAGGAGTGGTTCAAAACATAGTCAGTACGATGAGTCATTCTTGTACTTAAGTCGGTATTGTGCCTTTTGTATTTATTTCCGATGCTATTTCTGTGCTTCATGGTCAATAATAAGGTCAGAGGGATACAGTAAACCTGAATTGAAGCATCGGAATCTATAACTAGTGTCACAGGAATGGTTCAAACCATAGACAGTAAGAAGGGTCAGTCTTCTTGTACTTTAGTCGGCATTGTGCCTTTTGTATTTAATTCCGATGCAATATCTGTGTTTCATCGTCAAGAAGAAGGTGCAAGGGATACAGTAAACCTGAAGTGAAGCATCGGAATCTATAACTAGTGTCACAGGAATGGTTCAAATCATAGACAGTAAGAAGAGTCAGTCTTCTTGTGCTTAAGTCGGCATTGTGCCTTTCCTATTACATTCCAATGCAATATCTGTGTTTCATCGTCAATAAGAAGGTCAGAGGGATACAGTAAACCTGAAGTGAGGCATCGCAATCTATAACTAGTGTCACAGGAATGGTTCCAAAAATAGTCAGTACGAAGAGTCAGTCTTCTTGTACTTAAGTCGGCATTGTGCCTCTTGTATTTAATTCCGGTGCAATTTCTGTGTTTCGTCGTCAATAAGAAGGTACGCGGGATACAGTAAACCTGAAGTGAACCATCGGAATCTATAACTAGTGTCACAGGAATGGTTCAAAACATAGACAGTAAGAAGGGTCAGTCTTTCTGTACTAAAGTCGTCATTGTGCCTTTTGTATTTAATTCTGATGCAATTTCTGTGTTTCATTGTCAATGAGAAAGTGCAAGGGATACAGTAAGCCTAAAGTGAAGCATCGGAATCTATAACTAGTGTCACAGGAATGGTTCAAAACATAGACAGTAAGAAGAGTCAGTCTTCTTGTACTAAAATCGGCAATGTGCCTTTTGTATTTAATTCCGGTGCAATTTCTGTGTTTCATCGTCAATAAGAAGGTCAGAGGGATACAGTAAACCTGAAGTGAAGCATCGGAATCTGTATCTAGCGTCACAGGAATGGTTCAAAGCATAGACAGAATGAAGAGTCAGTCTTCTTGTACTTAAGTCGGCATTGTGCCTTTTCTATTTAATTCCGATGCAATTTCTGTTAATCGTCGCCAATAAGAAGGTCCAAAGGATACAGTAAACCTGAAGTAAAGCATCGAAATCAATAACTAATGTCACAGGAATCGTTCAAACATAGACAGTAGGAAGAGTCAGTCTTCTTGTACTTAAGTCGGCATTGTGCCTTTTGTATTTAATTCCGATGGAATTTCTATGTTTCATCGTCAAAAAGAAGGTCAGAGGGATACAGTAAACCAGAAGTGAAGCATTGGAATCAGTAACTAGTGTCACAGGAATGGTTCAAAACATAGACAGTAGGAAGAGTCAGTCCTTTTGTAATTAAGTCGGCATTGTGCCTTTTGTATTTAATTCCGATGCAATATCTGTGTTTCGTCGTCTAGAAATAGGTCCAAGAGATACAGTAAACCTGAAGTGAAGCATCGGATCGGTAACTAGCGTCACAGGAATGGTTCAAAACATAGTCTGTAAGAAGAGTCAGTCTTCTTGTACTTAAGTCGGCAATGTGCCTTTTGTTTTTAATTCCAATGCAATTTCTGTATTTCGTCGCCAATAAGAAGGTCCAAAGGATACAGTAAACCTGAAGTGAAGCGTCGGAATCTATAACTAATGTCACAGGAATCGTCCAAAACATTGACAGTAGGAAGTGTCAGTCTTCTTGTTCTTAAGTCGGCATTGTGCCTTTTGTATTTAAGTCCGAAGAAATTTCTGTGTTTCATCGTCAAAAAGAAGGACAGAGGGATACAGTAAACCTGAAGTGAAGCATCGGAATCTATAACTAGTGTCACAGGAATGGTTCAAAACATACACAGCAAGCAGAATCAGTCTTCTTGTACTTAAGTCGGCATTGTGCCTTTTGTATTTAATCCCGATGCAATTTCTGTGTTTCATCGTCAATAAGAAGGTCCAAGGCAGACACTACACCTGAAGTAAAGCAATGGAACCTATAACTAGTGTCACTGGAATGGTTCAAATCATAGACAGTAAGAAGAGACAGTCTTCTTGTACTTAAGTCGGCATTGTGGCTTTTCTATTTAATTCCGATGCAATTTCAGTACTTCGTCGCCAATAAGAAGGTCCAAAGGATACAGTAAACCTAATGTGAAGCGTCGGAATCTATAACTAATGTCACAGGAATCGTTCAAAACATTGACAGTAGGAAGTGTCAGTCTTCTTGTACTTAAGTCGGCATTGTGCCTTTTGTATTTAAGTCCGATGAAATTTCTGTGTTTCATCGTCAAAAAGAAGGACAGAGGTATACAGTAAACCTGAAGTGAAGCATCGGAATCTGTAACTAGTGTCACAGGAATGATTCAAAACATAGACAGTAGGAAGAGTCAGTCTTTTTGTACTTGAGTCGGCATTGTGCCTTTTGTATTTAATTCCGATGAAATTTCTGTGTTTCATCGTCAGTAAGAAGGACAGAGGGATACAGTAAAACCTGAAGTGAAGCATCGGAATCTATAACTAGTGTCACAGGAATGGTTCAAAACATAGTCAGTAAGAAGAGTCGGTCTTCTTGTACTTAAGTCGGCATTGTGCATTTTGTGTTTAATTCCGATGCAATATCTGTGTTTCATCGTCAATAAGAAGGTCAGAGGGATACAGTAAACCTGAAGTGAGGCATCGGAATTTATAACTAGTGTAACAGGAATGGTTTCAATCATAGTCAGTAAGAAGAGTCAGTCTTCTTGTACTTAAGTCGGCATTGTGCCTTTTCTATTTATTTCCGATGCAACTTCTGTGTTTCATCGTCAAAAAGAAGGTCCAAGGGATACAGTAAACCTGAAGTGAAGCATCGGAATCTATAACGAATGTCACAGGAATCGATCAAAACATAGACAGTAGGAAGTATCAGTCTTCTTGTACTTAAGTCGCATTGTGCCTTTTGTATTTAATTCCGAAACAATATCTGTGTTTCATCGTCAAAAAGTAGGTCAGAGGGATACAGTAAACCAGAAGTGAAGCATCGGAATCTATAACTGGTGTCACAGGAAAGGTTCAAAACAGTCAGTAAGAAGAGTCAGTCTTCTTATACTTGAGTCGGCATTGTGCTTTTTGTATTTAATTCCGAAGCAATTTCTGTATTTCGTCGCCAATAAGAAGGTCCAAAGGATACAGTAAACCTAAAGTGAATCATCGTAACCTATAAAGAGTGTCACAGGAAGGGTTCAAATCATAGTCAGTACAAAGAGTCAGTCTTCTTGAACTTAAGTCGGCATTGTGCCTTTTGTATTTAATTCCGATGCAATTTCTGTACTTCGTCGCCAATAAGAAGGTCCAAAGGATACAGTAAACCTGAAGTGAAGCATCGGAATCTATGACTAGTGTCACAGGAATGGTTCAAATCATAGACAGTAAGAAGAATCAGCCTTCTTGTACTTAAGTCGGCAATGTGAGTTTTGTATTTAATTCCAATGCAATGTCTGTATTTCGTCGCCAATAAGAAGGTCCAAAGGATACAGTAAACCTGAAGTGAAGCATCGGAATCCATAACTACTGTCACAGGAATGGTTCAAAACAGTCAGTAAGAAGAGTCAGTCTTCTTGTACATAAGTCGGCATTGTGCCTTTTGTATTTAATTCCGATGCAATTTCTGTACTTCGTCGCCAATAAGAAGGTCCAAAGGATACAGTAAACCTGAAGTGAAGCGTCGGAATCTATAACTAATGTCACAGGAATCGTTCAAAACATTGACAGTAGGAGGTGTCAGTCTTCTTGTACTTAAGTCGGCATTGTGCATTTTGTATTTAAGTCCGATGAAATTTCTGTGTTTCATCGTCAAAAAGAAGGTCAGAGGGATACAGTAAACCTGAAGTGAAGCATCGGAATCTGTAACTAGTGTCACAGGAATAATTCAAAACATAGACAGTAGGAAGAGTCAGTCTTTTTGTACTTAAATCGGCATTGTGCCTTTTGTATTTAATTCCGATGCAAATTCTCTGTTTCATCGTCAATAAGAATGTCAGAGGGATACAGTAACCCTGAAGTGAATTATCGGAATCTGTAACTAGCGTCACAGGAATGGTTCAAAACATAGACAGAAAGAAGAGTCAGTCTTCTTGTACTTAAGTCGGCATTGTGCCTTTTCTATGTAATTCCGATGCAATTTCTGTGTTTCATCGTCAATAAGAAGGTCCCAGGGATACAGTAAACCTGAAGTGAAGCATCGGAATCTATAACTAGTGTCACAGGAATGGTTCAAAACATAGACAGTAAGAAGAGTCAGTCTTCTTGTACTTAAGTCGGCATTGTGCCTTTTCTATTAATTCCGATGCAATTTCTGTGTTTCGTCGTCAATAAAAAGGTCACAGGGATACAGTAAACCTGAAGTGAAACATCGGAATTTATAACTAGTGTCACAGGAATGGTTCAAAACATAGTCAGTAAGAAGAGTCAGTATTCTTGTACTTAAGTCGGCATTGTGCCTTATCTATTTAATTCCGATGCAATATCTGTGTTTCATCGTCAATAAGAAGGTCAGAGGGATACAGTAAACCTGAAGTGTATCATCGTAATCTACAACTAGTGTCACAGGAATGGTTCAAAACATAGTCAGTACGAAGAGTCAGTCTTCTTGTACTTAAGTCGGCATTGTGCCTTTTGTAATTAATACCGATGCTATTTCTGTGTTTTATGGTCAATAAGAAGGTCAGAGGGATACAGTAAACCTGAAGTAAAGCATCGGAATCTATAACTATTGTCACAGGAATGGTTCAAAACATAGACATTAAGAAGGGTTAGTCTTCTTGTACTTAAGTCGGCATTGTGCCTTTTGTACTTAATTCCGATGCAATATCTGTGTTTCATCGTCAATAAGAAGGTGCAAGGTTATACAGTAAATCTGAAGTGAAGCATCGAAATCTATAACTAGTGTCACAGGATTGGTTCAAAACTTAGACAGTAAGAAGAATCAGTCTTCTTGTACTTAAGTCGGCATTGTGCCTTTTGTATTTAATTCCGATGCATTTTCTGTGTTTCATCCTCAATAACAAGGTCCATAGGATACAGTAAACCTAAGTGAAGCATCGGAATCTATAATTAATGCAACAGGAATCGTTCAAAACATAGACAGGTGGAAGAGTCAGTCTTCTTGTTCTTAAGTCGACATTGTGCCTTTTGTATTTAATTCCGATGCAATTTCTGTGTTTCATCCTCAAAAAGAAGGTCAGAGGGATACAGTAAACCTGAAGTGAAGCCACGGAATCTATAACAAGTGTCACAGGAATGGTTCAAAGCAGTGAGTAAGCGGAGTCAGTCTTCATGTACTTAAGTCGGCATTGTGCCTTTTGTATTTAATTCCGAAGCTATTTCTGCATTTCGTCGCCGATTAGAAGGTCCAAAGGATACAGTAAACCTAAAGTGAAGCATCGGATTCAATAACTAATGTCACAGGAATCGTTCAAAACATAGACAGTAGGAAGAGTCAGTCTTCTTGTACTTAAGTCGGCATTGTGCCTTTTGTATTTTATTCCGATGCAATTTCTGTGTTTCATCGTCAAAAAGAAGGTCAGAGGGATACAGTAAACCTGAAGTGAAGCATCGTAATCTGTAACTAGTGACACAGGAATGGTTCAAAACATAGACAGTAGTAAGAGTCAGTCTTCTTGTACTTAAGTCGGCATTGTGCCTTTTGTATTTAATTCCGATGCAATATCTGTGTTTCATCGTCAATAAGAAGGTCCAAGGGATACAGTAAACCTGAAGTAAAGCATCGGAATCGGTAACTAGCGTCACAGGAATGGTTCAAAACATAGTCAGTAAGAAGAGTCAGTCTTCTTGTACTTAAGTCGGCATTGTGCCTTTTGTATTTAATTCCGATGCAATTTCTGTGTTTCATCGTCAAAAAGAAGGTCAGGGGGATGCAGTAAACCTGAAGTGAGGCATCGGAATCCGTAAGTAGTGTCACAGGAATGGTTCAAAACATAGCCAGTAGGAAGAGTCAGTCTTCTTGTACTTAAGTCGGCATTGTGCCTTTTCTATTTAATTCCGATGCAATTTCTGAGTTTCGTCGTCAACAAAAAGGTCACAGGGATACAGTAAACCTGAAGTGAAACATCGGAATTTATAGGTAGTGTCACAGGAATGGTTTCAAACATAGTCAGTAAGAAGAATCAGTCTTCTTGTTCTTAAGTCGGCATTGTGCCTTTTCTATTTTTTTGCGATGCAATTTCTGTGTTTCATCGTCAATAGGAAGGTCCAAGGGATACAGTAAACCTGAAGTGAATCATCGTAATCTATAACTAGTGTCACAGGAATGGTTCAAAACATTGACAGTACGAAGAGTCAGTCTTCTTGTACTTAAGTCGGCATTGTGCCTTTTGTATTTAATTCCGATGCAATTTCTCTCTTTCATCGTCAAAAAGAAGGTCAGAGGGATACAGTAAACCTGAAGTGAAGCCACGGAATCTATAACAAGTGTCACAGGAATGGTTCAAAACAGTCAGTAAGAAGAGTCAGTCTTCTTGTACTTAAGTCGGCATTGTGCCTTGTGTATTTATTACCGAAGCTATTTCTGCATTTCGTCGCCAATTAGAAGGTCCAAAGGATACAGTAAACCTGAAGTGAAGCATCGGAATCAATAACTAATGTCACAGGAATCGTTCAAATCATAGACAGTAGGAAGAGTCAGTCTTCTTGTACTAAAGTCGGCATTATGCCTTTTGTATTTAATTCCGATGCAATTTCTGTGTTTCATCGTTAACAAGAAGGTCAGAAGGATACAGTACACCTGAAGTGAAGCATCGGAATCCGTAACTAGTGTCAGAGGAATGGTTCAAAACATAGCCAGTAAGAAGAGTCAGTCTTTTTGTACTTAAGTCTGCATTATGCCTTTTGTATTTAATTCCGATGCAATATCTGTGTTTCATCGTCAATAAGAAGGTCCAAAGGATACAGTAAACCAGAAGTGAAGCATCGGAATCTGTAACTAGCGTCACAGGAATGGTTCAAAACATAGTCAGTAAGAAGAGTCAGTCATGTTGTACTTAAGTCGGCATTGTCGCTTTTCTATTTAATTCCGATGCAATTACTTTGTTTCATCATCAATAATAACGTCCAAGGGATACAGTAAACCTGAAGTGAAGCTTCGGAATCTATAACTACTGTCACAGGAATGGTTCAAAACATAGACAGTAGGATGAGTCAGTCTTATTGTACTTAAGTCGGCATTGGACCTTTTCTATTTAAGTCCGATGCAATTTCAGTGTTTCATCGTCAATAAGAATGTCAGACGGATACAGTAACCCAGAAGTGAAGCATTGGAATGTGTAACTAGCGTCACAGGAATGGTTCAAAACATAGACAGATAGAAGAGTCAGTCTTCTTGTACTTAAGTCGGCATTGTGCCTTTTCTATTTAATTTACGATGCAATTTCTGTGTTTCATCGTCAATAAGAAGGTCCAAGGGATACAGTAAACCTGAAGTGAAGCATCGGAATCTATAACTAGTGTCACAGGAATGGTTCAAAACATAGACAGTAGGAAGAGTCAGTCTTCTTGTACTTAAGTCGGCATTGTACCTTTTCTATTTAATTCCGATGCAATATCAGTGTTTCATCGTCAATAAGAATGTCAGAGGGATACAGTAACCCTGAAGTGAAGCATCGGAATCTGTAACTAGCGTCACAGGAATGGTTCAAAGCATAGACAGAAAGAAGAGTCAGTCTTCTTGTACTTAAGTCGGCATTGTGCCTTTTCTATTTAATTCCGATGCAATATCTGTGTTTCATCGTCAATAAGAAGGTCCAAGGGATACAGTAAACCTGAAGTAAAGCATCTGAATCTGTAACTAGCGTCACTGGAATGGTTCAAATCATAGTCAGTAAGAAGAGTCAGTCTTCTTGTACTTAAGTCGGCATTGTGCCTTTTCTATTTAATTCCGATGCAATTTCTGTGTTTCATCGTCAATAAGAAGGTCCAAGGGATACAGTAAACCTGAAGTGAATCATCGTAATCTATAACTAGTGTCACAGGAATGGTTCAAAACATAGTCAGTACGAAGAGTCAGTCTTCTTGTACTTAAGTCGGCATTGTGCCTTTTGTATTTAATTCCGATGCAATTTCTGTACTTCGTCGCCAATAAGAAGGTCCAAAGGATACAGTAAACCTAAAGTGAAGCGTCGGAATCTATAAATAATGTCACAGGAATCGTTCATAACATAGACAGTAGGAAGTGTCAGTCTTCTTGTACTTAAGTCGGCATTGTGCCTTTTGTATTTAAGTCCGATGAAATTACTGTGTTTCATCGTCAAAAAGAAGGTCAGAGGGATACAGTAAACCTGAAGTGAAGCATCGGAATCTGTAACTAGTGTCACAGGAATGATTCAAAACATAGACAGTAGGTAGAGTAAGTCTTTTTGTACTTAAGTCGGCATTGTGCCCTTTGTATTTAATTCCGATGCAATTTCTCTGTTTCATCGTCAATAAGAATGTCAGAGGGATACAGTAACCCTGAAGTGAAGCATCGGAATCTGTAACTAGCATCACAGGAATGGTTCAAAACATAGACAGAAAGAAGAGTCAGTCTTCTTGTACTTTAGTCGGCATTGTGCCATTTCTATGTAATTCCGATGCAATTTCTGTGTTTCGTCGTCAATAAAAAGGTCACAGGGATACAGTAAACCTCAAGTGAAACATCGGAATTTATAACTAGTGTCACAGTAATAGTTCAAAACATAATCAGTAAGAAGAGTCAGTCTTCCTGTACTTAAGTCGACATTGTGCCTTACCTATTTAATTCCGATGCAATATCTGTGTTTCATCGTCAATAAGAAGGTCAGAGGGATACAGTAAACCTGAAGTGAATCATCGTAATCTATAACTAGCGTCACAGGAATGGTCCAAAACATAGTCAGTACGAAGAGTCAGTCTTCTTGTACTTAAGTCGGCATTGGGCCATTTGTATTTAATACCGATGCTATTTCTGTGTTTCATGGTCTATAAGAACGTCAGAGGGATACAGTAAACCTGAAGTGAAGCATCGGAATCTATAACTAGTGTCACAGGAATGGTTCAAAACATAGACATTAAGAAGGGTTAGTCTTCTTGTACTTAAGTCTGCATTGTGCCTTTTGTACATAATACCGATGCAATATCTGTGTTTCATCGTCAATAAGAAGGTGCAAGGTTATACAGTAAATCTGAAGTGAAGCATCGAAACCTATAACTAGTGTCACAGGATTAGTTCAAAACTTAGACAGCAAGAAGAGTCAGTCTTCTTGTACTTAAGTCGGCATTGTGCTTTTTGTATTTAATTCCGATGCATTTTCTGTGTTTCATCGTGAATAAGAAGGTCCATAGGATACAGTAAACCTGAAGTGAAGCATCGGAATCTATAATTAATGTCACAGGAATCGTTCAAAACATAGACAGTAGGAAGAGTCAGTCTTCTTGTACTTAAGTCGGCATTCTGCCTTTTGTATTTAATTCCGATGCAATTTCTGTGTTTCATCGTCAAAAAGAAGGTCAGAGGGATACAGTAAACCTGAAGTGAAGACACGGAATCTATAACAAGTGTCACAGGAATGGTTCATAACAGTCAGTAAGCAGAGTCAGTCTTCCTGTACTTAAGTCGGCATTGTGCCTTTTATATTTAATTCCGAAGCTATTTCTGCATTTCGTCGCCTATTAGAAGGTCCAAAGGATACAGTAAACCTGAAGTGAAGCATCGGAATCAATAATTAATGTCACAGGAATCGTTCAAAACATAGACAGTAGGAAGAGTCAGTCTTCTTGTACTTAAGTCGGCATTGTGCCTTTTGTATTTAATTCCGTTGCAATTTCTGTGTTTCATCGTCAAAAAGAAGGTCAGAGGGATACAGTAAACCTGAAGTGAAGCATCGGAATCTGTAACTAGTGACACGGGAATGGTTCAAAACATAGACAGTAGTAAGGGTCAGTCTTCTTGTGCTTAAGTCGGCATTGTGCCTTTTGTATTTAATTCCGATGCAGTATCTGTGTTTCATCGTCAATAAGAAGGTCCAAGGGATACAGTAAACCTGAAGTAAAGCATCGGAATCTGTAACTAGCGTCACAGGAATGGTTCAAAACATAGTCAGTAAGAAGAGTCAGTCTTCATGTACGTAAGTCTGGCATTGTGCCTTTTGTATTTAATTCCGATGCAATTTCTGTGTTTCATCGTCAAAAAGAAGGTCAGAGGGATACAGTAAACCTGAAGTGAAGCATCGGAATCCGTAACTAGTGTCACAGGAATGGTTCAAAACATAGCCAATAGGAAGAGTCAGTCTTCTTGTACTTAATTCGGCATTGTGCCTTTTCTATTTAATTCCGATGCAATTTCTGTGTTTCGTCGTCAATAAAAAGGTCACAGGGATACAGTAAACCTGAAGTGAAACATCGGAATTTATAACTAGTTTCACAGGAATGGTTCCAAACATAGTCAGTAAGAAGAATCAGTCTTCTTGTACTTAAGTCGGCATTGTGCCTTTTCTATTTTTTTCCGATGCAATTTCTGTGTTTCATCCTCAATAAGAAGGTCCAAGGGATACAGTAAACCTGAAGTGAATCATCGAAATCTATAACTAGTGTCACAGGAATGGTTCAAAACATAGTCAGTACGAAGAGTCAGTCTTCTTGTACTTAAGTCGGCATTGTGCCTTTTGTATTTAATTCCGATGCAATTTCTGTCTTTCATCGTCAAAAAGAAGGTCAGAGGGATACAGTAAGCCTGAAGTGAAGCCACGGAATCTATAACAAGTGTCACAGGAATGGTTCAAAACAGTCAGTAAGAAGACTCAGTCTTCTTGTACTTAAGTCGGCATTGTGCCTTTTGTATTTAATTCCGAAGCTATTTCTGCATTTCGTCGCCAATTAGAAGGTCCAAAGGACACAGTAAACCAGAAGTGAAGCATCGGAATCAATAACTAATGTCACAGGAATCGTTCAAAACATAGACAGTAGGAAGAGTCAGTCTTCTTGTACTTAAGACGGCATTGTGCCTTTTGTATTAAATTCCAATGCAATTTCTGTGCTTCATCGTCAAATAGAAGGTCAGAAGGATACAGTACACCTGAAGTGCAGCATCGGAATCCGTAACTAGTGTCAGAGGAATGCTTCAAAACATAGCCAGTAGGAAGAGTCAGTCTTTTTGTACTTAAGTCGGCATTGTGCCTTTTGTATTTAATTCCGATGCAATATCTGTGTTTCATCGTCAATAAGAAGGTCCAAAGGATAAAGTAAACCTGAAGTGAAGCATCGGAATCTGTAACTAGCGTCACAGGAATTGTTCAAAACACAGTCAGTAAGAAGAGTCAGTCATCTTGTACTTAAGTCGGCATTGTCGCTTTTCTATTTAATTCCGATGCAATTTCTGTGTTTCATCATCAATAAGAACGTCCAAGGGGTACAGTAAACCTGAAGTGAAGCTTCGGAATCTATAACTAGTGTCACAGGAATGGTTCAAAACATAGACAGTAGGATGAGTCAGTCTTATTGTACTTAAGTCGGTATTGGACCTTTTCTATTTAATTCCAATGCAATTTCAGTGTTTCATCGTCAATAAGAATGTCAGAGGGATACAGTAACCCAGAAGTGAAGCATCGGAATCTGTAACTAGCGTCACAGGAATGGTTCAAAACATAGACAGATAGAAGAGTCAGTCTTCTTGCACTTAAGTCGGCATTGTGCCTTTTGTATTTAATTCCGATGCAGTTTCTGTGTTTCATCGTCAATAAGAAGGTCCAAGGGATACAGTATACCTGAAGTGAAGCATTGGAATCTATACCTAGTGTCACAGGAATGGTTCAAAACATAGACAGTAGGAAGAGTAAGTCTTCTTGTACTTAAGTCGGCATTGTACCTTTTCTATTTAATTCCGATGCAATATCAGTGTTTCATCGTCAATAAGAATGTCAGAGGGATACAGTAACCCTGAAGTGAAGCATCGGAATCTGTAATTAGCGTCACAGGAATGGTTGAAAGCATAGACAGAAAGAAGAGTCAGTCTTCTTGTACTTAAGTCGGCATTGTGCCTTTTCTATTTAATTCCGATGCAATATCTGTGTTTCATCGTCAATAAGAAGGTCCAAGGGATACAGTAAACCTGAAGTAAAGCATCGGAATCTGTAACTAGCATCACAGGAATGGTTCAAAACATAGTCAGTAAGAAGAGTCAGTCTTCTTGTACTTAAGTCGGCATTGTGCCTTTTGTATTTAATTCCGATGCAATTTCTGTGTTTCATCGTCAAAAAGAAGGTCAAAGGGATACAGTAAACCTGAAGTGAAACATCGGAATCCGTAACTAGTGTCACAAGAATGGTTCAAAACATAGCCAGTAGGAAGAGTCAGTCTTCTTGTACTTAAGTCGGCATTGTGCCTATTCTATTTAATTCCGATGCAATTTCTGTGTTTCGTCGTCAATAAAAAGGTCACAGGGATACAGTAAACCTGAAGTGAAACATCGGAATTTACAACTAGTGTCAAAGGAATGGTTCCAAACATAGTCAGTAAGACGAATCAGTCTTCTTGTACTTAAGTCGGCATTGTGCCTTTTCTATTTTTTCCCGATGCAATTTCTGTATTTCATCGTCAATAAGAAGGTCCAAGGGATACAGTAAACCTGAAGTGAATCATCGTAATCTATAACTAGTGTCACAGGAATGGTTCAAAACACAGTCAGTACGAAGAGTCAGTCTTCTTGTACTTAAGTCGGCATTGTTCCTTTTGTATTTAATTCCGATGCAATTTCTGTCTTTCATCGTCAAAAAGAAGGTCAAAGGGATACAGTAAACCTGAAGTGAAGCCACGGAATCTATAACAAGTGTCACAGGAATGGTTCAAAACAGTCAGTAAGAAGAGTCAGTCTTCTTGTACTTAAGCCGGCATTGTGCCTTTTGTATTTAATTCCGAAGCTATTTCTGCATTTTGTCGCCAATTAGAAGGTCCAAAGAATACAGTAAACCTGAAGTGAATCATCGGAATCAATAACTAATGTCACAGGAATCGTTCAAAACATAGACAGTAGGAAGAGTCAGTCTTCTTGTACTTAAGTCGGCATTGTGCCTTTTGTATTTAATTCCGATGCAATATCTGTGTTTCATCGTCAATAAGAATGTCAGAGGGATACAGTAACCCTGAAGTGAAGCATCGGAATCTGTAACTAGCGTCACAGGAATTGTTCAAAGCATAGACAGAAAGAAGAGTCAGTCTTCTTGTTTTGAAGTCGGCATTGTGCCTTTTCTATTTAATTCCGATGCAATTTCTGTGTTTCATCGTCAATAGGAGGGTCCAAGGGATACAGTAAACCTGAAGTGAAGCATCGGAATCTATAACTAGTGTCACTGGAATGGTTCAAAACATAGACAGTAAGAAGAGTCAGTCTTCTTGTACTTAAGTCGGCATTGTGCCTTATCTATTTAATTCCGATGCAATATCTGTGTTTTATCTTCAATAAGAAGGTCAGAGGGATACAGAAAACCTGAAGTGACGCATCGGAATCTATAACTAGTGTCACAGGATTGGTTCAAAACTTAGACAGTAGGATGAGTCAGTCTTATTGTACTTAAGTCGGTATTGGACCTTTTCTATTTAATTTGAATGCAATTTCAGTGTTTCATCGTCAATAAGAATGTCAGAGGGATACAGTAACCCAGAAGTGAAGCATCGGAATCTGTAACTAGCGTCACAGGAATGGTTCAAAACATAGACAGATAGAAGAGTCAGTCTTCTTGTACTTAAGTCGGCATTGTGCCTTTTGTATTTAATTCCGATGCAATTTCTGTGTTTCATCGTCAATAAGAAGGTCCAAGGGATACAGTAAACCAGAAGTGAAGCATCGGAATCTATAACTAGTGTCACTGGAATGGTTCAAAACATAGACAGTAAGAAGAGACAGTCTTCTTGTACTTAAGTCGGCATTGTGCCTTTTGTATTTAATTCCGATGCATTTTCTGTGTTTCATCGTCAATAAGAAGGTCCATAGGATACAGTAAACCTGAAGTGAAACATCGGAATCTATAATTAATGTCACAGGAATCGTTCAAAACATAGACAGTAGGAAGAGTCAGTCTTCTTGTACTTAAGTCGGCATTGTGCCTTTTTCTATTTAATTCCGGTGCAATTTCTGTGTTTCATCGTCAAAAAAAAGGTCAGAGGGATACAGTAACCCTGAAGCGAAGCATCGGAATCTGTAACTAGCGTCACAGGAATGGTTCAAATCATAGACAGAAAGAAGAGTCAGTCTTCTTGTACTTAAGTCGGCATTGTGCCTTTTCTATTTAATTCCGATGCAATTTCTGTGTTTCATCGTCAATAAGAAGGTCCAAGGGATACAGTAAACCTGAAGTGAAACATCGGAATCCATAACTAGAGTCACAGGAATGGTTCAAACATAGACAGTAAGAAGAGTCAGTCTTCTTGTACTTAAGTCGGCATTGTGCCTTTTCTATTTAATTCCGATGCAATTTCTGTGTTTCATCGTCAATAAGAAGGTCAGACGGATACAGTAAACCTGAAGTGAGGCATCGGAATCTATAACTAGTGTCACAGGAATGGATCCAAACAAAGTCAGTAAGAAGAGTCAGTCTTCTTGTACTTAAGTCGGCATTGTGCCTTTTCTATTTAATTCCGATGCAATATCTGTGTTTCTTCGTCAATAAGAAGGTCCAAGGGATACCGTAAACCTGAAGTGAATCATCGTAACCCATAACTAGTGTCACAGGAATGGTTCAAATCATAGTCAGTACTAAGAGTCAGTCTTCTTGTACTTATGTCGGCATTGTGCCTTTTGTATTTAATTCCGATGCAATTTCTGTGTTTCATCGTCAATAAGAATGTCAGAGGGATACATTAATCCAGAAGTGATGCATCGGAATCTATAACTAGTCACAGGAGTAGGTCAAAACATGGACAGTAAGAAGAGTCAGTCTTCTTATACTTAAGTCGGCATTGTGCCTTTTGTATTTAATTCCGATGCAATATCTGTGTTTCATCGTAAATAAGAAGGTGCAAGGGATACAGTAAACCTGAAGTGAAGCATCGGAATCTATAACTAGTCACAGGAATAGGTCAAAACATAGACAGTAAGAAGAGTCAGTCTTCTTGTACTTAAGTCGGCATTGTGCCTTTTGTATTTAATTCCGATGCAATTTCTGTGTTTCATCGACAATAAGAAGGTCCGAGGGAAACAGTGAACCTGAAGTGAAGCATCGGAATCTATAGCTAGTGTCACAGGAATGGTTCAAAACAGTCAGTAAGAAGAGTAATCTTCTTGTACTTAAGTCGGCATTGTGCCTTTTGTATTTAATTCCGATGCATTTTCTGTGTTTCATCGTCAATAAGAATATCCAACTGATACATTAAACCTGAAGTGAACCATCGGAATCTATAACTAGTGTCACAGGAATGGTTCAAATCATAGACAGTAAGAAGAGTCAGCCTTCTTGTACTTAAGTCGGCAATGTGAGTTTTGTATATAATTCCGATGCAATTTCTGTACTTCGTCGCCAATAAGAAGATCCAAAGGATACAGTAAACCTGAAGTGAAGCGTCGGAATCTATAACTAATGTCACAGGAATCGTTCAAAACATAGACAGTAGGAAGTGTCAGTCTTCTTGTACTTAAGTCGGCATTGTGCCTTTTCTTTTTAATTCCGATGCAATTTCTGTGTTTCGTCGTCAATAAAAAGGTCACAGGGATACAGTAAACCTGAAGTGAAACATCGGAATTTATAACTAGTGTCACAGGAATGGTTCCAAACATAGTCAGTAAGAAGAATCAGTCTTCTTGTACTTAAGTCGGCATTGTGCCTTTTCTATTTTTTTCCGATGCAATTTCTGTGTTTCATCGTCAATAAGAAGGTCCAAGGGATACAGTAAACCTGAAGTGAATCATCGTAATCTATAACTAGTGTCACAGGAATCGTTCAAAACATAGTCAGTACGAAGAGTCAGTCTTCTTGTACTTAAGTCGGCATTGTGCCTTTTGTATTTAATTCCGATGCAATTTCTGTCTTTCATCGTCAAGAAGAAGGTCAGAGGGATACAGTTAACCTGAAGTGAAGCCACGGAATCTATAACAAGTGTCACAGGAATGGTTCAAAACAGTCAGTAAGAAGACTCAGTCTTCTTGTACTTAAGTCGGCATTGTGCCTTTTGTATTTAATTCCGAAGCTATTTCTACATTTCGTCGCCAATTAGAAGGTCCAAAGTATACAGTAAACCTGAAGTGAAGCATCGGAATCAATAACTAATGTCACAGGAATCGTTCAAAACATAGACAGTAGTAAGAGTCAGTCTTCTTGTACTTAAGTCGGCATTGTGCCTTTTGTATTTAATTCCAATGCAATTTCTGTGTTTCATCGTCAAACAAAAGGTCAGAAGGATACAGTACACCTGAAGTGAAGCAACGGAATCCGTAACTAGTGTCAGAGGAATGGTTCAAAACATAGCCAGTAGGAAGAGTCAGTCTTTTTGTACTTAAGTCGGCATTGTGCCTTTTGTATTTAATTCCGATGCAATATCTGTGTTTCATCGTCAATAAGAAGGTCCAAGGGATACATTAAACCTGAAGTGAAGCATCGGAATCTGTAACTAGCGTCACAGGAATGGTTCAAAACATAGTCAGTAAGAACAGTCAGTCAACTTGTACTTAAGTCGGCATTGTCGCTTTTCTATTTAATTCCGATGCAATTTCTGTGTTTCATCATCAATAAGAACGTCCAAGGGATACAGTAAACCTGAAGTGAAGCTTCGGAATCTATAACTAGTGTCACAGGAATGGTTCAAAACATAGACAGTAGGAAGAGTCAGTCTTCTTGTACTTAAGTCGGCATTGTACCTTTTCTATTTAATTCCGATGCAATATCAGTGTTTCATCGTCAATAAGAATGTCAGAGGGATACAGTAACCCTGAAGTGAAGCATCGGAATCTGTAACTAGCGTCACAGGAATGGTTCAAAGCATAGACAGAAAGAAGAGTCAGTCTTCTTGTACTTAAGTCGGCATTGTGCCTTTTCTATTTAATTCCGATGCAATATCTGTGTTTCATCGTCAATAAGAAGGTCCAAGGGATACAGTAAACCTGAAGTAAAGCATCCGAATCTGTAACTATCGTCACAAAAATGGTTCAAAACATAGTCAGTAAGAAGAGTCAGTCTTCTTTTACTTAAGTCGGCATTGTGCCTTTTGTATTTAATTCCGATGCAATTCCTGTGTTTCATCGTCAAAAAGAAGGTCAAAGGGATACAGTAATCCTGAAGTGAAACATCGGAATCCGTAACTAGTGTCACAGGAATGGTTCAAAACATAGCCAGTAGGAAGAGTCAGTCTTCTTGTACTTAAGTCGGCATTGTGCCTATTCTATTTAATTCCGATGCAATTTCTAGGTTTCGTCGTCAATAAAAAGGTCACAGGGATACAGTAAACCTGAAGTGAAACATCGGAATTTATAACTAGTGTCACAGGAATGGTTCCAAACATAGTCAGTAAGAAGAATCAGTCTTCTTGTACTTAAGTCGGCATTGTGCCTTTTCTATTTTTTTCCGATGCAATTTCTGTGTTTCATCGTCAATAAGAAGGTCCAAGGGATACAGTAAACCTGAAGTGAAGCATCGGAATCTGTAACTAGCGTCACAGGAATGGTTCAAAACATAGACAGAAAGAAGAGTCAGTCTTCTTGTACTTAAGTCGGCATTGTGCTTTTCTATTTAATTCCGATGCAATTTCTGTGTTTCATCGTCAATAAGAAGGTCCAAGGGATACAGTAAACCTGAAGTGAAACATCGGAATCCATAACTAGTCACAGGAATGGTTCAAACGTAGACAGTAAGAAGAGTCAGTCTTTTTGTACTTAAGTCGGCATTGTGCCTTTTCTATTTAATTCCGATGCAATTTCTGTGTTTCATCGTCAATAAGAAGGTCAGACGGATACAGTAAACCTGAAGTGAGGCATCGGAATCTATAACTAGTGTCACAGGAATGGATCCAAACAAAGTCAGTAAGAAGAGTCAGTCTTCTTGTACTTAAGTCGGCATTGTGCTTTCTCTATTTAATTCCGATGCAATATCTGTATTTCATCGTCAATAAGAAGGTCCAAGGGATACAGTAAACCTGAAGTGAATCATCGTAACCCATAACTAGTGTCACGGGAATGGTTCAAATCATAGTCAGTACTAAGAGTCAGTCTTCTTGTACTTAAGTCGGCATTGTGCCTTTTGTATTTAATTCCGATGCAATTTCTGTGTTTCATCGTCAATAAGAATGTCAGAGGGATACAGTAAACCAGAAGTGATGCATCGGAATCTATAACTACTGTCACAGGAATAGGTCAAAACATAGACAGTAAGAAGAGTCAGCCTTCTTGTACTTAAGTCGGCAATGTGAGTTTTGTATTTAATTCCAATGCAATTTCTGTATTTCGTCGCCAATAAGAAGGACCAAAGGATACAGTAAACCTGAAGTGAAGCATCGGAATCTATAACTAGTGTCACAGGAATGGTTCTAAACAGTCAGTAAGAAGAGTCATTCTTCTTGTACATAAGTCGGCATTGCCCCTTTTGTATTTAATTCCGATGCAATTTCTGTACTTCGTCGCCAATAAGAAGGTCCAAAGGATACAGTAAACCTGCAGTGAAGCGTCGGAATCTAAAACTAACGTCACAGGAATCGTTCAAAACATAGACAGTAGGAAGTGTCAGTCTTCTTGTACTTAAGTCGGCATTGTGCCTTTTGTATTTAAGTCCGATGAAATTTCTGTGTTTCATCGTCAATAAGAAGGTCAGAGGGACACAGTAAACCTGAAGTGAAGCATCGGAATCTGTAACTAGCGTCACAGGAATGGTTCAAAACATAGACAGAAAGAAGAGCAGTCTTCTTGTACTTAAGTCGGCATTGTGACTTTTCTATGTAGTTCCGATGCAATTTCTGTGTTTCATCGTCAATAAGAAGGTCCCAGGGATACAGTAAACCTGAAGTGAAGCATCGGAATCTATAACTAGTGTCACAGGAATGGTTCAAAACATAGACAGTAAGAAGAGTCAGTCTTCTTGTACTTAATTCGGCATTGTGCCTTTTCTATTAATTCCGATGCAATTTCTGTGTTTCGTCGCCAATAAAAAGGTCACAGGGATACAGTAAACCTGAAGTGAAGCATCGGAAGTTATAACTAATGTCACAGGAATGGTTCAAAACATAGTCAGTAAGAAGAGTCAGTCTTCTTGTACTTAAGTCGGCATTGTGCCTTATCTATTTAATTCCGATGCAATATCTGTTTTTCATCGTCAATAAGAAGGTCAGAGGGATACAGTAAACCTGAAGTGAATCATCGTAATCTATAACTAGTGTCACAGGAATGGTTCAAAACATAGTCAGTACGAAGAGTCAGTCTTCTTGTACTGAAGTCCGCATTGTGCCTTTTGTATTTAATACCGATGCTATTTCAGTGTTTCATGGTCTATAAGAAGGTCAGAGGGATACAGTAAACCTGAAGTGAAGCATCGGAATCTATAACTAGTGTCACAGGAATGGTTCAAAACATAGACATTAAGAAGGGTTACTCTTCTTGTACTTAAGTCGGCATTGTGCCTTTTGTACTTAATTCCGATGCAATATCTGTGTTTCATCGTCAATAAGAAGGTGCAAGGTTATACAGTAAATCTAAAGTGAAGCATCGAAATCTATAACTAGTGTCACAGGAATGGTTCAAAACATAGACAGTAAGAAGAGTCAGTCTTCTTGTACTTAAATCGGCATTGTGCCTTTTGTATTTAATTCCGATGCAATATCTGTGTTTCATCGTCAATAAGACGGTCCAAGGGATACAGTAAACCTGAAGTGAAGCATCGGAATCAATAACTAATGTCACAGGAATCGTTCAAAACATAGACAGTAGGAAGAGTCAGTCTTCTTGTACTTAAGTCGGCGTTGTGCCTTTTGTATTTAATTCCGATGCAATTTCTGTGTTTCATCGTCAAAAAGAAGGTCAGAAGGACACAGTACACATGAAGTGAAGCATCGGAATCCGTAACTAGTGTCAGAGGAATGGTACATAACATAGCCAGTAGGGAGAGTCAGTCTTTTTGTACTTAAGTCGGCATTGTGCCTTTTGTATTTAATTCCGATGCAATATCTGTGTTTCATCGTCAATAAGAAGGTCCAAGGGATACAGTAAACCTGAAGTGAAGCATCGGAATCTGTAACTAGCGTCACAGGAATGGTTCAAAACATAGTCAGTAAGAAGAGTCAGTCTTCTTGTACTTAAGTCGGCATTGTAGCTTTTCTATTTAATTCCGATGCAATTTCTGTGTTTCATCATCAATAAGAACGTCCAAGGGATACAGTAAACCTGAAGTGAAGCTTCGGAATCTGTAACTAGTGTCACAGGAATGGTTCAAAACATAGACAGTAGTATGAGTCAGTCTTATTGTACTTAAGTCGACATTGGACCTTTTCTATTTAATTCCGATGCAATTTCAGTGTTTCGTTGTCAATAACAATGTAGGAGGGATACAGTAACCCTGAAGTGAAGCATCGGATTCTGTAACTAGCGTCACAGGAATGGTTCAAAACATAGACAGAAAGAAGAGTCAGTCTGCTTGTACTTAAGTCGGCATTGTGCCTTTTCATTTTAATTCCGATGCAAATTCTGTGTTTCATCGTCAATGAGAAGGTCAGAGGGATACAGTAAACCTGAAGTGAAGCATCGGAATCTATAACTAATGTCACAGAAATCGTTCAAAAACATAGACAGTAGGAAGAGTCAGTCTACTTGCACTTATGTCGGCATTGTGCAATTTGTATTTAATTCCGATGCAATTTCTGTGTTTCATCGTCAATAAGAAGGTCCAAGGGATACAGTAAACATGAAGTGAAGCATCGGAATCTATAACTAGTGTCACAGGAATGGTTCAAAACATAGACAGTAGGAAGAGTCAGTCTTCTTGTACTTAAGACGGCATTGTACCTTTTCTATTTAATTCCGATGCAATATCAGTGTATCATCGTCAATATGAGTGTCAGAGGGATACAGTAACCCTGAAGTGAAACATCGGAATCTGTAACTAGCGTCACAGGAATGGTTCAAAGCATAGACAGAAAGAAGAGTCAGTCTTCTTGTACTTAAGTCGGCATTGTGCCTTTTCTATTTAATTCCGATGCAATTTCTGTGTTTCATCGTCAATAAGAAGGTCCAAGGGATACAGCAAACCTGAAGTGAAGCATCGGAATCTATAACTAGTGTCACTGGAATGGTTCAAAACATAGACAGTAAGAAGAGTCAGTCTTCTTGTACTTAAGTCGGCATTGTGCCTTTTCTATGTAATTCCGATGCAATTTCTGTGTTTCATCGTCAATAAGAAGGTCAGAGGGATACAGTAAACCTGAAGTGAGGCATCGGAATCTATAACTAGTGTCACAGGAATGGATCCAAACAAAGTCAGTAAGAAGAGTCAGTCTTCTTGTACTTAAGTCGGCATTGTGCCTTTTCTATTTAATTCCGATGCAATATCTGTGTTTCATCGTCAATAAGAAGGTCCAAGGGATACAGTAAACCTGAAGTGAATCATCGTAACCTATAACTAGTGTCACAAGAATGGTTCAAACCATAGTCAGTACTAAGAGTCAGTCTTCTTGTACTTAAGTCGGCATTGTGCCATTTGTATTTAATTCCAATGCAATTTCTGTGTTCCATCGTCAATAAGAATGTCAGAGGGATACAGTAAACCAGAAGTGATGCATCGGAATCTATAACTAGTGTCACAGGAATGGTTCTAAAGATAGACAGTAAGAAGGGTCAGTCTTCTTGTACTTAAGTCGGCATTGTGCCTTTTGTATTTAATTCCGATGCAATATCTTTGTTTCATAGTAAATAAGAAGGTGCAAGTTATACAGTAAACCTGAAGTGAAGCATCGGAATCTATAACTAGTGTCACAGGAATGGGTCAAAACATAGACAGTAAGAAGACTCAGTCTTCTTGTACTTAAGTCGGCATTGTGCCTTTTGTATTTAATTCCGATGCAATTTCTGTGTTTCATCGTCAATAAGAAGGTCCGAGGGAAACAGTAAACCTGAAGTGAAGCATCGGAATCTATAGCTAGTGTCACAGGAAAGGTTCAAAACAGTCAGTAAGAAGAGTCAATCTTCTTGTACTTAAGTCGGCATTGTGCCTTTTGTATTTAATTCCGATGCATTTTCTGTGTTTCATCGTCAATAAGAACGTCCAAGGGATACAGTAAACCTGAAGTGAAGCATCGGAATTTATACCTAGTGTCACAGGAATGATTCAAATCGTAGACAGTAAGAAGAGTCAGCCTTCTTGTACTTAAGTCGGCAATGTGAGTTTTGTATTTAATTCCAATGCAATTTCTTTTTTTCGTCGCCAATAAGAAGGACCAAAGGATACAGTAAACCTGAAGCGAAGCATCGGAATCTATAACTAGTGTCACAGGAATGGTTGTAAACAGTCAGTAAGAAGAGTCAGTCTACTTGTACATAAGTCGGCATTGTCCCTTTTGTATTTAATTCCGATGCAATTTCTGTACTTCGTCGCCAATAAGAAGGTCCAAAGGATACAGTAAACCTGAAGTGAAGCGTCGGAATCTATAACTAATGTCACAGGACTCGTTCAAAACATAGACAGTAGGAAGTGTCAGTCTTCTTGTACTTAAGTCGGCATTGTGCCTTTTGTATTTAAGTCCGTTGAAATTTCTGTGTTTCATCGTCAAAAAGAAGGTCAGAGGGATTCAGTAAACCTGAAGTGAAGCATCGGAATCTGTAACTAGTGTCAACGGAATGATTCAAAACAAAGACAGTAGGAAGAGTCAGTCTTTTTGTACTTAAGTCGGCATAGTGCCTCTTGTATTTAATTCCGATGCAATTTCTCTGTTTCATTATCAATAAGAATGTCAGAGGGATACAGTAACCCTGAAGTGAAGCATCGGAATCAGTAACTAGCGTCACAGGAATGGTTCAAAGCATAGACAGAAAGAAGAGTCAGTCTTCTTGTACTTAAGTCGGCATAGTGCCTTTTCTATGTAATTCCGATGCAATTTCTGTGTTTCATCTTCAATAAGAAGGTCCCAGGGATACAGTAAACCTGAACTGAAACATCGGAATCTATAACTAGTGTTACAGGAATGGTTCAAAACATAGACAGTAAGAAGAGTCAGTCTTCTTGTACTTAAGTCGGCATTGTGCCTTTTCTATTAATTCCAATGCAATTTCTGTGTTTCATCGTCAATAATAAGGTCACAGGGATACAGTAAACCTGAAGTGAAACATCGGAATTTATAACTAGTGTCACAGGAATGGTTCAAAACATAGTCAGTACGAAGAGTCAGTCTTCTTGTACTTAAGTCGGCATTGTGCCTTTTGTATTTAATACCGATGCTCTTTCTGTGTTTTATGGTCAATAAGAAGGTCAGAGGGATACAGTAAACCTGAAGTGAAGCATCGGAATCTATAACTAGTGTCACAGGAATGGTTCAAAACATAGACATTAAGAAGGGTTAGTCTTCTTGTACTTAAGTCGCCATTGTGCCTTTTGTACTTAATTCCGATGCAATATCTGTGTTTCATCGTCAATAAGAAGGTGCAAGGTTATACAGTAAATCTGAAGTGAAGCATCGAAATCTATAACTAGTGTCACAGGATTGGTTCAAAACTTAGACAGTAAGAAGAGTCAATCTTCTTGTACTTAAATCGGCATTGTGCTTTTTGTATTTAATTAAGATGCATTTTCTGTGTTTCATCGTCAATAAGAAGGTCCATAGGATACAGTAAACCTGAAGTGAAGCATCGGATCTATAATTAATGTCACAGGAATCGTTGAAAACATAGACAGTAGGAAGAGTCAGTCTTCTTGTACTTAAGTCGGCATTATGCCTTTTGTATTTAATTCCGGTGCAATTTCTGTGTTTCATCGTCAAAAAGAAGGTCAGAGGGATACAGTATACCTGAAACGAAGCCACGGAATCTATAACAAGTGTCACAGGAATGGTTCAAAACAGTCAGTAAGCAGAGTCAGTCTTCTTGTACTTAAGTCGGCATTGTGCCTTTTGTATTTAATTCCGAAGCTATTTCTGCATTTCGTCGCCAATTATAAGGTCCAAAGGATACAGTAAACCTGAAGTGAAGCATCGGAATCAATAACTAATGTCACAGGAATCGTCCAAAACATAGACAGTAGGATGAGTCAGTCTTCTTGTACTTAAGTCGGCATTGTGCCTCTTGTATTTGATTCCGATGCAATTTCTGTGTTTCATCGTCAAAAAGAAGGTCAGAGGGATACAGTAAACCTGAAGTGAAGCATCGGAATCTGTAACTAGTGACACAGGAATGGTTCAAAACATAGACAGTAGTAAGAGTCAGTCTTCTTGTACTTAAGTCGGCAATGTGTTTTTGTATTTAATTCCGATGCAATATTTGTGTTTCATCGTCAATAAGAAGCTCCAAGGGATACAGTAAACCTGAAGTGAAGCATCGGAATCTGTAACTAGCGTCACAGGAATGGTTCAAAACATAGTCAGTAAGAAGAGTCAGTCTTCTTGTACTTATGTCGGCATTGTCGCTTTTCTATTTAATTCCGATGCAATTTCTGTGTTTCATCATCAATAAGAATGTCAGAAGGATACAGTAACCCTGAGGTGAAGCATCGGAATCTGTAACTAGCGTCACAGGAATGGTTCAAAACATAGACAGAAAGAAGAATCAGTCTGCTTGTACTTAAGTCGGAATTGTGCCTTTTCTACTTAATTCCGATGCAATTTCTGTGTTTCATCGTCAATAAGAAGTTGCAAGGTTATACAGTAAATCTGAAGTGAAGCATCGGAATCTATAACTAGTGTCACAGGATTGGTTCAAGACTTAGACAGTAAGAAGAGTCAGTCTTCTTGTACTTAAGTCGGCATTGTGCGTTTTGTATTTAATTCCGAGGCATTTTCTGTGTTTCATCGTCAATAAGAAGGTCCATAGGATACAGTAAACCTGAAGTGAAGCATCGGAATCTATAATTATTGTCACAGGATTCGTTCAAAACATAGACAGTAGGAAGAGTCAGTCTTCTTGTACTTAAGTCGGCATTGTGCCTTTTGTATTTAATTCCGGTGCAATATCTGTGTTTCATCGTCAAAAAAAAGGTCAGAGGGATACAGTAAACCTGAAGTGAAGCCACGGAATCTATAACAAGTGTCACAGGAATGGTTCAAAACAGTCAGTAAGAAGAGTCAGTCTTCTTGTACTTAACTCGGCATTGTGCCGTTTGTATTTAATTCCGAAGCAATTTCTGCATTTCGTCGCCAATTAGAAGGTCCAAAGAATACAGTAAACCTGAAGTGAAGCATCGGAATCAATAACTAATGTCACAGGAATCGTTCAAAACATAGACAGTAGGAAGAGTCAGTCTTCTTGTGTTTAAGTCGGCATTGTGCCTTTTGTATTTAATTCCGATGCAATTTCTGTGTTTCATCGTCAAAAAGAAGGTCAGAGGGATACAGTAAACCTGAAGTGAAGCATCGGAATCTGTAACTAGTGACACAGGAATGGTTCAAAACATAGACAGTAGTAAGAGTCAGTCTTCTTGTACTTAAGTCGGCATTGTGCCTTTTGTATTTAATTCTGATGCAATTTCTGTGTTTCATCGTCAATAAGAAGGTCCAAGGGATACAGTAAACCTGGAGTGAAGCATCGGAATCTGCAACTAGCGTCACAGGAATGGTTCAAAACATAGTCAGTAAGAAGAGTCAGTCTTCTTGTACTTAAGTCAGCATTGTGCCTTTTGTATTTAATTCCGATGCAATTTCTGTGTTTCATCGTCATAAAGAAGGTCAGAGGGATACAGTAAACCTGAAGTGAAGCATCGGAATCCCTAACTAGTGTCACAGGAATGGTTCAAAACATAGCCAGTAGGAAGAGTCAGTCTTTTTGTACATAAGTCGGCATTGTGCCTTTTGTATTTAATTCCGATGCAATATCTGTGTTTCATCGTCAATAAGAAGGTCAGAGGGATACAGTAAAAATGAAGAGAAGCATCGGAATCTATAACTGGTGTCACAGGAATGGTTCAAAACATAGACAGTAACAAGAGTCAGTTTTCTTGTACTTAAGTCAGAATTGTGCCCTATGTATTTAATTCCGATGAAATTTCTGTGTTTCATCGTCAATAACAAGGTCAGAGGGATACAGTAAAGCTGAAGTGAAGCATCGGAATCTATATCTAGTGTCACAGGAATGGTTCAAAACTTAGACAGTAAGAAGAGTCAGTTTTCTTGTACTTAAGTCGGCATTGTGCTTTTTGTATTTAATTCCGATGGAATATCTGTGTTACATCGTCAATAAGAAGGTCAGAGGGATACAGTAAACCTGAAGTGAAGCATCGGAATGTATAACTATTGTGACTGGAATGGTTCAAAACATAGACAGTAAGGAGAGTCAGTTTTATTGTACTTAAGTCGGCATTGTGCCTTTTGTATTTAATTCCGATGCAATTTCTGTATGTCCTCGTCAATAAGAAGGACAGAGGGATACAGTAAACCTGACGTGAAAAATCGGAATCTATAACTAGTGTCACAGGAATGGTTAAAATATAGACAGTCAGAAGAGTCAGTTTTCTTGTACTTAAGTCGGCATTGTGCCTTTTGTATTTAATTTCGATGCAATTTCTGTGATTCATCGTCAATAAGAAGGTCAGAGGGATACAGAAAAATTGTAGTGAAGCATCGGAATCTATAACTAGTGTCACTTGAATGGTACAACACATAGACAGTAAGAAGGGTCAGTTATCTTGTACCTAAGTCGGCATTGTGCCGTTTGTGTTTAATTCCGAAGCTATTTCTGTGTTTCATCGTCAATAAGAAGGTCAGAGGGATACAGTAAACCGGATGCGAAGCATCGGAATCTATAACTGGTGTCACAGGAATGGTTCAAAACACAGACAGTAAGAAGAGTCAGTTTTCTTGTACTTAAGTCGGCATTGTGCCATTTGTTTTTATTCCGATGCAATTTCTGTGTTTCATCGTCAATAAGAAAGTCGGAGGGATACAGTAAACGTGAAGTGAAGCATCGGAATCTATTACTAGTGTCACATGAATAGTTCAAAATATAGACAGTAAGAAGAGTCAGTTTTCTTGTACATAAGTCGGCATTGTGCCTTTTGTATTTAATTCCGATGCAATTTCTGTGTTTCATCGTCAATAAGACGGTCAGAGGGATACAGTAAACCTGAAGTGATGCATCGGAATATATAACTAGTGTCACAGGAATAGTTCAAAACATAGACAGTAAGAAGAGTCAGTTTTCTTGTACTTATGTCGGCATTGTTCCGTTTGTATTTAACTCCGATGCAATTTCTGTGTTTCATCGTCAATAAGAAGGTCAGAGGGATACAGTAAACCTGCAGTGAAGCATGGGAATCCACAACTAGTGTCACGGGAGTGGATGAAATCATAGACAGTAAGAAGAGTCAGTTTTCTTGTACTTAAGTCGGCATTGTGCCTTTTGTATTTAATTCCGGTGCAATTTCTGTGTTTCATCAACAATAAGAAGGTCAGAGGGATACAGTAAACCTGAAGTGAAGCATCGGAATCACTATTTAGTGTCACAGGAATGGTTCAAACATATACAGTAAGAAGAGTCAGTTTTCCTGTACTTAATTCGGCATTGTTCCTTTTCTATTTAATTCCGATGCAATTTATATGTTTCATCGTCAATAAGAAGGTCAGACGGATACAGTAAACCTGAAGTGAAGCATCGGAATCCACAACTAGTGTCACAGGAGTGGATCAAATCATAGACAGTAAGAAGAGTCAGTTTTCTTGTACTTAAGACGGCGTTGTGCCTTTTGTATTTAATTCTGGTGGAATTTCTGTGTTTCATCAACAATAAGAAGGTCAGAGGTATGCAGTAAACCTGAAGTGAAGAGTCGGCAACTATAACTAGTGTCAGAGGAATGGTTCAAAACATAGACAGTAAGAAGAGTCAGTTTCCTTGTACTTAAGTCGGCATTGTGCCTCTTGTATTTAACTCCGATGCAATTTCTGTGTTTTATCGTCAATATGAAGGTCAGAGGGATACAGTAAACCAGAAGTGAAGCATCGGAATATATAACTAGTGTCACAGAAATGGTTGAAAACATAGACAGTAAAGAAGAGTCAGTTTTATTGTACTTAAGTCGGCATTGTGCATTTTGTATTTAATTCCGATGCAATTTCTGTACTTCGTCGGCAATAAGAAGGTCCAAAGGATACAGTAAACCTGAAGTGAAGCATCGGAATCCACAACTAGTGTCACAGGAGTGGATCAAATCATAGACAGTAAGAAGAGCCAGTTTTCTTGTACTTAACTCGGCGTTGAGCCTTTTGTATTTAATTCCAGTGCAATTTCTGTGTTTCATCAACAATAAGAAGGTCAGAGGTATGCAGTAAGCCTGAAGTGAAGAGTCGACAACTATAACTAGTGTCACAGGATTGATTCAAAACATAGACAGTAGGAAGAGTCAGTCTTTTTGTACTTAAATACAAAAGGCACAATGCCGACTTAATTCCGATGAAATTTCTCTGTTTCATCGTCAATAAGAATGTCAGAGGGATACAGTAACCCTGAAGTGAAGCATCGGAATCTATAACTAGTGTCACAGGAATGGTTCAAAACATAGACAGTAAGAAGAGTCAGTCTTCTTGTACTTAAGTCGGCATTGTGCCTTTTCTATTAATTCCGATGCAATTTGTGTGTTTCGTCGTCAATAAAAGGGTCACAGGGATACAGTAAACCTGAAGTGAAACATCGGAATTTATAGCTAGTGTCACAGGAATGGTTCAAACATAGTCAGTAAGAAGAGTCAGTCTTCTTGTACTTAAGTCGGCATTGTGCCTTTTGTATTTAATTCCGATGCAATATCTGTGTTTCATCGTCAATAAGCAGGTCCGAGGGATACAGTAAACCTGAAGTAAAGCATCGGAATCTGTAACTAGCGTCACAGGAATGGTTCAAAACATAGTCAGTTAGAAGAGTCAGTCTTCTTGTACTTAAGTCGGCATTGTGCCTTTTGTATTTAATTCCGATGCAATTTCTGTCTTTCATCGTCAAAAAGAAGGTCAGAGGGATACAGTAAACCTGAAGTGAAGCTTCGGAATCCGTATTTAGTGTCACAGGAATGGTTCAAAACATAGCCAGTAGGAAGAGTCAGTCTTCTTGTACTTAAGTCGGCATTGTGCCTTTTCTATTTAATTCCGATGCAATTTCTGTGTTTCGTCGTCAATAAAAAGGTCACAGGGATACAGTAAACCTGAAGTGAAACATCGGAATTTATAACTAGTGTCACAGGAATGGTTCCAAGCATAGTCAGTAAGAAGAATCAGTCTTCTTGTACTTAAGTCGGCATTGTGCCTTTTCTATTTTTTCCGATGCAATTTCTGTATTTCATCGTCAATAAGAAGGTCCAAGGGATACAGTAAACCTGAAGTGAAGCCATGGAATCTATAACAAGTGTCACAGGAGAAGTTCAAAACAGACAGTAAGAAGTGTCAGTCTTCTTGTACTTAGGTCGGCATTGTGCGTTTTGTATTTAATTCCGAAGCTATTTCTGCATTTCGTCGCCAATTAGAAGGTCCAAAGGATACAGTAAACCTAAAGTGAAGCATCGGAATCAATAACTAATGTCACAGGAATCGATCAAAACATAGACAGTAGGAAGAGTCAGTCTTCTTGTACTTAAGTCGGCACTGTGCCTTTTGTATTTAATTCCGATGCAATTTCTCTGTTTCATCGTCAATAAGAATGTCAGAGGGATACAGTAACCCTGAAGTGAAGCATCGGAATCTGTAACTAGTGTCACAGGAATGGTTCAAAACATAGACATTAAGAAGGGTTACTCTTCTTGTACTTAAGTCGGCATTGTGCCTTTTGTACTTAATTCCGATGCAATATCTGTGTTTCATCGTCAATAAGAAGGTGCAAGGTTATACAGTAAAACTGAAGTGAAGCATCGGAATCTATAACTAGTGTCACAGGATTGGTTCAAAACTTAGACAGTAAGAAGAGTCAGTCTTCTGGTACTTAAGTCGCCATTGTGCCTTTTGTATTTAATTCCGATGCATTTTCTGTGTTTCATCGTCAATAAGAAGGTCCATAGGATACGGTAAACCTGAAGTGAAGCATCGGAATCTATAATTAATGTCACAGGAATCGTTCAAAACATAGACAGTAGGAAGAGTCAGTCTTCTTGTACTTAAGTCGGCATTGTGCCTTTTGTATTTCATTCCGGTGCAATTTCTGTGTTTCAGCGTCTAAAAAAAGGTCAGAGGGATACAGTAAACCTGACGTGAAGCCACGGAATCTATAACAAGTGTCACAGGAATGGTTCTAAACAGTCAGTAAGAAGAGTCAGTCTTCTTGTACTTAAGTCGGCATTGGGCCTTTTGTATTTAATTCCGAAGTTATTTCTGCACTTCGTCGCCAATTAGAAGGTCCAAAGGATACAGTAAACCTAAAGTGAAGCATCGGAATCAATAACTAATGTCACAGGAATCGTTCAAATCATAGATAGTAGGAAGAGTCAGTCTTCTTGTACTTATGTCGGCATTGTGCCTTTTGTATTTAATTCCGATGCAATTTCTGTGTTTCATCGTCAAAAAGAAGGTCAGAGGGATACAGTAAACCTGAAGTGAAGCATCGGAATCTGTAACTAGTGACACAGGAATGGTTCAAAAGATAGACAGTAGTAAGAGTCAGTCTTGTTGTACTTAAGTCGGCATTGTGCCTTTTGTATTTATTTCCGATGCAATATCTGTGTTTCATCGTCAATAAGAAGGTCCAAGGGATACAGTAAACCTGAAGTGAAGCATCGGAATCTGTAACTAGTGACACAGGAATGGTTCAAAACATAAACAGTAGTAAGAGTCAGTCTTCTTGTACATAAGTCGACATTGTGCCTTTTGTATTTACTTCCGAAGCAATTTCTGTGTTTCATCGTCAAAAAGAAGGTCAAAGGGATACAGTAAACCTGAAGTGAAGCATCGGAATCTATAACTGGTGTCACAGGAATGGTTCAAAACAGTCAGTAAGAAGAGTCAGTATTCTTGTACATAAGTCGGCATTGTGCCTTTTGTGTTTAATTCCGATGCAATTTCTGTGTTTCATCGTCAATAAGAATGTCAGAGGGATACAGTAACCCTGAAGTGAAGCATCGGAATCTGTAACTAGCGTCACAGGAATGGTTCAAATCATAGACAGAAAGAAGAGTCAATCTTCTTGTACTTAAGTCGGCATTGTGCCTTTTCTATGTAATTCCGATGCAATTTCTGTGTTTCATCATCAATAAGTAGGTCCGAGGGATACAGTAAACCTGAAGTGAAGTATCGGAATCTATAACTAGTGTTACAGGAATGGTTCAAAACATAGACAGTAAGAAGAAGCAGTCTTCTTGTACTTAAGTCGGCATTGTGCCTTTTCAATTTAATTCCGATGCAATTTCTGTGTTTCGTCGTCAATAAGAAGGTCACAGGGATACAGTAAAACTGAAGTGAAACATCGGAATCTATAACTAGTGTCACAGGAATGGTTCAAAACATAGTAAGTAAGAAGAGTCAGTCTTCTTGTACTTAAGTCGGCATTGTGCCTTATATATTTAATTCCGAGGCAATATCTGAGATTGATCGACAATAAGAAGGTCAGAGGGATACAGAAAACCTGAAGTGAGGCATCGGAATCTATAACTAGTGTCACAGGAATGGTTCCAAACATGGTCAGTAAGAAGAGTCAGTCTTCTTGTACTTAAGTCGGCATTGTGCCTTTTCTAATTTTTTCCGATGCAATTTCTGTGTTTCATCGTCAGTAAGATGGTCCAAGGGATACAGTAAACCTGAAGTGAATCATCGTAATCTATAACTAGTGTCACAGGAATGGTTCAAAACATAGTCAGTAAGAAGAGTCAGTCTTCTTGTACTTAAGTCGGCATTGTGCCATTTGTATTTAATACCGATGCTATTTCTGTGCCCCATAGTCAATAAGAAGGTCAGAGGGATACAGTAAACCTGAAGTGAAGCATCGGAAACTATATCTAGTGTCACAGAAATTTTTCAAAACATAGACATTAAGAAGGGTCAGTCTTCTTGTACTTAAGACGGCATTGTGCCTTTTGTATTTAATTCCGATGCAATTTCTGGGTTTCGTCGTCAAAAAGAAGGTCAGAGGGATACAGTAAACCTGAAGTGAAGCCACGGAATCTATAACAAGTGTCACAGGAATGGTTCAAAACAGACAGTAAGAAGAGTCAGTCTTCTTGTACGTAAGTCGGCATTGTGCCTTTTGTATTTAATTCCGAAGCTTTTTCTGCATTTCGTCGCCAATTAGACGGTCCAAAGGATACAGTAAACCTGAAGTGAAGCATCGGAATCTGTAACTAGTGACACAGGAATGGTTCAAAACACAGACAGTAGTAAGAGTCAGTCTTCTTGTACTTAAGTAGACATTGTGCCTTTTGTATTTAATTCTGATGCAATATCTGTGTTTCATCGTCAATAAGAAGGTCCAAGGGATACAGTAAACCTGAAGGGAAGCATCGGAATCTGTAACTAGCGTCACAGGAATGGTTCAAAACATAGACAGTAAGAAGTGTCAGTCTTCTTGTACTTAAGTCGGCATTGTGCCTTTTCTCTATAATTCCGATGCAATTTCTGTGTTTCATCGTCAATAAGATCGTCCAAGGGATACAGTAAACCTGAAGTGAAGCATCGGAATCTATAACTAGTGTCACAGGAATCGTGCAAAACGTAGACAGTAAGAAGAGTCAGTTTTCTTGTACTTAAGTCAGCATTGTGCCTTTTCTATTTACTTCCGATGCAATTTCTGTGTTTCATCGTCAATAAGAAGGTCATAGGGATACAGTAAACCTGAAGTGAACCATCGTAATCTATAACTAGTGTCACAGGAATGGTTCAAAACATGGTCAGTACGAAGAGTCAGTCTTCTTGTACTTAAGTCGGCATTGTGAATTTTGTATTTAATTCCGATGCAATTTCTGTATTTCATCGTCAGAAAGAAGGTCAGAGGGATACAGTAAACCTGAAGTGAAGCATCGGAATCTATAACAAGTGTCACAGTAATGGTTCAAATCAGTCAGTAAGAAGAGTCAGTCTTCTTGTACTTAAGTCGGCATTGTGCCTTTTGTATTTAGTTTCGATGCTATTTCTGCATTTCGTCGCCAATTAGAAGGTCCAAAGAATGCAGTACACCTGAAGTGAAGCATCGGAATCAATAACTAATGTCACAGAAATCGTTCAAAACATAGACAGTAGGAAGAGTCAGTCTTCTTGTACTTAAGTCGGCATTGTGCCTTTTGTATTTAATTCTGATGCAATATCTGTGTTTCATCGTCAATAAGAAGGTCCAAGGGATACAGTAAACCTGAAGTGAAGCATCGGAATCTGTAACTAGCGTCACAGGAATAGTTAAAGACATAGTCAGTAAGAAGAGTCAGTCTTCTTGTACTTAAGTCGGCATTGTGCGTTTTCTATTTAATTCCGATGCAATTTCTGTGTTTCATCGTCAATAAGAACGTCCAAGGGATACAGTAAACCTGAAGTGAAGCATCGGAATCTATAACTAGTGTCGCAGGAATGGTTCAAAACATAGACAGTAGGAAGAGTCAGTCTTCTTGTACTTAAGTCGGCATTGTGCCTTTTGTATTTATTTCCGATGCAATTTCAGTGTTTCATCGTCAATAAGAATGTCAGAGGGATACAGTAAATCTGAGGTGAATCATCGTAATCTATAACTAGTGTCACAGGAATGGTTCAAAACATGGTCAGTACGAAGAGTCAGTCTTCTTGTACTTAGGTTGGCATTGTGCATTTTGTATTTAATTCCGATGCAATCTCTGTATTTCATCATCAAAAAGAAGGTCAGAGGGATACAGTTAACCTGAAGTGAAGCATCGGAATCCATAACAAGTGTCACAGGAATGGTTCAAAACAGTCAGTAAGAAGAGTCAGCCTTCTTGTACTTATGTCGGCATTGTGCCTTTTGTATTTAATTTCGATGCTATTTCTGCATTTCGTCGCCAATTAGAAGGTCCAAAGGATACAGTAAACCTGAAGTGAAGCATCGGAATCAATAAAAAATGTCTCAGAAATCGTTCAAAGCGTAGACAGTAGGAAGAGTCAGTCTTCTTGTACTTAAGTCGGCATTGTGCATTATGTATTTAATTCCGATGCAATATCTGTGTTTCATCGTCAATAAGAAGGTCCAAGGGATGCAGTAACCCTGAAGTGAAGCATCGGAATCTGTAACTAGCGTCACAGGAATGGTTCAAAACATAGACAGATAGAAGAGTCAGTCTTCTTGTACTTAAGTCGGCATTGTGCCTTTTCTATTTAATTCCGATGCTATTTCTGTGTTTCATCGGCAATAAGAAGGTCCAAGGGATACAGTAAACCTGAAGTGAATCATCGTAATCTATAACTAGTGTCACAGGAATGGTTCAAAACATAGTCAGTAAGAAGGGTCAGTCTTCTTGTACTTAAGTCGGCATTGTGCCTTTTGTATTTAATTCCGATGCAATTTCTGTGTTTCATCGTCAAAAGGAAGGTCAGAGGGATACAGTAAACCTGAAGTGAAGCATCGGAATCTATAGCTAGTGTCACAGGAATGGTTCAAAACATAGACAGTAGGAAGAGTCAGTCTCCTTGTACTTAAGTCGGCATTGTGTCTGTCCTATTTAATTCCGATGCAATTTCTGTGTTCTTCGGCAATACGAAGGTCCAAGGGATGCAGTAAACCTAAAGTGAAGCGTTGGAGTCTATAACTAGTGTCACAGGAATCGTTCAAACATAGACAGTAGGAAGAGTCAGTATTCTTGTACTTAAGTCGGCATTGTGCCTTTTGTATTTAGTTCCGATGCAATTTCTGTGTTTCATCATCAATAAGAATGTCCTAGGGATTGAGTAAACCTGAAGTGAAGCATCGGAATCTATAACTAGTGCCACAGGAATGGTTCAAACCGTAGACAGTAAGAAGGGTCAGTCTTCTTGTACTTAAGTCGGCATTGTGCCTTTTGTATTTAATTCCGATGCAATATCTGTGTTTCACCGTCAATAAGAAGGTGCAAGGGATACAGTAAACCTGAAGTGAAGCGTCGGAATCTATAACTAGTGTCACAGGAATGGTTCGAAACATAGTCAGTAAGAAGAGTCAGTCTTCTTGTACTTAAGTCGGCATTGTGCCTTTTGTATTGAATTCCGAAGCTATTTCTGCATTTCGTCGCCAATTAGAAGGCCCAAAGGAAACAGTAAACCTGAAGTGAAGCATCGGAATCAATAACTAATGTCACAGGAATCGTTCAAAGCATATACAGTAGGAAGAATCTGTCTTCTTGTACTTAAGTCGGCATTGGGCCTTTTGTATTTAATTCCGATGCAATTTCTGTGTTTCATCGTCAAAAAGACGTTCAGAGGGATACAGTAAACCTGAAGTGAAGCATCGGAATCTGAAACTAGTGTCACAGGAATGGTTCTAAACATAGACAGTAAGAAGGGTCAGTCTTCTTGTACTAAAGCCGGCATTGTGAGTTTTGTATTTTATTCCGATGCAATATCTGTGTTTCATCGTCAATAAGAAGGTGCAAGGGATACAGTAAACGTGAAGTGAAGCATCGGAATGTATAACTAGTGTCACAGGAATGGTTCTAAACATAGACAGTAAGAAGAGTCAGTCTTCTTGTACTTAAGTCGGCATTGTGCCTTTTGTATTTAATTCCGATGCAATTTCTGTGTTTCATCGTCAATACCAAGGTCAGAGGGATACAGACAACCTGAAGAGAAGCATCGGAATCTATAAGTAGTGTCACAGGAATGGTTCAAAACAGTCAGTAAGAAGAGTCAATCTTCTTGTACTTAAGTCGGCATTGTGCGTTTTGTATTTAATTCCGAGGCATTTTCTGTGTTTCATTGTCAATAAGAAGGTCCAAGGGATACAGTAAACCTGAAGTGAAGCATCGGAATCTATAACTAGTGTCACAGGAATGGTTCTAATCATAGACAGTAAGAAGGGTCAGTCTTCTTGTCCTTAAGTCGGCATTGTGCCTTTTGTATTTAATTCCGATGCGATATCTGCGTTTCATCCTCAATAAGGTGGTGCAAGGGATACAGTAAACCAGAAGTGAAGCATCGGAATCTATAACTAGTGTCACAGGGATGGTTCTAAACATGGACAGTAAGAAGGGTCAGTCTTCTTGTACTTAAGTCGGCATTGTGCTTTTTGTATTTAATTCCGATGCAATTTCTGTGTTTCATCGTCAAAAAGAAGGTCAGAGGGATACAGTAAACCTGAAGTGAAGCATCGGAATCTATAGCTAGTGTCACAGGAATGGTTCAAAACATAGACAGTAGGAAGAGTCAGTCTCCTTGTACTTACGTCGGCATTGTGCCTTTCCTATTTAATTCCGATGCAATTTCTGTGTTCTTCGGCAATACGAAGGTCCAAGGGATACAGTAAACCTAAAGTGAAGCATCGGAATCTATAACTAGTGTCACAGGAATGGTTCAAAACGTAGACAGTAAGAAGGGTCAGTCTTGTTGTACTTAAGTCGGCATTGTGCCTTTTGTATTTAATTCCGATGCAATACCTGTGTTTCACCGTCAATAAGAAGGTGCAAGGGATACAGTAAACCTGAAGTGAAGCATCGGAATCTATAACTAGTGTCACAGGATTGGTTCAAAGCATAGTCAGTAAGAAGAGTCAGTCTTCTTGTGCTTAACTCGGCATTGTGTCTTTACTATTTAATTCCAATGCAATATCTGTGTTTCATCGTCAATAAGGGGGTCAGAGGGATACAGTAAACCTGAAGTGAAGCCTCGGAATCTATAACAAGTGTCACAGGAATGGTTCAAAACAGTCAGTAAGAAGAGTCTGTCTTCTTGTACTTAAGTCGGCATTATGCCTTTTGTATTTAATTCCGAAGCTATTTCTACATTTCGTCGCCAATTAGAAGGTCCAAAGGATACAGTAAACCTGAAGTAAAGCCTCAGAATCAATAACTAATGTCACAGGAATCGTTCAAAACATATACAGTAGGAAGAGTCTGTCTTCTTGTACTTAAGTCGTCAATGTGCCTTTTCTATTTAATTCCGATGCAAAATCTGTGTTTCATCGTCAATAAGAACGTCCAAGGGATACAGTAAACCTGAAGTGAACCATCGGAATCTATAACTAGTGTCACAGGAATGGTTCAAAACATAGTCAGTAAGAAGAGTCAGTCTTCTTGTACATAAGTCGGCATTGTAAATTTTGTATTTAATTCCGATCCAATTTCTGTATTTCATCGTCAAAAAGAAGGTCAGAGGGATACAGTAAACCTGAAGTGAAGCATCGGAATCTATAACAAGTGTCACAGGAATCGTTCAAATCAGTCAGTAAGAAGAGTCAGTCTTCTTGTACTTAAGTCGGCATTGTGCCTTTTGTATTTAGTTTCGATGCTATTTCTGCATTTCGTCGCCAATTAGAAGGTCCAAAGAATACAGTACACCTGAAGTGAAGCATCGGAATCAATAACTAATGTCACAGAAATCGTTCAAAACATAGACAGTAGGAAGAGTCAGTCTTCTTGTACTTAAGTCGGCATTGTGCCTTTTGTATTTAATTCTGATGCAATATCTGTGTTTCATCGTCAATAAAAAGGTCCAAAGGATACAGTAAACCTGAAGTGAAGCATCGGAATCTGTAACTAGCGTCACAGGAATGGTTCAAAGCATAGTCAGTAAGAAGAGTCAGTCTTCGTGTACTTAAGTCGGCATTGTGCCTTTTCTATTTAATTCCGATGCAATTTCTGTGTTTCATCGTCAATAAGAACGTCCAAGGGATACAGTAAACCTGAAGTGAAGCATCGGAATCTATAACTAGTGTCACAGGAATGGTTCAAAACATAGACAGTAGGAAGAGTCAGTCTTCTTGTACTTAAGTCGGCTTTGTGCCTTTTGTATTTAATTCCGATGCAATTTCAGTGTTTCATCGTCATAAGAATGTCAGAGGGATACAGTAAACCTGAAGTGAATCATCGTAATCTATAACTAGTGTCACAGGAATGGTTCAAAGCATGGTCAGTACGAAGAGTCAGTCTTCTTGTACTTAGGTCGGCATTGTGCATTTTGTATTTAATTCCGATGCAATCTCTGTATTTCATCGTCAAAAAGAAGGTCAGAGGGATACAGTTAACTTGACGTGAAGCATCGGAATCCATAACAAGTGTCGCAGGAATGGTTCAAAACAGTCAGTAAGAAGAGTCAGCCTTCTTGTACTTATGTCAGCATTGTGCCTTTTGTATTTAATTTCGAAGCTATTTCAGCATTTCGTCGCCAATTAGAAGGTCCAAAGGATACAGTAAACCTGAAGTGAAGCATCGGAATCAATAACTAACGTCTCAGAAACCGTTCAAAGCGTAGACAGTAGGAAGAGTCAGTCTTCTTGTACTTAAGTCGGCATTGTGCCTTATGTATTTAATTCCGATGCAATATCTGTGTTTCATCGTCAATAAGAAGCTCCAAGGGATACAGTAACCCTGAAGTGAAGCATCGGAATCTGTAACTAGCGTCACAGGAATGGTTCAAAACATAGACAGATAGAAGAGTCAGTCTTCTTGTACTTAAGTCGGCATTGTGCCTTTTCTATTTAATTCCGATGCTATTTCTGTGTTTCATCGTCAATAAGAAGGTCCAAGGGATACAGTAAACCTGAAGTGAATCATCGTAATCTATAACTAGTGTCACAGGAATGGTTCAAAACATAGTCAGTAAGAACGGTCAGTCTTCTTGTACTTAAGTCGGCATTGTGCCTTTTGTATTTAATTCCGATGCAATTTCTGTGTTTCATCGTCAAAAGGAAGGTCAGTGGGATACAGTAAACCTGAAGTGAAGCATCGGAATCTATAGCTAGTGTCACAGGAATGGTTCAAAACATAGACAGTAGGAAGAGTCAGTCTCCTTGTACTTAAGTCGGCATTGTGCCTGTCCTATTTAATTCCGATGCAATTTCTGTGTTCTTCGGCAATACGAAGGTCCAAGGGATGCAGTAAACCTAAAGTGAAGCGTTGGAATCTATAACTAGTGTCACAGGAATCGTTCAAACATAGACAGTAGGAAGAGTCAGTCTTCTTGTACTTAAGTCGGCATTGGGCCTTTTGTATTTAGTTCCGATGCAATTTCTGTGTTTCATCGGCAATAAGAATGTCCTAGGGATTGAGTAAACATGAAGTGAAGCATCGGAATCTATAACTAGTGTCACAGGAATGGTTCAAAACGTAGACAGTAAGAAGGGTCAGTCTTGTTGTACTTAAGTCGGCATTGTGCCTTTTGTATTTAATTCCGATGCAATACCTGTGTTTCACAGTCAATAAGAAGGTGCAAGGGATACAGTAAACCTCAAGTGAAGCATCGCAATCTATAACTAGTGTCACAGGATTGGTTCAAAGCATAGTCAGTAAGAAGAGTCAGTCTTCTTGTGCTTAACTCGGCATTGTGTCTTTTCTATTTAATTCCAATGCAATATCTGTGTTTCATCGTCAATAAGGAGGTCAGAGGGATACAGTAAACCTGAAGTGAAGCCTCGGAATCCAGAACAAGTGTCACAGGAATGGTTCAAAACAGTCAGTAAGAAGAGTCAGTCTTCTTGTAATTAAGTCGGCATTGTGCCTTTTGTATTTAATTCCGAAGCTATTTCTGCATTTCGTCGCCAATTAGAAGGTCCAAAGGATACAGTAAACCTGAAGTGAAGCCTCAGAATCAATAACTAATGTCATAGGAATCGTTCAAGACATATACAGTAGGAAGAGGCTGTCTTCTTGTACTTAAGTCGGCATTGGGCCTTTTATATTTAATTCCGATGCAATTTCTGTGTTTCATCGTCAAACAGACGTTCAGAGGGATACAGTAAACCTGAAGTGAAGCATCGGAATCTGTAACTAGTGCCACAGGAATGGTTCAAAGCATAGACAGTAGGAAGAGTCAGTCTTCTTGTACTGAAGTCGGCATTGTACCTTTTGTACATAATTCCGATGCATTTTCTGTGTTTCATCGTCAATAAGAAGGTCCAAGGGATACAGTAAACCTTATCTGATGCATCGGAATCTATAACTAGTGTCACAGGAATGGTTCTAAACATAGACAGTAAGAAGGGTCAGTCTTCTTGTACTTAAGTCGGCATTGTGCCTTTTGAATTTAATTCCGATGCAATATCTGTGTTTCATCGTCAATAAGGAGGTCAGAGGGATACAGTAAACCTGAAGTGAAGCCTCGGAATCTATAACAAGTGTCACAGGAATGGTTCAAAACAGTCAGTAAGAAGAGTCAGTCTTCTTGTACTTAAGTCGGCATTGTGCCTTTTGTATTTAATTCCGAAGCTATTTCTACATTTCATCGCCAATTAGAAGGTCCAAAGGATACAGTAAACCTGAAGTAAAGCCTCAGAATCAATAACTAATGTCACAGGAATCGTTCAAAACATATACAGTAGGAAGAGTCTGTCTTCTTGTACTTAAGTCGTCAATATGCCTTTTCTATTTAATTCCGATGCAAAATCTGTGTTTCATCGTCAATAAGAACGTCCAAGGGATGCAGTAAACCTGAAGTGAACCATCGGAATCTATAACTAGTGTCACAGGAATGGTTCAAAACATAGTCAGTAACAAGAGTCAGTCTTCTTGTACATAAGTCGGCATTGTGAATTTTGTATTTAATTCCGATCCAATTTCTGTATTTCATCGTCAAAAAGAAGGTCAGAGGGATACAGTAAACCTGAAGTGAAGCATCGGAATCTATAACAAGTGTCACAGGAATGGTTCAAATCAGTCAGTAAGAAGAGTCAGTCTTCTTGTACTTAAGTCGGCATTGTGCCTTTTGTATTTAGTTTCGATGCTATTTCTGCATTTCGTCGCCAATTAGAAGGTCCAAAAGGTTACAGTACACGTGAAGTGAAGCATCGGAATCAATAACTAATGTCACAGAAATCGTTCAAAACATAGACAGTAGGTAGAGTCAGTCTTCTTGTACTTAAGTCGGCATTGTGCCTTTTGTATTTAATTCTGATGCAATATCTGTGTTTCATCGTCAATAAGAAGGTCCAAAGGATACAGTAAACCTGAAGTGAAGCATCGGAATCTGTAACTAGCGTCACAGGAATGGTTCAAAGCATAGTCAGTAAGAAGAGTCAGTCTTCGTGTACTTAAGTCGGCATTGTGCCTTTTCTATTTAATTCCGATGCAATTTCTGTGTTTCATCGTCAATAAGAACGTCCAAGGGATACAGTAAACCTGAAGTGAAGCATCGGAATCTATAACTAGTGTCACAGGAATGGTTCAAAACATAGACAGTAGGAAGAGTCAGTCTTCTTGTACTTAAGTCGGCTTTGTGCCTTTTGTATTTAATTCCGATGCAATTTCAGTGTTTCATCGTCAATAAGAATGTCAGAGGGATACAGTAAACCTGAAGTGAATCATCGTAATCTATAACTAGTGTCACAGGAATGGTTCAAAGCATGGTCAGTACGAAGAGTCAGTCTTCTTGTACTTAGGTCGGCATTGTGCATTTTGTATTTAATTCCGATGCAATCTCTGTATTTCATCGTCAAAAAGAAGGTCAGAGGGATACAGTTAACCTGACGTGAAGCATCGGAATCCATAACAAGTGTCGCAGGAATGGTTCAAAACAGTCAGTAAGAAGAGTCAGCCTTCTTGTACTTATGTCAGCATTGTGCTTTTTGTATTTAATTTCGAAGCTATTTCAGCATTTCGTCGCCAATTAGAAGGTCCAAAGGATACAGTAAACCTGAAGTGAAGCATTGGAATCAATAACTAACGTCTCAGAAACCGTTCAAAGCGTAGACAGTAGGAAGAGTCAGTCTTCTTGTACTTAAGTCGGCATTGTGCCTTTTGTATTTAATTCCGATGCAATATCTGTGTTTCATCGTCAATAAGAAGGTCCAAGGGATACAGTAACCCTGAAGTGAAGCATCGGAATCTGTAACTAGCGTCACAGGAATGGTTCAAAACATAAACAGATAGAAGAGTCAGTCTTCTTGTACTTAAGTCGGCATTGTGCCTTTTCTATTTAATTCCGATGCTATTTCTGTGTTTCATCGTCAATAAGAAGGTCCAAGGGATACAGTAAACCTGAAGTGAATCATCGTAATCTATAACTAGTGTCACAGGAATGGTTCAAAACATAGTCAGTAAGAAGGGTCAGTCTTCTTGTACTTAAGTCGGCATTGTGCCTTTTGTATTTAATTCCGATGCAATTTCTGTGTTCTTCGGCAATACGAAGGTCCAAGGGATGCAGTAAACCTGAAGTGAAGCGTTGGAATCTATAACTAGTGTCACAGGAATCGTTCAAACATAGACAGTAGGAAGAGTCAGTCTTCTTGTACTTAAGTCGGCATTGTGCCTTTTGTATTTAGTTCCGATGCAATTTCTGTGTTTCATCGGCAATAAGAATGTCCTAGGGATTGAGTAAACATGAAGTGAAGCATCGGAATCTATAACTAGTGTCACAGGAATGGTTCAAAACGTAGACAGTAAGAAGGCTCAGTCTTGTTGTACTTAAGTCGGCATTGTGCCTTTTGTATTTAATTCCGATGCAATACCTGTGTTTCACCGTCAATAAGAAGGTGCAAGGGATACAGTAAACCTCAAGTGAAGCATCGCAATCTATAACTAGTGTCACAGGATTGGTTCAAAGCATAGTCAGTAAGAAGAGTCAGTCTTCTTGTGCTTAACTCGGCATTGTGTCTTTTCTATTTAATTCCAATGCAATATCTGTGTTTCATCGTCAATAAGAAGGTCAGAGGGATACAGTAAACCTGAAGTGAGGCATCGGAATCTATAACTAGTGTCACAGGAATGGTTCCAAACATAGTCAGTAAGAAGAATCAGTCTTCTTGTACTTAAGGCGGCATTGTGCCTTTTCTATTTAATTCCGATGCAATTTCTGTGTTTCATCGTCAATGAGAAGGTCCAAGGGATACAGTAAACCTGAAGTGAATCATCGTAATCTATAACTAGTGCCACAGGAATGGTTCAAAACATAGTCAGTACGAAGAGGCAGTCTTCTTGTACTTAAGTCGGCATTGTGCCTTTTGTATTTAATGCCGATGCAATTTCTGTGTTTCATCGTCAATAAGAAGGTCAGAGGGATACAGTAAACCTGAAGTGAAGCATCGGAATCTATAACTAGTGTCACAGGAATGGTTCTGAACATTGACAGTAAGAAGGGTCAGTCTTCTTGTACTTAAGCCGGCATTGTGCCTTTTGTATTTAATTCCGATGCAGTATCTGTGTTTCATCGTCAATAAGAAGGTGCAAGGATACAGTAAACATGAAGTGAAGCATCGGAATCTATAACTATTGTCACAGGAATGGTTCTAAACTTAGACAGTAAGAAGGGTCAGTCTTCTTGTACTTAAGTCGGCATTGTGCCTTTTGTATTTAATTCCGATGCAATTTCTGTGTTTCATCGTCAATAACAAGGTCAGAGGGATACAGTAAAGCTGAAGTGATGCATCGGAAACTATGACTAGTGTCATTGGAATGGTTCAAAACAGTCAGTAAAAGAGTCAATCTTTTTGTACTGAAGTCGGCATTGTACCTTTTGTACATAATTCCGATGCATTTTCTGTGTTTCATCGTCAATAAGAAGGTCCAAGGGATACAGTAAACCATATCTGAAGCATCGGAATCTATAACTAGTGTCACAGGAATGGTTCTAAACATAGACAGTAAGAAGGGTCAGTCTTCTTGTACTTAAGTCGGCATTGTGCCTTTTGTATTTAATTCCGATGCAATTTCTGTGTTTCATCATCAATAAGAAGGTCAGAGGGATACAGTAAACCTGAAGTGAAGCATCGGAATCTATAACTAGTGTCACAGGAACGGTTCAAAACGGTCAGTAAGAAGAGTCAATCTTCTTGTACTTAAGTCGGCATTGTGCCTTTTGTATTTAATTCCGATGCAATTTCTGTGTTTCATCGTCAATAAGAAGGTCCTAGGGATAGAGTAAACCAGTAGTGAAGCATCTGAATCTATAACTAGTGTCACAAGAATGGTTCAAAACATACTCAGTAAGAAGAGTCAGTCTTCTTGTACTTAAGTCGGCATTGTGCCTTTTGTATTTAGTTCCGATGCAATTTCTGTGTTTCATCGTCAATAAGAAGGTCCTAGAGATAGAGTAAACCTGAAGTGAAGCATTAGAATCTATAACTAGTGTCACAGGAATGGTTCTAAGCAAAGACAGTAAGAAGGGTCAGTCTTCTTGTACAAAAGTCGGCATTGTGCCTTTTGTATTTAATTCCGATGCAATTTCTGTGTTTCATCGTCAATAACAAGGTGAGAGGGATACAGAAAACCTGAAGTGAAGCATCGGAATCTATAACTAGTGTCACAGGAATGGTTCAAAACAGTCAGTAAGAAGAGTCAATCTTCTTGTACTTAAGTCGGCATTGTGCCTTTTGTATTTAATTCCGATGCATTTTCTGTGTTTCATCGTCAATAAGAAGGTCCAAGGGATACAGTAAACCTGAAGTGAAGCCTCGGAATCTATAACAAGTGTCACAGGAATGGTTCAAAACAGTCAGTAAAAAGAGTCAGTCTTCTTGTACTTAAGTCTGCATTGTGCCTTTTGTATTTAATTCCGAAGCTATTTCTGCATTTCGCCGCCAATTAGAAGGTCCAAAGGATACAGTAAACCTAAAGTGAAGCATCGGAATCAATAATTAATGTAACAGGAATCGTTCAAAACATAGACAGTAGGAAGATTCAGTCTCCTTGTACTTATGTCAGCATTGTGCCTTTTGTATTTAATTCCGATGCAATTTCTGTGTTCCATCGTCAATAAGAAGGTCCTAGGGATAGAGTAAACCTGAAGTGAAGCATCTGAATCTATAACTAGTGTCACAGGAATGGTTCAAAACATATTCAGTAAGAAGAGTCAGTCTTCTTGTACTTAAGTCGGCATTGTGCCTTTTGTATTTAGTTCCGATGCAATTTCTGTGTTTCATCGTCAATAAGAAGGTCCTAGGGATAGAGTAAACCTGAAGTGAAACATCGGAATCTATAACTAGTGTCACAGGAATGGTTCTAAACATAGACAGTAAGAAGGGTCAGTCTTCTTGTACAAAAGTCGGCATTGTGCCTTTTGTATTTAATTCCGATGCAATTTCTGTGTTTCATCGTCAATAACAAGGTGAGAGGGATACAGTAAACCTGAAGTGAAGCATCGGAATCTATAACTAGTGTCACAGGAATGGTTGAAAACAGTCAGTAAGAAGAGTCAATCTTCTTGTACTTAAGTCGGCATTGTGCCTTTTGTATTTTATTCCGTTGCATTTTCTGTGTTTCATCGTCAATAAGAAGGTCCAAGGGATACAGTAAACCTGAAGTGAAGCCTCGGAATCTATAACAAGTGTCACAGGAATGGTTCAAAACAATCAGTAAGAAGAGTGAGTCTTCTTGTACTTAAGTCGGCATTGTACCTTTTCTATTTAATTCCGATGCAATTTCTGTGTTTCATCGTCAAAAAGAAGGTCAGAGGGATACAGTAAACCTGAAGTGAGGCATCGGAATCTATAACTAGTGTCACAGGAATGGTTCAAATCGTAGTCAGTAAGAAGAGTCAGTCTTCTTGTACTTAAGTCGGCATTGTGCCTTTTCTATTTGATTCCGATGCAATATCTGTGTTTCATCGTCAATAAGAAGGTCAGAGGGATACAATAAACCTGAAGTGAGGCATCGGAATCTATAACTAGTGTCACAGGAATGGTTCCAAACATAGTCAGTAAGAAGAATCAGTCTTCTTGTACTTACGTCGGCAATGTGCCTGTTCTATTTAATTCCAATGCAATTTCTGTATTTCGTCGCCAATAAGAAAGTCCAAAGGATATAGTAAACCTGAAGTGAAGCATCGGAATCTATAACTAATATCACAGGAATCGTTCAAACATAGACAGTAAGAAGAGTCAGTCCTCTTGTACTTAAGTGGGTATTGTGCCATTTGTGTTTAATTCCGATGCAATTTCTGTGTTTCTTCGTCAAAAAGAAGGTCAGAGGGATACAGTGAACCTGAAGTGAAGCATCGGAATCTATAACTAGTGCCACAGGAATGGTTCAAAACGTAGACAGTAGGAAGAGTCAGTCTTCTTGTACCTAAGTCGGCATTGTGCCTTTTGTATTTCATTCCGATGCAATTTCTGTGTTTCATCGTCAGTAAGAAGGTCGTAGGGATAGAGTAAACCAGAAGTGAAGCATCGGAATCTATAACAAGTGTAACAGGGATGGTTTAAAACAGTCAGTAAGAAGAGTCAGTCTTCTTGTACTTAAGTCGGCATTGTGCCTTTTATATTTAATTTCGAAGCTATTTCTGCATTTCGTCGCCAATTAGAAGGTCCAAAGGATACAGTAAACCTAAAGTGAAGCATCGGAATCTGTAACTAGTGTCACAGGAATGGTTCAAAACATAGACAGTAGGAAGAGTCAGTCTTCTTGTACTTAAGTCGGCATTGTGCCACTTGCATTTAATTCCGATGCAATATCTGTGTTTCATCGTGAATAAGAAGGTCCAAGGGATATAGTAACCCTGAAGTGAAGCATCGGAATCTGTAACTAGCGTCACAGGAATGGTTCAAATCATAGACAGCAAGAAGAGTCCGTCTTCTTGTACTTAAGTCGGCATTGTGCCTTTTTTATTTAATTCCGATGCAATTTCAGTGTTTCATCGTCAATACGAAGGACAGAGGGATACAATAAACGTGAAGTGAAGCATCGGAATCTATAACTAGTGTCACAGGAATGGTTCCAATCATAGTCAGTAAGAAGAGTCAGTCTTCTTGTACTTAAGTCGGCACTGTGCCTTTTCTATTTATTTCCGATGCAATTTCTGTGTTTCATCGTCAATAAGAAGGTCCAAGGGATACAGATAACCTGAAGAGAATCATCTTATACTAAAACTAGTAATACAGGACTGGTTCAAAACATAGTCAGTACGAAGAGTTAGTCTTCTTGTACTTATGTCGGCATTGTGCCTTTTGTATTTAATTCCGATGCAATTTCTGTGTTTCATCGTCAATTAGAAGGTCAGAGGGATACAGTAAACCTGAAACGAAGCATCGGAATCTGTAACTAGTGTCACAGGAATGGTTCTAAACATAGACAGTATGAAGGGTCTGCCTTCTTGTACTTAAGTCGGCATTGTGCCTTTCGTATTTATATCCGATGCAATATCTGAGTTTCATCGTCAATAAGAAGGTGCAAGGGATACAGTAAACCTGAAGTAAAGCATAGGAATCTATAACTAGTGTCACAGGAATGGTTCTAAACATAGACGGTAAGAAGGGTCAGACTTCTTGTACTTAAGTCGGCATTGTGCCTTTTGTATTTAATTCCGATGAAATTTCTGTGTTTCATCGTCAAAAAGGAGTTCAGAGGGATACAGTAAACCTGAAGTGAAGCATCGGAATCTCTAACTAGTGTCACAGGAATGGTTCAAAACATAGACAGTAGGAAGAGTCAGTCTTGTTGTACTTAAGTCGGCATTGTGCCTTTTGTATTTAATTCCGATGCAATATCTGTGTTTCATCGTCAATAAGAAGGTCCAAGGGAAACAGTAACTTTGAAGTGAAGCATCGGAATATGTAACTAGCGTCACAGGAATGGTTCAAAACAAAGACAGAAAGAAGAGTCAGTCTTCTTGTACTTAAGTCGGCATTGTGCCTTTTCTATTAAATTCCGATGCAATCTCTGTGTTTCATCGTCAATAAGAATGTCCAAGGGATACAGTAAATCTGAAGTGAAGCATCGGAATCTATAACTAGTGTCACAGGAATGGTTCAAAACATAGACTGTAAGAAGAGTCAGTCTTCTTGTACTTAGGTCGGCATTATACCTTTTCTATTTAATTCTGATGCAATTTCTGTGTTTCATCGTCAATAAGAAGGTCAGAGGGATACAGTAAACCTGAAGTGAAGCATCGGAATCTATAACTAGTGTCACACGAATGTTTCAAAACATAGTCAGTAAGAAGAGTGAGTCTTCTTGTACTTAAGTCGGCATTGTGCCCTTTCTATTTAATTCCGATGCAATATCTGTGTTTCATTGTCAATAAGAGGGTCAGAGGGATACAGTAAACCCTAAGTGGGGCATCGGAATCTATAACTAGTGTCACAGGAATTGTTCCAAACATAGTCAGTAAGAAGAATCAGTCTTCTTGTACTTAAGTCGGCATTGTGCCTTTTCTATTTAATTCCGATGCTATTTCTGTGTTTCATCGTCAATACGACGGTCCAAGGAATACTGTAAACCTGAAGTGAATCATCGTAATCTAAAACTAGTGTCACAGGAATGGTTCGAAACATAGTCAGTACGAAGAGTCAGTCTTCTTGTACTTAAGTCGGCATTGTGCCTTTTGTATTTAATTCCGATGCAATATCTGTGTTTCGACGTCAATAAGAAGGTCAGAGGGATACAGTAAACCTGAAGTGAAGCATCGGAATCTATAACTAGTGTCACAGGAATGGTTCTAAACATAGACAGTAAGAAGAGTCAGTCTTCTTGTACTTAAGTCGGCATTGTGCCTTTTGCATTTAATTCCGATGCAATATCTGTGTTTCATCGTCAATAAGAAGGTGCAAGGGAAACAGTAAACCTGAAGTGAAGCATCGGAATCTATAACTAGTGTCACAGGAATGGTTCTAAACATAGACAGTAAGAAGGGTCAGTCTTCTTGTACTTAAGTCGGCATTGTGCCTTTTGTATTTAATTCCGATGCAATATCTGTGTTTCATCGTCAATAAGAAGGTCCAAGGGAAACAGTAACTTTGAAGTGAAGCATCGGAATCTGTAACTAGCGTCACAGGAATGGTTCAAAACATAGACAGAAAGAAGAGTCAGTCTTCTTGTACTTAAGTCGGCATTGTGCCTTTTCTATTAAATTCCGATGCAATTTCTGTGTTTCATCGTCAAAAAGAAGGTCAGTGGGATACAGTAAACCTGAAGTGAAGCATCGGAATCTATAACTAGTGTCACAGGAATGGTTCAAAACATAGACACTAGGAAGAGTCAGTGTTCTTGTACTTAAGTCGGCATTGTGCCTTTTCTATTTAATTCCGATGCAATTTCAGTGTTTCATCGTCAATAAGAATGTCAGAGGGATACAGTAGCCCTGAAGTGAAGCATCGGAATCTGTAACTAGCGTCACAGGAATGGTTCAAAACATAGACAGAAAGAGGAGTCAGTATTCTTGTACTTAAGTCGGCATTGTGCATTTTCCTTTTAATTCCGATGCAATTTCTATGTTTCATCGTCAATAAGAAGGTCCAAGGGATACAGTAAACCTGAGTGAAGCATCGGAATCCATAACTAGTGTCACAGGAATGGTTCAAAACATAGACAGTAATAAGAGTCAGTCTTCTTGTACTTAAGTCGGCATTGTGACTTTTGTATTTAATTCCGAAGCTATTTCTGCATTTCATCGCCAATTAGAAGTTCCAAAGGATAAAGTAAACCTGAAATGAAGCATCGGAATCAATAACTAATGTCACAGGAATCGTTCAAACCATAGACAGTAGGAAGAGTCAGTCTTCTTGTACTTAAGTCGGCATTGTGCCTTTCGTATGTAATTCCGATGCAATTTCTGTGTTTCATCGTCAAAAAGAAGGTCAGAGGGATACAGTAAACCTGAAGTGAAGCATCGGAAACTGTAACTAGTGTCACAGGAATGGTTCAAAACATAGGCAGTAAGAAGGGTCAGTCTTCTTGTACTTAAGTCGGCATTGTGCCTTTTGTATTTAATTCCGTTGCAATTTCTGTGTTTCATAATCAATAAGAAGGTCCAAGGGATACAGTAACCCTGAAGTGAAGCATCGGAATCTGTAACTAGCGTCACAGGAATGGTTCAAACATAGACAGAAAGGAGAGTCAGTCTTCTTGTACTTAAGTCGGCATTGTGCCTTTTCTATTTAATTCCGATGCAATCTCTGTGTTTCATCGTCAATAAGAAGATCCAAGTTATACAGTAAACCTGAAGTGAAGCATCGGAATCTATAACTAGTGTCACAGGAATGGCTCAAAACATAGACAGTAAGAAGAGTCAGTCTTCTTGTACTTAAGTCGGCATTGTGCCTATTCTATTTAATTCCGATGCAATTTCTGCGTTTCATCGTCAATAAGAAGGTTAGAGGGATACAGTAAACCTGAAGTGAAGCATCGTAATCTATAACTAGTGTCACAGGCATGGTTCAAAGCATAGTCAGTAAGAAGAGTCAGCCTTCTTGTACCTAAGTCGGCATTGTGCCTTTTCTATTTAATTCCGATGCAAAATCTGTTTTTCATCGTCAATAAGAAGGTCAGAGGGATACAGTAAGCCTGACGTGAGGCAACGGAATCTATAACTAGTGTCACAGGAATGGTTCCAAACATAGTCAGTAAGAAGAGTCAGTCTTCTTGTACTTAAGTCGGCATTGTGCCTTTTGTATTTAATTCCGATGCAATTTCTGTGTTTCATCGTCAATAAGAAGGTCCAAGGGATACAGTAAAGCTGAAGTGAATCATCGTAATCTATAACTAGTGTCACAGGAATGGTTCAAATCATAGTCAGTACGAAGAGTCAGTCTTCTCGTACTTAAGTCGGCATTGTGCTTTTTGCATTTAGTTCCGATGCAATTTCTGTGATTCATCGTCAGTAAAAAGGTCCTAGGGATAGAGTAAACCTGAAGTGAAGCATCGGAATCTATAACTAGTGTCACAGGAATGGTTCAAAGCATAGTCAATAAGAAGAGTCAGTCTTCTTGTACTTAAGTCGGCATTGTGCCATTTGTATTTATTTCCGATGCAATTTCTGTGTTTCATCGTCAAAAAGAAGGTCAGAGGGATACAGTGAACCTGAAGTGAAGCATCGGAATCTATAACTAGTGTCACAGGAATGGTTCAAAACATAGACAGTAGGCAGAGTCAGTCTTTTTGTACTTAAGTCGGCATTGTGCCTTTTCTATTCAATTCCGATGCAATTTCTGTGTTCTTCGTCAATAAGAAGGTCCAAGGGATACAGTAAACCTAAGGTGAAGCATCGGAATCTATAACTAGTGTCACAGGAATGGTTCCAAACATAGTCAGTAAGAAGAGTCAGTCTTCTTGTACTTGAGTCGGCATTGTGCCTTTTGTATTTCATTCCGATGCAAAATCTGTGTTTCGTCGTCAATAAGAAGGTCCAAGGGATACAGTAAACCTGAGTGAAGCATCGGAATCTGTAACTAGCGTCACAGGAATGGTTCAAAACATAGCCAGAAAGAAGAATCAGTCTGCTTGTACTTAAGTCGGCAATGTGCCTTTTCTATTTAATTCCGATGCAATTTCTGTGTTTCATCGTCAGTAAGAATGCCCAAGGGATACAGTAAACCTGAAGTGAAGCATCGGAATCTATAACAAGTGTCACAGGAATGGTTCAAAACATAGTCAGTAAGAAGAGTCAGTCTTCTTTTACTTAAGTCGGCATTGTGCCTTTTCTATTTAATTACGATGCAATTTCTGTGTTTCATCGTCAATAAGAAGGTCTGAGGGATACAGTAAACCTGAAGTGAAACATCGGAATCTATAACTAGAGTCACAGGAATGGTTAGAAACATAGTCAGTAAGAAGAGTCGGTCTTCTTGTACTTCAGTCGGCATTGTGCCTTTTCTATTTAATTCCGATGCAATATCTGTGTTTCATCGTCAATAAGAAGGTCAGAGGGATACAGTAAACCTGGAGTGAGGCATCGGAATCTATAACTAATGTCACAGGAATGGTTCCAAACATAGTCTGTAAGAAGAGTCGGTCTTCTTGTACTTAAGTCAGCATTGTGCCTTTTCTATGTAATTCAGATGCAATTTCTGTGTTTCATCGCCAATAAGAAGGTTAAGGGATACAGTAAACCTGAAGTGAATCATCGTAATCTATAACTAGTGTCACAGGAATGGTTCAACACATAGTCAGTACGAAGAGTCAGTCTTCTTGTACTTAAGTCGGCATTGTGCCTTTTGTATTTAATTGCGATGCTATTTCTGTGTTTCATCGTCAATAAGAGGGTCAGAGGGATACAGTAAACCTGAAGTGAAGCATCGGAATCTATAACTAGTGTCACAGGAATGGTTCAAAATATAGACAGTAAGAAGGGTCAGTTTTCTTGTACTTCAGTCGGCATTGTGCCTTTTGTATTTAATTCCGATGCAATATCTGTGTTTCATCGTCAATAAGAAGGTGCAAGGGATGCAGTAAACCTGATGTGAAGCATCGGAATCTATAACTAGTGTCACAGGAATGGTTCAAAACATAGACAGTAAGAAGAGTCAGTCTTCTTGTACTTAAGTCGGGATTGTGCCGTTTGTATTAAATTCCGATGCAATTTCTGTGCTTCATCGTCAATAAGAAGGTCAGAGGGATACAGTAAACCTGAAGTGAAACATCGGAATCTATTACTAATGTCACAGGAATGGTTCAAAACAGTCAGAAAGAAGAGTCAATCTTCTTGTACTTAAGTCGGCATTGTACCCTTTGTATTTAATTCCCATGCAATATCTGTGTTTCATCGTCAATAAGAAGGTCCAAGGGATACAGTAAACCTGAAGTGAAGCATCGGAATCTATAACTAATGTCACAGGAATCGTTCAAAACGTAGACAGTAGGAAGAGTCAGTCTTCTTGTGCTTAAGTCGGCATTGTGCCTTTTGTATTTAATTCCGATGCAATTTCTGTGTTTCATCGCCAATAAGAAGGTCCAAGGGATACAGTAAACCTGAAGTGAAGCATCGGAATCTGTAACTAGCGTCACAGGAATGGTTCAAACCATAGACCGAAAGAAGAGTCAGTCTTCTTGTACTTAAGTAGGCATTGTGCCTTTTCTATTTAATTCCGAAGCAATTCTGTGTTTCATCGTCAATGAGAAGGTCCAAGGGATACAGTAAACCTGAAGTGAACCATCGGAATCTATAACTAGTGTCACAGGAATGGTTCAAAACAGTCAGTAAGAAGAGTCAATCTTCTTGTACTTAAGTCGGCATTGTGCTTTTTGTATTTAATTCCGATGCATTTTCTGTGTTTCATCGTCAATATAAATTTCCAAGGGATACAGTAAACCTGAAGTGAAACATCGGAATGTATACCTAGTGTCGCAGGAACGGTTCAAAACAGTCAGTAAGAAGAGTCAGTCATCTTGTACTTAAGTCGGCATTGTGCCTTTTGTATTTCATTCCGATGCAATTTCTGTACTTCGTCGCCAATAAGAAGGTCCAAAGGATACTGTAAACCTGAAGTGAAGCATCGGAATCTATAACTAATATCACAGTAATCGTTCAAAACATAGACAGTAGGAAGAGTCAGTCTTCTTGTACTTAAGTCAGCATTGTACCCTTTGTATATAACTCCGATGCAATTTCTGTGTTTCATCGTCTAAACGAAGGTCAGAGGGATACAGTAAACCTGAAGTGAAGCATCGGAATCTGTAACTAGCGTCACAGGAATGGTTCAAAACATAGTCAGTAAGAACAGTCAGTCTTCTTGTACTTAAGTCGGCATTGTGCCTTTTCTATTTAATTCCGATGCAATTTCTGTGTTTCTTCGTTAATAAGAACGTCCAAGGGATACAGTAAACCTGAAGGGAAGCATCGGAATCTATAACTAGTGTCACAGGAATGGTTCAAAACATAGACAGTAGGATGAGTCAGTCTTCTTGTACTGAAGTCGGCATTGTGCCTTTTCTATTTAATTCCAATGCAATATCTGTGTTTCATCGTCAATAAGAAGGTAAGAGGTATACAGTAAACCTGATGTGAGGCATCGGAATCTATAACTAGTGTCATAGGAATGGTTCCAAACATAGTCAGTAAGTAGAGTCAGTCTTCTTGTACATAAGTCGGCATTGTGCCTTTTGTATTTAATTCCGATGCTATTTCTGTGCTTCATGGTCAATAAGAAGGTTAGAGGGATACAGTAAACCTGAAGTGAATCATCGGAAACTATAACTAGTGTCACAGGAATGGTTCAAAACATAGACAGTAAGAAGGGTCAGTCTTCTAGTACTTAAGTCGGCATTCTGCCTTTTGTATTTAATTCCGATGCAATTTCTGTGTTTCATCGTCAATAAGAAGGTCCTAGGGATAGAGTAAGCCTGAAGTGAAGCATCGGAATCTATAACTAATGTCACAGGAATCGTTCAAAACATAGACAGTAGAAAGAGTCAGTCTTCTTGTACTTACTTCGGCATTGTGCCTTTTGTATTTAATTCCGATGCAATTTCTGTGTTTCATCGTCAAAAAGAAGGTCAGATGGATACAGTGAACCTGAAGTGAAGCATCGGAATCTATAACTAGTGTCACATTAATGGTTCAAGACATAGTCATTAAGAAGAGTCAGTCTTCTTGTGCTTAAGTCGGCTTTGTGCCTTTTCTATTTAATTCCAATGCAATGTCTGTGTTTCATCGTCAATAAGAAGGTCAGAGGGATACAGTAAACCTGAAGTGAAGCCTCGGAATCTATAACACGTGTCACAGGAATGGTTCAAAGCACTCAGTTAGAAGAGTCAGTCATCTTGTACTTAAGTCGGCATTGTGCATTTTGTATTTAATTCCGAAGCTATTTCGGCATTTCGTCGCCAATTAGAAGGTCCAAAGGATACAGTAAACCTGAAGTGAAGCATCGGAATCAATAACTAATGACACAGGAATGGTTCAAAACATAGACAGTAGGAAGAGTCAGTCTTCTTGTACTTAAGTCGGCATTGTGCCTTTTGTATTAAATTCTGATGCAATTTCTGTGTTTCATCGTCAATAAGAAGGTCCGTGGGATACAGTAAACCTGAAGTGAAGCATCGGAATCTATAACTAGTGTCACAGGAATGGTTCAAAACATAGACAGTAAGAAGAGTCAGTCTTCTTGCACTTACGTCGGCATTGTGCCTTTTCTATTTAATTCCGATGCAATTTCTGTGTTTCAGCGCCAATAAGAAGGTCAGAGGGATACAGTAAACCTGAAGTGAAGCATCGGAATCAATAACTAATGTCAGAGGAATGGTTCAAAACATAGACAGTAGAAAGAGTCAGTGCTCTTGTAATTAAGTCGGCATTGTGCCTTTTGTATTTAGTTCCGATGCAATATCTGTGTTTCATCGTCAATAAGAAGGTCAGAGGGATACAGTGAACCTGAAGTGAAGCATCGGAATCTATAACTAGTGACACAGGAATGGTTCAAAACATAGACTGTAGGAAGAGTCAGTCTTCTTGTACTTAAGTCGACATTGTGCCTTTTCTATTTAATTCCGATGCAATTTCTGTGTTTCATCGTCAATAAGAAGGTCCTAGGGATAGAGTAAACCTGAAGTGAAGTATCGGAATCTATAACTAATGTCACAGGAATCGTTCAAAACATAGACAGTAGGAAGAGTCAGTCTTCTTGTACTTAAGTCGGCATTGTGCCTTTTCTATTTAATTCCGATGCAATTTCTGTGTTTCATCGCCAATAAGAAGGTCAGAGGGATACAGTAAACCTGAAGTGAAGCATCGGAATCAATAACTAATGTCAGAGGAATGGTTCAAAACATAGACAGTAGAAAGAGTCAGTCTTCTTGTAATTAAGTCGGCATTGTGCCTTTTGTATTTAGTTCCGATGCAATATCTGTGTTTCATCGTCAATAAGAAGGTCAGAGGGATACAGTGAACCTGAAGTGAAGCATCGGAATCTATAACTAGTGACACAGGAATGGTTCAAAACATAGACAGTAGGAAGAGTCAGTCTTCTTGTACTTAAGTCGACATTGTGCCTTTTCTATTTAATTCCGATGCAGTTTCTGTGTTTCATCGTCAATAAGAAGGTCCTAGGGATAGAGTAAACCTGAAGTGAAGTATCGGAATCTATAACTAATGTCACAGGAATCGTTCAAAACATAGACAGTAGGAAGAGTCAGTCTTCTTGTACTTACGTCGGCATTGTGCCTTTTGTATTTAGTTCCGATGAAATTTCTGTGTTTTATCGTCAATAAGAAGGTCCAAAGGATACAGTAAACCTGTTGTGAAGCATCGGAATCTATAACTAATGTCACAGGAATCATTCAAAACATAGACAGTAGGAAGAGTCAGTCTTCTAGTACTTAAGTCGGCATTGTGCCTTTTGTATTTAATTCCGGTGCAATTTCTGTGTTTCATCGTCAAAAAGAAGGTCAGAGGGATACAGTAAACCTGAAGTGAAGCATCGGAATCTATAACTAGTGTCACAGGAAAGGTTCAAAGCATAGACAGTAAAAAGAGTCAGTCTTCTTGTAGTTACGTCGGCAATGTGCCTTTTCTATTTAATTCCAATGCAATTTCTGTATTTCGTCGCCAATAAGAAAGTCAAAAGGATATAGTAAACCTGAAGTGAAGCATCGGAATCTATAACTAATGTCACAGGAATCGTTCATACATAGACAGTAGGAAGAGTCAGTCTTCTTGTACTTAAGTCGGCATTGTGCCTTTTCTATTTAATTCTGATGCAATTTCTGTGTTTCATCGTCAATAAGAAGGTCCTAGGGATAGAGTAAACCTGAAGTGAAGCATCGGAATCTATAACTAATGTCAGAGGAATCGTTCAAAACATAGACAGTAGAAAGAGTCAGTCTTCTTGTACTTACGTCGGCATTGTGCCTTTTGTATTTAATTCCGATGCAATTTCTGTGTTTCATCGTCAAAAAGAAGGACAGAGGGATACAGTGAACCTGAAGTGAAGCATCAGAATCTATAACTAGTGACACAGGAATGGTTCAAAACATAGACAGTAGGAAGTGTCAGTCTTCTTGTACTTAAGTCGGCATTGTGCCTTTTCTATTTAATTCCGATGCAATTTCTGTGTTTCATCGTCAATAAGAAGGTCCTAGGGATAGAGTAAACCTGAAGTGAAGCATCGGAATCTATAACTAATGTCACAGGAATCGTTCAAAACATAGACAGTAGGAAGAGTCAGTCTTCTTGTACTTAAGTCGGCATTGTGCCTTTTGTATTTAATTCCGATTCAATTTCTGTGTTTTATCGTTAATAAGATGGTCCAAAGGATACAGTAAACCTGTTGTGAAGCATCGGAATCTATAACTAATGGCACAGGAATCATTCAAAACATAGACAGTAGGAAGAGTCAGTCTTCCTGTACTTAAGTCGGCATTGTGCCTTTTGTATTTAGTTCCGATGCAATTTCTGTGTTTCATCGTCAATAAGAAGGTCCTAGGGATAGAGTAAACCTGATGTTAAGCATCGGAATCCATATCTAGTGTCACTGGAATGGTTCAAAACATAGTCAGTAAGAAGAGTCAGTCTTCTTGTACTTAAGTGGGCATTGTGCCATTTGTATTTAATTCCGATGCAATTTCTGTGTTTCATCGTCAAAAAGAAGGTCAGAGGGATACAGTAAACCTGAAGTGAAGCATCGGAATCTATAACTAATGTCACAGGAATCGTTCAAAACATAGACAGTAGGAAGAGTCAGTCTTCTTGTACTTAAGTCGGCATTGTGCCTTTTGTATTTAATTCCGATGCAATTTCTGTGTTTTATCGTCAATAAAAAGGTCCAAAGGATACAGTAAACCTTTTGTGAAGCATCGGAATCTATAATTAATGTCACAGGAATCATTCAAAACATAGACAGTAGGAAGAGTCAGTCTTCTAGTACTTAAGTCGGCATTGTGCCTTTTGTATTTAATTGCGGTGCAATTTCTGTGTTTCATCGTCAATAAGAAGGTCCAAGGGTTACAGTAACCCTAAAGTGAAGCATCGGAATCTGTAACTAGCGTCACAGGAATGGTTCAAAACATAGACAGCAAGAAGAGTCAGTCTTCTTGTACTTAAGTCGGCATTGTGCATTTTCTATTTAATTCCGATGCAATTTCTGTGTTTCATCGTCAATTAGAAGGTGAGACGGATACAGTAAACCTGAAATGAAGCATCGGAATCTGTAACTAGTGTCACAGGAATGGTTCAAAACATTGACAGTAAGAAGGGTCAGTCTTCTTGTACTTAAGTCATCGTTGTGCCTTTTGTAAATAATTCCGATGCAATATCTGTGGTTCATCGTCAATAAGAAGGTGCAAGGGATACAGTAAACCTGAAGTGAAGCATCTGAGACTATAACTAGTGTCACAGGAATGGTTCTAAACATAGACGGTAAGAAGAGTCAGTCTTCTTGTACTTAAGTCGGCATTGTGCCTTTTGTATTTATTTCCGATGCAATTTCTGTGTTTCATCGTCAATAAGAATGTCAGAGGGATACAGTAATCCTGAAGTGAAGCATCGGAATTTATAACTAGTGTCACAGGAAAGGTTCAAAACAGTCAGTAAGAAGAGTCAACCTTCTTGTACTTAAGTCGGCATTGTGCCTTTTGTATTTAATTCCGATGCATTTTCTGTGTTTCATCGTCAATAAGAAGGTCCAAGGGATACAGTAAACCTGAAGTGAAGCATCGGAATCTATAACTAGTGTCACAGGAGAGGTTCAAAACATAGACAGTAAGAAGAGTCAGTCTTCTTGTACTTACGTCGGCATGTGCCCTTTCTATTTAATTCCAATGCAATTTCTGTATTTCGTCGCCAATAAGAAAGTCTAAAGGATATAGTAAACCTGAAGCGAAGCATCGGAATCTATAACTAATGTCACAGGAATCGTTCAAACATAGACAGTAGGAAGAGTCAGTCTTCTTGTACTTAAGTCGGCATTGTGCCTTTTGTATTTAGTTCCGATGCAATTTCTGTGTTTCGTCGTCAATAAGAAGGTCCTAGGGATACAGTAGATCTGAAGTGAAGCATCGGAATCTATAACTAGTGTCACAGGAATGGTTCAAAACATATTCAGTAAGAAGAGTTAGTCTTCTTGTACTTAGGTCGGCATTGTGCCTTTTGTATTTCGTTCCGATGCAATTTCTGTACTTCGTCGCCAATAAGAAGGTCCAAAAGATACTGTAAACCTGAAGTGAAGCATCGGAATCTATAACTAATATCACAGGAATCGTTCAAAACATAGACAGTAGGAAGAGTCAGTCTTCTTGTACTTAAGTCAGCATTGTACCTTTTGTATTTAACTCCGATGCAATTTCTGTGTTTCATCGTCTAAACGAAGGTCAGAGGGATACAGTAAACCTGAAGTGAAGCATCGGAATCTGTAACTAGCGTCACAGGAATGGTTCAAAACATTGTCAGTAAGAAGAGTCAGTCTTCTTGTACTTAAGTCGGCATTGTGCCTTTTCTATTTCATTCCGATTCAATTTCTGTGTTTCTTCGTCAATAAGAACGTCCAAGGGATACAGTAAACCTGAAGTGAAGCATCGGAATCTATAACTAGTGTCACAGGAATGGTTCAAAACATAGGTAGTAGGATGAGTCAGTCTTCTTGTACTGAAGTCGGTATTGTGCCTTTTCTATTTAATTCCAATGCAATATCTGTGTTTCATCGTCAAGTAGAAGGTAAGAGGTATACAGTGAACCTGAAGTGAGGCATCGGAATCTATAACTAGTGTCACAGGAATGGTTCCAAACATAGTCAATAAGTAGAGTCAGTCTTCTTGTACATAAGTCGGCATTGTGAGTTTTGTATTTAATTCTGATGCTATTTCTGTGTTTCATGGTCAATAAGAAGGTTAGAGGGATACAGTAAACCTGAAGTGAAGCATCGGAATCTATAACTAATGTCACAGGAATCGTTCAAAACATAGACAGTAGGAAGAGTCAGTCTTCTTGAACTTAAGTCGGCATTGTGCCTTTTGTATTTAATTCCGATGCAATTTCTGTGTTTCATCGTCAATAAGAAGGTCCAACGGATACAGTAAACATGAAGTAAAGCATCGGAATCTATAACTAGTGTCACAGGAATGTTTGAAAACATAGGCAGTAAGAAGGGTCAGTCTTCTTGTACTTAAGTCGGCATTGTGCGTTTTGTATTTAATTCCGATGCAATATCTGTGTTTCACCGTCAATAAGAAGGTGCAAGGGATACAGTAAACCTGAAGTGGAGCATCGGAATCTATAACTAGTGTCACAGGAATGGTTCAAGACATAGTCATTAAGAAGAGTCAGTCTTCTTGTGCTTAAGTCGGCATTGTGCCTTTTCTATTTAATTAAAATGCAATATCTGTGTTTCATCGTCAATAAGAAGGTCAGAGGGATACAGTAAACCTGAAGTGAAGCCTCGGAATCTATAACACGTGTCACAGGAATGGTTCAAAACAGTCAGTTAGAAGAGTCAGTCATCTTGTACTTAAGTCGGCATTGTGCATTTTGTATTTAATTCCGAAGCTATTTCGGCATTTCGTCGCCAATTAGAAGGTCCAAAGGATACAGTAAACCTGAAGTGAAGCATCGGAATCAATAACTAATGACACAGGAATGGTTCAAAACATAGACAGTAGGAAGAGTCAGTCTTCTTGTACTTAAGTCGGCATTGTGGCTTTTGTATTAAATTCCGATGCAATTTCTGTGTTTCATCGTCAATAAGAAGGTCCGTGGGATACAGTAAACCTGAAGTGAAGCATCGGAATCTATAACTAGTGTCACAGGAATGGTTCAAAACATAGACAGTAAGGAGAGTCAGTCTTCTTGCACTTACGTCGGCATTGTGCCTTTTCTATTTAATTCCGATGCAATTTCTGTGTTTCATCGCCAATAAGAAGGTCAGAGGGATACAGTAAACCTGAAGTGAAGCATCGGAATCAATAACTAATGTCACAGGAATGGTTCAAAACATAGACAGTAGGAAGAGTCAGTCTTCTTGTACTTGAGTCGGCATTGTGCCTTTTGTATTTAATTCCGATGCAATTTCTGTGTTTCATCGTCAATAAGAAGGTCCTAGGGATAGAGTAAACGTGAAGTGAAGCATCGGAATCTATAACTAGTGTCACTGGAATGGTTCAAAACATAGTCAGTAAGAGGAGTCAGTCTTCTTGTACTTACGTCGGCATTGTGCCTTTTGTATTTAATTCCGATGCAATTTCTGTGTTTCATCGTCAAAAAGAAGGTCAGAGGGATACAGTGAACCTGAAGTGAAGCATCGGAATCTATAACTAGTGACACAGGAATGGTTCAAAACATAGACAGTAGGAAGAGTCAGTCTTCTTGTACTAAAGTCGGCATTGTGCCTTTTCTATTTAATTCCGATGCAATTTCTGCGTTTCATCGTCAATAAGAAGGTCCTAGGGATAGAGAAAACCTGAAGTGAAGCATCGGAATCTATAACTAATGTCACAGGAATCGTTCAAAACATAGACAGTAGGAAGAGTCAGTCTTCTTGTACTTAAGTCGGCATTTTGCCTTTTGTATTTAGTTCCGATGCAATTTCTGTATTTTATCGTCAATAAGAAGGTCCAAAGGATACAGTAAACCTGTTGTGAAGCATCGGAATCTATAACTAATGTCACAGGAATCATTCATAACATAGACAGTAGGAAGAGTCAGTCTTCTAGTACTTAAGTGGGCATTGTGCCTTTTGTATTTAATTCCGGTGCAATTTCTGTGTTTCATCGTCAAAAAGAAGGTCAGAGGGATACAGTAAACCTGAAGTGAAGCATCGGAATCTATAACTAGTGTCACAGGAAAGGATCAAAGCATAGACAGTAAAAAGAATCAGTCTACTTGTACTTACGTCGGCAATGTGCCTTTTCCATTTAATTCCAATGCAATTTCTGTATTTCGTCGCCAATAAGAAAGTCAAAAGGATATAGTAAACCTGATGTGAAGCATCGGAATCTATAACTAATGTCACAGGAATCGTTCAAACATAGACAGTAGGAAGAGTCAGTCTTCTTGTACTTAAGTCGGCATTTTGGATTTTGTATTTAGTTCCGATGCAATTTCTGTGTTTCATCGTCAATAAGAAGGTCCTAGAGATAGAGTAAACCTAAAGTGAAGCATCGGAATCCATAACTAGTGTCACTGGAATGGTTCAAAACATAGTCAGTAAGAAGAGTCAGTCTTCTTGTACTTAAGTGGGCATTGTGCCATTTGTATTTAATTCCGATGCGATTTCTGTGTTTCATCGTCAAAACGAAGGTCAGAGGGATACAGTAAACCTGAAGTGAAGCATCGGAATCTATAACTAGTGTCACAGGAATGGTTCAAAGCATAGACAGTGGGAAGAATCAGTCCTCTTGTACTTAAGTCGGCATTGAGCCATTTGTATTTAATTCCGATGCAATTTCTGTGTTTCATCGTCAAAAAGAATGTCAGAGGGAAAGAGTAAACTTGAAGTGAAGCATCGGAATCAATAACTAATGTCACAGGAATCGTTCAAAACATAGACAGTAGGAAGAGTCAGTCTTCTTGTACTTAAGTCGGCATTGTGCCTTTTGTATTTAGTTCCGATGCAATTTCTGTGTTTCATCGTCAATAAGAAGGTCCTAGGGATACAGTAGACCTGAAGTGAAGCATCGGAATCTATAACTAGTGTCACAGGAATGGTTCAAAACATAGACAGTAAGAAGAGTCAGTCTTCTTGTACTTATGTCATCGTTGTGCCTTTTGTAAATAATTCCGATGCAATATCTGTGTTTCATCGTCAATAAGAAGGTGCAAGGGATACAGTAAACCTGAAGTGAAGCATCGGAGACTATAACTAGTGTCACAGGAATGGTTCTAAACATAGACGGTAAGAAGGGTCAGTCTTCTTGTACTTAAGTCGGCATTGTGCCTTTTGTATTTAATTCCGATGCAATTTCTGTGTTTCATCGTCAATAAGAAGGTCAGAGGGATACAGTAATCCTGAAGTCAAGCATCGGAATCTATAACTAGTGTCACAGGAAAGGTTCAAAACAGTCAGTACGAAGAGTCAACCTTCTTGTACTTAAGTCGGCATTGTGCCTTTTGTATTTAATTCCGATGCATTTTCTGTGTTTCATCGTCAATAAGAAGGTCCAAGGGATACAGCAAACCTGAAGTGAAGCATCGGAATCTATAACTAGTGTCACAGGAAAGGTTCAAAACATAGACAGTAAGAAGAGTCAGTCTTCTTGTACTTACGTCGGCAATGTGCCTTTTCTATTTAATTCCAATGCAATTTCTGTATTTCGTCGCCAATAAGAAAGTCCAAAGGATATAGTAAACCTGAAGCGAAGCATCGGAATCTATAACTAATGTCACAGGAATCGTTCAAACATTGACAGTAGGAAGAGTCAGTCTTCTTGTACTTAAGTCGGCATTGTGCCTTTTGTATTTAGTTCCGATGCAATTTCTGTGTTTCATCGTCAATAAGAAGGTCCTAGGGATACAGTAGACCTGAAGTGAAGCATCGGAATCTATAACTAGTGTCACAGGAATGGTTCAAAACATATTCAGTAAGAAGAGTCAGTCTTCTTGTATTTAAGTCGGCATTGTGCCTTTTCTATTTAATTCCGATGCAATTTCTGTGTTTCATCGTCAATAAGAAGGTCAGAGGGATACAGTAAACCTGAAGTGTAGCATCGGAATCTATAACTAGTGTCACAGGAATTGTTCAAAACAGAGTCAGTATGAAGAGTCGGTCTTCTTGTACTTAAGTCGGCATTGTGCCTTTTGTATTTGATTCCGATTCAACTTCTGTGTTTCATCGTCAATAAGAAGGTCAGAGGGATACAGTAAACCTGAAGTGAAGCATCGGAATCCATAACTAGTGTCACAGGAATGGTTCAAAACAGTCAGTAAGAAGCGTCAATCTTCTTGTACTTAAGTCGGCATTGTGCCTTTTGTATTTAATTCCGATGCATTTTCTGTGTTTCATCGTCAATATAAATGTCCAAGGGATACAGTAAACCTGAAGTGAAACATCGGAATCTATAACTAGTGTCACAGGAATGGTTCAAAACAGTCAGTAAGAAGAGTCAGTCATCTTGTACTTAAGTCGGCATTGTGCCTTTTGTATTTCATTCCGATGCAATTTTTGTACTTCGTCGCCAATAAGAAGGTCCAAAAGATACTGTAAACCTGAAGTGAAGCATCGGAATCTATAACTAATATCACAGGAATCGTTCAAAACATAGACAGTAGGAAGAGTCAGTCTTCTTGTACTTAAGTCAGCATTGTACCTTTTGTATTTAACTCCGATGCAGTATCTGTGTTTCATCGTCTAAACGAAGGTCAGAGGGATACAGTAAACCTGAAGTGAAGCATCGGAATCTGTAACTAGCGTCACAGGAATGGTTCAAAACATAGTCAGTAAGAAGAGTCAGTCTTCTTGTACTTAAGTCGGCATTATGCCTTTTCTATTTAATTGCGATGGAATTTCTGTGTTTCTTCGTCAATAAGAACGTCCAAGGGATACAGTAAACCTGAAGTGAAGCATCGGAATCTATAACTAGTGTCACAGGAATGGTTCAAAACATAGACAGTAGGATGAGTCAGTCTTCTTGTACTTAAGTCGGCATTGTGCCTTTTCTATTTAATTCCAATGCAATATCTATGTTTCATCGTCAATAAGAAGGTAAGAGGTATACAGTAAACCTGAAGTGAGGCATCGGAATCTATAACTAGTGTCACAGGAATGGTTCCGAACATAGTCAGTAAGAAGAGTCAGTCTTCTTGTACATAAGTCGGCATTGTGCCTTTTGTATTTAATTCCGATGCTATTTCTGTGTTTCATGGTCAATAAGAAGGTTAGAGGGATACAGTAGACCTGAAGTGAAGCATCGGAATCTATAACTAGTGTCACAGGAATGGTTCAAAACATATTCAGTAAGATGAGTCAGTCTTCTTGTACTTAAGTCGGCATTGTGCCTTTTCTATTTAATTCCGATGCAATATCTGTGTTTCACCGTCAATAAGAAGGTGCAAGGGATACAGTAAACCTAAAGTGGAGCATCGGAATCTATAACTAGTGTCACAGGAATGGTTCAAGACATAGTCATTAAGAGGAGTCAGTTTTCTTGTGCTTAAGTCGGCATTGTGCCTTTTCTATTTAATTCCGATGCAATTTCTGTGTTTCATCGTCAATAAGAAGGTGCAAGGGATACAGTAAACCTGAAGTTAAAAATCGGAATCTATAACTAGTGTCACAGGAATGGTTCTAAACATAGACAGTAAGAAGGGTCAGTCTTCTTGTACTTAAGTCGGCATTGTACCTTTTGTATTTAACTCCGATGCAATATCTGTGTTTCATCGTCTAAACGAAGGTCAGAGGGATACAGTAAACCTGAAGTGAAGCATCGGAATCTGTAACTAGCGTCACAGGAATGGTTCAAAACATAGTCAGTAAGAAGAGTCAGTCTTCTTGTACTTAAGTCGACATTATGCCTTTTCTATTTAATTGCGATGCAATTTCTGTGTTTCTTCGTCAATAAGAACGTCCAAGGGATACAGTAAACCTGAAGTGAAGCATCGGAATCTATAACTAGTGTCACAGGAATGGTTCAAAACATAGACAGTAGGATGAGTCAGTCTTCTTGTACTTAAGTCGGCATTGTGCCTTTTCTATTTAATTCCGATGCAATATCTGTGTTTCACCGTCAATAAGAAGGTGCAAGGGATACAGTAAACCTGAAGTGGAGCATCGGAATCTATAACTAGTGTCACAGGAATGGTTCAAAACATAGTCAGTAAGAAGAGTCAGTCTTCTTGTACTTAAGTCAGCGTTGTGCCTTTTCTATTTAATTCCGATGCAATATCTGTGTTTCTTCGTCAATAAGATGGTCCAAGGGATACGGTAAACCTGAAGTAAAGCATCGGAATCTATAACTAGTGTCACAGGAATGGGTTAAAACATAGACAGTAAGAAGAGTCAGTCTTCTTGTACTTAGGTCGGCATTGTGCCTTTTCTATTTAATTCCGATGCAATTTCTGTGTTTCATCGTCAATAAGAAGGTGCAAGGGATACAGTAAACCTGAAGTTAAAAATCGGAATCTATAACTAGTGTCACAGGAATGGTTCTAAACATAGACAGTAAGAAGGGTCAGTCTTCTTGTACTTAAGTCGGCATTGTACCTTTTGTATTTAACTCCGATGCAATATCTGTGTTTCATCGTCTAAACGAAGGTCAGAGGGATACAGTAAACCTGAAGTGAGGCATCGGAATCTGTAACTAGCGTCACAGGAATGGTTCAAAACATAGTCAGTAAGAAGAGTCGGTCTTCTTGTACTTAAGTCAGCATTGTGCCTTTTCTATTTAATTCCGATGCAATATCTGTGTTTCATCGTCAATAAGAAGGTCAGAGGGATACAGTAAACCTGAAGTGAGGCATCGGAAACTATAACTACTGTCACAGGAATGGATCCAAATATAGTCAGTAAGAAGAGTCAGTCTTCTTGTAGTTATGTCGGCATTGTGCCTTTTCTATTTAATTCCGATGCAATTTCTGTGTTTCATGGTCAATAAGAAGGTGAGAGGGATACTGTGAACCTGAAGTGTAGCATCGGAATCTATAACTAGAGTCACAGGAATGGTTCAAATCATAGACAGTAAGATGGGTCAGTCTTCTTGTACTTAAGTGGGCATTGTGCCTTTTGTATTTAATTCCAATGCAATATCTGTGTTTCATCGTCAATAAGAAGGTGCAAGGGATACAGTAAACCTGAAGGAAAGCATCGGAATCTATAACTAGTGTCAAACGAATGGTTCAAATAATAGACGGTAAGAAGAGTCAGTCTTCCTGTACTTAAGTCGGCAATGTCTCTTTTGTATTTAATTCCAATGCAATTTCTGTATTTCGTCGCCAATAAGAAGGTCCAAAGGATACAGTAAACCTGAAGTGAGTTATCGGAATCTATAACTAGTGTCACAGGAATGGTTCAAAACAGGCAGTAAGAAGAGTCAGTCTTCTTGTACATAAGTCATCATTGTGCATTTTGTATTTAATTCCGATGCAATTTCTGTACTTCGTCGCCAATAAGAAGGTCCAAAGGATACAGTAAACCTGAAGTGAAGCATCGGTATCTATAACTAATGTCACAGGAATCGTTCAAAACATAGACAGTAGGAAGAGTCAGTCTTCTTGTACTTAAGTCGGCATTGTGCCTTTTGTGAGGAATTCCGATGCAATTTCAGTGTTTCATAGTCAAAAAGAAGGTTAGAAGGATACAGTAAACCTGAAGTGAAGCATCGGAATCTGTAACTAGTGTCACAGGAATGGTTCAAAACATAGACAGTAGGGAGAGTCAGTCTTTTTGCACTTAAGTCGGCATTGTGCCTTTTGAATTTAATTCCGATGCAATTACTGTGTATCATCGTCATTAAGAACGTCCAAGGGATACAGTAACCCTGTTGTGAAGCATCGGAATCTATAACTAGTGTCACAGGAATGGTTCAAAACATAGCCAGTAGGAAGAGTCAGTCTTCTTGTACTTAAGTCGGCCATGTACCTATTCTATTAAATTCCAAAGCAATTTCAGTGTTTCATCGTCAATAAGAATGTCAGAGGGATACAGTAACCCTGAAGTGAAGGATCGGAATCTGTAACTAGCGTCACAGGATTGGTTCAAAACATAGACAGAGAGAAGAGTCAGTCTTCTTGTACTTAAGTCGGCATTGTGCCTTTTGTATTTAAGTCCGATGCAATTTCTGTGTTTCATCGTCAATACGAAGGTCAGAGGGATACAGTAAACCTGAAGTGGAGCATCGGAATCTATAACTAGTGTCACAGGAATGGTTCAAAACATAGTCAGTAAGAAGAGTAAGTCTTCTTGTACTTAAGTCGGCATTGTGCCTTTTCTATTTAATTCCGATGCAATTTCTGTGTTTCATCGCCAATAAGAAGGTCCAAGGGATACAGTAAACCTGAAGTGAATCATCGTAATCTATAACTAGTGTCACAGGAATGGTTCAAAACATAGACAGTAAGAAGGGTCAGTCTTCTTGTACTTAAGTCGGCATTGTGCCTTTTGTACTAAATACCGATGCAATATCTGTGTTTCATCGTCAATAAGAAGGTGCAAGGGATACAGTAAATCTGAAGTGTAGCATCGGAATCTATAACTAGTGTCACAGGAATGGTCAAAACTTAGACAGTAAGAAGAGTCAGTCTTCTTGTTCTTAAGACGGCATTGTGCCTTTTATATTTAATTCCGATGCAATTTCTGTGTTTCATCGTCAATATGAAGGTCAGAGGGATACAGTAAACCTGAAGTGAAGCATCAGACTCTATAACTAGTGTCACAGGAATGGTTCAAAACAGTCAGTAAGAAGAGTCAATCTTCTTGTACTTAAGTCGGCATTGTGCCTTTTGTATTTAATTACGATGCTTTTTCTGTGTTTCATCGTCAATAAGAAGGTCCAAAGGATACAGTAAACCTGAAGTGAAGCATCGGAATCTATAACTAATGTCACAGGAATCGTTCAAAACATAGACAGTAGGAAGAGTCAGTCTTCTTGTACTTAAGTCGGCATTGTGCCTTTTGTTATTAATTCCGATGCAATTTCTGTGATTCATCGTCAAAACGAAGGTCAGAGCGATACAGTAAACCTGAAGTGAAGCATCGGAATCTATAACAAGTGTCACAGGAATGGTTCAAAACAGTCAGTAAGTAGAGTCAGTCTTCTTGTACTTAAGTCGGCATTGTGCCTTTTGTATTTAATTCCGAAGCTATTTCTACATTTCGTCGCCAATTAGAGCTCCAAAGGATACAGTAAACCTGAAGTGAAGCATCGGAATCAATAACTAGTGTCACAGGAGTAGTTCAAAACATAGACAGTAAGAAGGGTCAGTCTTCTTGTACTTAAGTCGGCATTGTGCCTTTTGTACTAAATACCGATGCAATATCTGTGTTTCATCGTCAATAAGAAGGTGCAAGGGATACAGTAAACCTGAAGTGAAGCATCGGAATCTATAACTAGTGTCAAAGGAATGGTTCAAAACAGTCAGTAAGAAGAGTCAGTCTTCTTGTACATAAGTCGGCATTGTGCCTTTTGTATTTAATTCCAATGCAATTTCTGTACTTCGTCGCCAATAAGAAGGTCCAAAGGATACAGTAAACCGGAAGTGAAGCATCGGAATCTGTAACTAATGTCACAGGAATCGTTCAAAACATAGACAGTAGGAAGAGTCAGTCTTCTTGTACTTAAGTCGGCATTGTGCCTCTTGTATTTAATTCCGATGCATTTTATGATATTCATCGTCAATAAGAAGGTCCAAGGGATACAGTAAACCTGAAGTGAAGCATCGGAATCTATAACTAGTGTCAAAGGAATGGTTCAAATAATAGACAGTAAGAAGAGTCAGTCTTCTTGTACTTAAGTCGGCAATGTGCCTTTTGTATTTAATTCCAATGCAATTTCTGTATTTCGTCGCCAATAAGAAGGTCCAAAGGATACAGTAAACCTGAAGTGAAGCATCGGAATCTATAACTAGTGTCACAGGAATGGTTCAAAACAGTCAGTAAGAAGAGTCAGTCTTCTTGTACATAAGTCGGCATTGTGCATTTTGTATTTAATTCCGATGCAATTTCTGTACTTCGTCGCCAATAAGAAGGTCCAAAGGATACAGTAAACCTGAAGTGAAGCATCGGTATCTATAACTAATGTCACAGGAATCGCTCACAACATAGACAGTAGGAAGAGACAGTCTTCTTGTACTTAAGTCGGCATTGTGCCTTTTGAATTTAATTCCGATGCAATTACTGTGTTTCATCGTCAATAAGAACGTCCAAGGGATACAGTAACCCTGAAGTGAAGAATCGGAATCTATAACTAGTGTCACAGGAATGGTTCAAAACATAGACAGTAGGAAGAGTCAGTCTTTTTGTACTTAAGTCGGCATTGTGCCTTTTCTATTAAATTCCGATGCAATTTCAGTGTTTCATCGCCAATAAGAATGTCAGAAGGATACAGTAACCCTGAAGTGAAGCATCGGAATCTTTAACTAGCGTCACAGGATTGGTTCAAAGCATAGACAGAAAGAAGAGTCAGTCTTCTTGTACTCAAGTCGGCATTGTGCCCTTTCTGTTTAAGTCCGATGCAATTTCTGTGTTTCATCGTCAATAAGAAGGTCAGAGGGATAAAGTAAACCTTTAGTGAAGCATCGGAATCTGTAACTAGTGTCACAGGAATGGTTCAAAACATAGTCAGTAAGAAGAGTCAGTCTTCTTGTACTTAAATCAGCATTGTGCCTTTTCTATTTAATTCCGATGCAATATCTGTGTTTCATCATCTATAAGAAGGTCAGAGGGATACACTAAACCTGAAGTGAGGCATCGGAATCTATAACTAGCGTCACAGGAATGGTTCCAAACATAGTCAGTAAGAAGAGTCAGTCTTCTTGTACTTAAGTCGGCATTGTGCCTTTTCTATTTAATTCCGATGCAATTTCTGTGTTTCATCGTCAATAAGAAGGTCCAAGGGATACAGTAAACCTGAAGTGAAGCATCGGAATCAATAACTAGTGTCACAGGAATGGTTCAAAACATAGACAGTAAGAAGTGTCAGTCTTCTTGTACTTAAGTCGGCATTGTGCCTTTTGTACTAAATACCGATGCAATATCTGTGTTTCATCGTCAATAAAAAGGTGCAAGGGATACAGTAAATCTGAAGTGTAGCATCGGAATCTATAACTAGTGTCAAAGGAATGGTTCGAAACTTAGACAGTAAGAAGAGTAAGTCTTCTTGTACTTAAGTCGGCATTGTGCCTTTTATATTTAATTCCGATGCAATTTCTGTGTTTCATCGTCAATATGAAGGTCAGAGGGATACAGTAAACCTAAAGTGAAGCATCGGAATCTATAACTAGTGTTACAGGAATGGTTCAAAACAGTCAGTAAGAAGAGTCAATCTTCTTGTACTTAAGTCGGCATTGTGCCTTTTGTATTTAATTCCGATGCTTTTTCTGTGTTTCATCGTCAATAAGAAGGTCCAAAGGATACAGTAAACCTGAAGTGAATCATCGTAATCTATAACTAGTGTCACAGGAATGGTTCAAAACATAGACAGTAAGAAGTGTCAGTCTTCTTGTACTTAAGTCGGCATTGTGCCTTTTGTACTAAATACCGATGCAATCTCTGTGTTTCATCGTCAATAAGAAGGTGCAAGGGATACAGTAAATCTGAAGTGTAGCATCGGAATCTATAACTAGTGTCACAGGAATGGTCAAAACTTAGACAGTAAGAAGAGTCAGTCTTCTTGTACTTAAGTCGGCATTGTGCCTTTTATATTTAATTCCGATGCAATTTCTGTGTTTCATCGTCAATATGAAGGTCAGAGGGATACAGTAAACCTGAAGTGAAGCATCGGACTCTATAACTAGTGTCACAGGAATGGTTCAAAACAGTCAGTAAGAAGAGTCAATCTTCTTGTACTTAAGTCGGCATTGTGCCTTTTGTATTTAATTCCGATGCTTTTTCTGTTTTTTATCGTCAATAAGAAGGTCCAAAGGATACAGTAAACCTGAAGTGAAGCATCGGAATCTGTAACTAATGTCACAGGAATCGTTCAAAACATAGACAGTAGGAAGAGTCAGTCTTCTTGTACTTAAGTCGGCATTGTGCCTCTTGTATTTAATTCCGATGCATTTTCTGTTATTCATCGTCAATAAGAAGGTCCAAGGGGTACATTAAACCCGAAGTGAAGCATCGGAATCTATAACTAGTGTCAAAGGAATGGTTCAAATAATAGACAGTAAGAAGAGTCAGTCTTCTTGTACTTAAGTCGGCAATGTGCCTTTTGTATTTAATTCCAATGCAATTTCTGTATTTCGTCGCCAATAAGAAGGTCCAAAGGATACAGTAAACCTGAAGTGAAGCATCGGAATCAATAACTAGTGTCACAGGAGTGGTTCAAAACATAGACAGTAAGATGGGTCAGTCTTCTTGTACTTAAGTCGGCATTGTGCCTTTTGTACTAAATACCGATGCAATATCTGTGTTTCATCGTCAATAAGAAGGTGCAAGGGATAGAGTAAACCTGAAGTGAAGCATCGGAAACTATAACTAGTGTCACAGGAATGGTTCAAAACATAGACAGTAAGAAGAGTCAGACCTCTTGTACTTTAGTCGGCAATGTGCCTTTTCTATCTAATTCCAATGCAATTTCTGTATTTCGTCGCCAATAAGAAGGTCCAAATGATACAGTAAACCTGAAGTGAAGCATCGGAATCTGTAACTAATGTCACAGGAATCGTTCAAAACATAGACAGTAGGAAGAGTCAGTCTTCTTGTACTTAAGTCGGCATTGTGCCTCTTGTATTTAATTCCGATGCATTTTCTGTAATTCATCGTCAATAAGAAGGTCCAAGGGATACAGTAAACCTGAAGTGAAGCATCGGAATCTATAACTAGTGTCAAAGGAATGGTTCAAGTAATAGACAGTAAGAAGAGTCAGTCTTCTTGTACTTAAGTCGGCAGTGTGCCTTTTGTATTTAATTCCAATGCAATTTCTGTATTTCGTCGCCAATAAGTAGGTCCAAAGGATACAGTAAACCTGAAGTGAAGCATCGGTATCTATAACTAATGTCACAGGAATCGTTCAAAACATAGACAGTAGGAAGAGTCAGTCTTCTTGTACTTAAGTCGGCATTGTGCCTTTTGAATTTAATTCCGATGCAATTACTGTGTTTCATCGTCAATAAGAACGTCCAAGGGATACAGTAACCCTGAAGTGAAGCATGGGAATCTATAACTAGTGTCACAGGAATGGTTCAAAACATAGACAGTAGGAAGAGTCAGTCTTCTTGTACTTAAGTCGGCATTGTGTCTTTTCTATTAAATTCCGATGCAATTTCAGTGTTTCATCGTCAATAAGAATGTCAGAGGGATACAGTAACCCTGAAGTGAAGCATCGGAATCTGTAACTAGCGTCACAGAATTGGTTCAAACCATAGACAGAAAGAAGAGTCAGTCTTCTTGTACTTAAGTCGGCATTGTGCCTTTTGTATTTAATTCCGATGCAATTTCTGTGTTTCATCGTCAATAAGAAGGTCAGAGCGATACAGTAAACCTTTAGTGAAGCATCGGAATCTGGAACTAGTGTCACAGGAATGGTTCAGAACATAGTCAGTAAGAAGAGTCAGTCTTCTTGTACTTAAGTCTGCATTGTGCCTTTTCTATTTAATTCCGATGCAATATCTGTGTTTCATCATCTATAAGAAGGTCAGAGGTATACAGTAAACCTGAAGTGAGGCATTGGAATCTATAACTAGTGTCACAGGAATGGTTCCAAACATATTCAGTAAGAAGAGTCAGTGTTCTTGTACTTAAGTCGGCATTGTGCCTTTTCTATTTAATTCCGATGCAATTTCTGTGTTTCATCGTTAAAAGAGGGTCAGAGGGATACCGAATACCTGAAATGAAGCATCGGAATCTGTAAATAGTGTCACAGGAATGGTTCAAAACATAGACAGTAGGAAGAGTCAGTCCTCTTGTACTTAAGTCGGCATTGTGCCTTTTGTATTTAATTCCGATGCAATATCTGTTTTCATCGTCAACAAGAAGGTCCAAGGGATACAGTAAACCTGAAGTGAAGCATAGGAATCTGTAACTAGCGTCACAGGAATAGTTCAAAACATAGTCAGTAAGAAGAGTCAGTCTTCTTGTTCTTAAGTCGGCATTGTGCCTTTTGTATTTAATTCCGATGCAATTTCTGTGTTTCATCGTCAATAAGAACGTCCAAGGGATACAGTAAACCTGAAGTGAAGCATCGGAATCTATAACTAGTGTCACAGGAATGGTTTAAAACATAGACAGTAGGAAGAGTCAGACCTCTTGTACTTAAGTCGGCATTGTGCCTTTTCTATTTAATTCCGATGCAATTTCAGTGTTTCATCGTCAATAAGAATGTCGGAGGGATACAGTAACCCTGAAGTGAAGCATCGGAATCTGTAACTAGCGTCACAGGAATGGTTCAAAGCATAGACAGAAAGAAGAGTCAGTCTTCTCGTACTTAAGTCGGCATTGTGCCTTTTGTATTTAATTCCGATGCAATTTCTGTGTTTCATCGTCAATAAGAAGGTCCAAGGGATACAGTAAACCTGAAGTGAAGCATCGGAATCTATAACTAGTGTCACAGGATTGATTCAAAACATAGACAGTAGAAGAGTCAGTCTGCTTGTTCTTAAGTCGGCATTGTGCCTTTTGTATTTAATTCCGATGCAATTTCTGTGTTTCATCGGCAATAAGAAGGTCAGAGGGATACAGTAAATCTGAAGTGAAGCATCGGAATCCATAACTAGTGTCACAGGAATGGTTCAAAACATAGTCAGTAAGAAGGGTCAGTCTTCTTGTACTTAAGTCAGCGTTGTGCCTTTTCTATTTAATTCCGATGCAATATCTGTGTTTCTTCGTCAATAAGAAGGTCCAAGGGATACAGTAAACCTGAAGTGAAGCATCGGAATCTATAACTAGTGTCACAGGATTGGTTCAAAACATAGACAGTAAGAAGAGTCAGTCTTCTTGTACTTAAGTCGGCATTGTGCCTTTTGTATTTAATTCCGATGCAATTTCCGTGTTTCATCGTCAATAAGAAGGTCAGAGGGATACAGTAAACCTGAAGTGAAGCATCGGAATCTATAACTAGTGTCACAGGATTGGTTCAAAACGTAGACAGTAAGAAGAGTCAGTCTTCTTGTACTTAAGTCGGCATTGTGCCTTTTCTATTTAATTCCGATGCAATTTCTGTGTTTCATCGTCAATAAGAAGGTCCAAAGGATACTGTAAACCTAAAGTGAAGCATCGGAATCTATAACTAATGTCACAAGAATCGTTCAAAACATAGTCAGTAGGAAGAGTCAGTCTTCTTGTACTTAAGTCGGCATTGTGCCTTTTGTATTTAATTCCGATGCAATTTCTGTGTTTCATCGTCAAAAAGAAGGTGAGAGGGATACAGTAAACCTGAAGGGAAGCATCGGAATCTATAACAAGTGTCACAGGAATGGTTCAAAACAGTCAGTAAGAAGAGTCAGTCTTCTTGTTCTTAAGTCGGCATTGTGCCTTTTGTATTTAATTCCGATGCAAATTCTGTGCTTCATCGTCAATAGGAACGTCCAAGGGATACAGTAAACCTGAAGTGAAGCATCGGAATCTATAACTAGTGTCACTGGAATGGTTCAAAACATAGACAGTAGGAAGAGTCAGTCTTCTTGTACTTAAGTCGGCATTGTGCCTTTTCTATTTAATTCCGATGCAATTTCAGTGTTTCATCGTCAATAAGAATGTCAGAGGGATGCAGTAACCCTGAAGTGAAGCATCGGAATCTGTAACTAGCGTCACAGGAATGGTTCAAAACATAGACAGAAAGAAGAGTCAGTCTTCTTGTACTTAAGTCGGCATTGTGCCTTTTCTATTTAATTCCGATGCAATTTCAGTGTTTCATCGTCAATAAGAATGTCAGAGGGATACAGTAACCCTGAAGTGAAGCATCGGAATCTGTAACTAGCGTCACAGAATTGGTTCAAAACATAGACAGAAAGAAGAGTCAGTCTTCTTGTACTTAAGTCGGCATTGTGCCTTTTCTATTTAAGTCCGATGCAATTTCTGTGTTTCATCGTCAATAAGAAGGTCAGAGGGATACAGTAAACCTTTAGTGAAGCATCGGAATCTGGAACTAGTGTCACAGGAATGGTTCAGAACATAGTCAGTAAGAAGCGTCAGTCTTCTTGTACTTAAGTCGGCATTGTGCCTTTTCTATTTAATTCCGATGCAATATCTGTGTTTCATCATCTATAAGAAGGTCAGAGGTATACAGTAAACCTGAAGTGAGGCATCGGAATCTATAACTAGTGTCACAGGAATGGTTCCAAACATAGTCAGTAAGAAGAGTCAGTGTTCTTGTACTTAAGTCGGCATTGTGCCTTTTCTATTTAATTCCGATGCAATTTCTGTGTTTCATCGTTAAAAGAAGGTCAGAGGGATACCAAATACCTGAAATGAAGCATCGGAATCTGTAAATAGTGTCACAGGAATGGTTCAAAACATAGACAGTAGGAAGAGTCAGTCCTCTTGTACTTAAGTCGGCATTGTGCCTGTTGTATTTAATTCCGATGCAATATCTGTTTTCATCGTCAACAAGAAGGTCCAAGGGATACAGTAAACCTGAAGTGAAGCATAGGAATCTGTAACTAGCGTCACAGGAATAGTTCAAAACATAGTCAGTAAGAAGAGTCAGTCTTCTTGTTCTTAAGTCGGCATTGTGCCTTTTGTATTTAATTCCGATGCAATTTCTGTGTTTCATCGTCAATAAGAACGTCCAAGGGATACAGTAAACCTGAAGTGAAGCATCGGAATCTATAACTAGTGTCACAGGAATGGTTTAAAACATAGACAGTAGGAAGAGTCAGACCTCTTGTACTTAAGTCGGCATTGTGCCTTTTCTATTTAATTCCGATGCAATTTCAGTGTTTCATCGTCAATAAGAATGTCGGAGGGATACAGTAACCCTGAAGTGAAGCATCGGAATCTGTAACTAGCGTCACAGGAATGGTTCAAAGCATAGACAGAAGGAAGAGTCAGTCTTCTCGTACTTAAGTCGGCATTGTGCCTTTTGTATTTAATTCCGATGCAATTTCTGTGTTTCATCGTCAATAAGAAGTTCCAAGGGATACAGTAAACCTGAAGAGAAGCATCGGAATCTATAACTAGTGTCACAGGATTGATTCAAAACATAGACAGTAGAAGAGTCAGTCTGCTTGTTCTTAAGTCGGCATTGTGCCTTTTGTATTTAATTCCGATGCAATTTCTGTGTTTCATCGGCAATAAGAAGGTCAGAGGGATACAGTAAATCTGAAGTGAAGCATCGGAATCCATAACTAGTGTCACAGGAATGGTTCAAAACATAGTCAGTAAGAAGAGTCAGTCTTCTTGTACTTAAGTCAGCGTTGTGCCTATTCTATTTAATTCCGATGCAATATCTGTTATTCTTCGTCAATAAGAAGGTCCAAGGGATACAGTAAACCTGAAGTGAAGCATCGGAATCTATAACTAGTGTCACAGGATTGGTTCAAAACGTAGACAGTAAGAAGAGTCAGTCTTCTTGTACTTAAGTCGGCATTGTGCCTTTTCTATTTAATTCCGATGCAATTTCTGTGTTTCATCATCAATAAGAAGGTCCAAAGGATACAGTAAACCTGAAGTGAAGCATCGGAATCTATAACTAATGTCACAAGAATCGTTCAAAACATAGTCCGTAGGAAGAGTCAGTCTTCTTGTACTTAAGTCGGCATTGTGCCTTTTGTATTTAATTCCGATGCAATTTCTGTGTTTCATCGTCAAAAAGAAGGTGAGAGGGATACAGTAAACCTGAAGGGAAGCATCGGAATCTATAACAAGTGTCACAGGAATGGTTCAAAACAGTCAGTAAGAAGAGTCAGTTCTCTTGTTCTTAAGTCGGCATTGTGCCTTTTGTATTTAATTCCGATGCAAATTCTGTGCTTCATCGTCAATAGGAACCTCCAAGGGATACAGTAAACCTGAAGTGAAGCATCGGAATCTATAACTAGTGTCACTGGAATGGTCCAAAACATAGACAGTAGGAAGAGTCAGTCTTCTCGTACTTAAGTCGGCATTGTGCCTTTTCTATTTAATTCCGATACAATTTCAGTGTTTCATCGTCAATAAGAATGTCAGAGGGATACAGTAACCCTGAAGTGAGGCATCGGAATCTGTAACTAGCGTCACAGGAATGGTTCAAAACATAGACAGAAAGAAGAGTCAGTCTTCTTGTACTTAAGTCGGCATTGTGCCTTTTCTATTTAATTCCGATGCAATTTCAGTGTTTCATCGTCAATAAGAATGTCAGAGGGATACAGTAACCCAGAAGTGAAGCATCGGAATCTGTAACTAGCGTCACAGGAATGGTTCAAAGCATAGACAGAAAGAAGAGTCAGTCTTCTTGTACTTAATTCGGCATTGTCCCTCTTGTATTTAATTCCGATGCAATTTCTGTGTTTCATCGTCAATAAGAAAGTCCAAGGGACACAGCAAACCTGAAGTGAAGCATCGGAATCTATAACTAGTGTCACAGGAATGGTTCAAAACATAGACAGTAGGAAGAGTCTGTCATCTTGTACTTAAGTCGGCATTGTGCCTTTTGTATTTAATTCCGATGCAATTTCTGTGTTTCATCGTCAATAAGGTCAGAGGGATACAGTAAACCTGAAGTGAAGCAACGGAATCCATAACTAGTGTCACAGCAATGGTTCAAAACATAGTCAGTAAGAAGAGTCAGTCTTCTTGTACTTAAGTCGGCATTGTGCCTTTTCTATTTAATTCTGATGCAATATCTGTGTTTCATCGTCAATAAGAAGGGCAGAGGGATACAGTAAACCTGAAGTGAGGCATGGGAATCTATAACTAGTGTCACAGGAATGGTTCCAAACATAGTCAGTAAGAAGAGTCAGTCTTCTTGTACTTTAGTCGGCATTGTGCCTTTTCTATTTAATTCCGATGCAATTTCTGTGTTTCATCGTCAATAAGAAGGTCCAAGGGATACACTAATCCTGAAGTGAATCATCGTAACATATAACTAGTGTCACAGGAATGGTTCAAAACATAGTCAGTATGAAGAGTCAGACTTCTTGTACTTAAGTCGGCATTGTGCCTCTTGTATTTAATTCCGATGCAATTTCTGTGTTTCATCGTCAATAAGAAGGTCAGAGGGATACAGTAAACCTGAAGTGAAGCATCGGAATCTATAACTAGTGTCACAGGAATGGTTCAAAACAGTCAGTAAGAAGAGACAATCTTCTTGTACTTAAGTCGGCATTGTGCCTTTTGTATTCAATTCCGATGCATTTTCTGTGTATCATCGTCAATAAGAAGGTCCAAAGGATACAGTAAACCTGAAGTGAAGCATCGGAATCTACAACTAATGTCACAGGAATCGTTCAAAGCAGTCAGTAAGTAGAGTCAGTCTTCTTGTACTTACGTCGGCATTGTGCCTTTTGTATTCAATTCCGAAGCAATTTCTGTGTTTCATCGTCAATACGAAGGTCAGAGGGATACAGTAAACCTGAAGTGAAGCATCGGAATCTATAACTAATGTCACAGGAATCGTCCAAAACATAGACAGTAGGAAGGGTCAGTCTTCTTGTACTTAAGTCGGCATTGTGCCTTTTGTATTTAATTCCGAAGCAATTTCTGTGTTTCATCGTCAATAAGAACGTCCAAGGGATACAGTAAACCTGAAGTGAAGCATCGGAATCTATAACTAGTGTCACAGGAATGGTTCAAAACATAGGCAGTAGGAAGAGTCAGTCTTCTTGTACTTAAGATGGCATTGTGCCTTTTCTACTTAATTCCGATGCAATTTCAGTGTTTCATCGTCAATAAGAATGTCAGAGGGATACAGTAACCCTGAAGTGAAGCATCGGAATCTGTAACAAGCGTCACAGGAATGGTTCAAAGCATAGACAGAAAGAAGAGTCAGTCTTCTTGTACTTAAGTCGGCATTGTGCCTTTTGTATTTAATTCCGATGCAATTTCTGTGTTTCATCGTCAATAAGAAGGTCCAAGGGATACAGTAAAACTGAAGTGAAGCATCGGAATCTATAACTAGTGTCACAGGAATGGTTCAAAACATAGACAGTAAGAAGAGTCTGTATTCTTGTACTTAAGTCGGCATTGTGCCTTTTGTATTTAATTCCGATGCAATTTCTGTGTTTCATCGTCAATAAGAAGGTCAGAGGGATACAGTAAACCTGAAGTGAAGCATCGGAATCCATAACTAGTGTCACAGGAATGGTTCAAAACATAGTCAGTAAGAAGAGTCAGTCTTCTTGTACTTAAGACGGCATTGTGCCTTTTCTATTTAATTCCGATGCAATATCTGTGTTTCATCGTCAATAAGAATGTCAGAGGGATTCAGTAAACCTGAAGTGAGACATGGGAATCTATAACTAGTGTCACAGGAATGGTTCCAAACATAGTCAGTAAGAAGAGTCAGTCTTCTTGTACTTTAGTCGGCATTGTGCCTTTTCTAATTAATTCCGATGCAATTTCTGTGTTTCATCGTCAATAAGAAGGTCCAAGGGATACAGTAATCCTGAAGTGAATCATCGTAATCTATATCTAGTGTCACAGGAATGGTTCAAAACATAGTCAGTACGAAGAGTCAGTCTTCTTGTACTTAAGTCGGCATTGTGCCTTTTGTATTTAATTCCGATGCAATTTCTGTGTTTCATCGTCAATAAGAAGGTCAGAGGGATACAGTAAACCTGAAGTGAAGCATCGGAATCTATAACTAGTGTCACAGGAATGGTTCAAAACATAGACAGTAGGAAGAGTCAGTCTTCTTGTACTTAAGTCGGCATTGTGCCTTTTCTATTTAATTCCGATGCAATTTCAGTGTTTCATCGTCAATAAGAATGTCAGAGGGATGCAGTAACCCTGAAGTGAAGCATCGGAATCTGTAACTAGCGTCACAGGAATGGTTCAAAACATAGACAGAAAGAAGAGTCAGTCTTCTTGTACTTAAGTCGGCATTGTGCCTTTTCTATTTAATTCCGATGCAATTTCAGTGTTTCATCGTCAATAAGAATGTCAGAGGGATACAGTAACCCTGAAGTGAAGCATCGGAATCTGTAACTAGCGTCACAGGAATGGTTCAAAGCATAGACAGAAAGAAGAGTCAGTCTTCTTGTACTTAAGTCGGCATTGTGCCTTTTGTATTTAATTCCGATGCAATTTCCGTGTTTCATCGTCAATAAGAAGGTCAGAGGGATACAGTAAACCTGAAGTGAAGCATCGGAATCCATAACTAGTGTCAAAGGAATGGTTCAAAACATAGTCAGTAAGAAGAGTCAGTCTTCTTGTACTTAAGTCGGCATTGTGCCTTTTCTATTTAATTCCGTTGCAATATCTGTGTTTCATCGTCAATAAGACGGTCAGAGGGATACAGTAAACCTGAAGTGAGGCATGGGAATCTATAACTAGTGTCACAGAAATGGTTCCAAACATAGTCAGTAAGAAGAGTTAGTCTTCTTGTACTTTAGTCGGCATTGTGCCTTTTCTGTTTAATTCCGATGCAATTTCTGTGTTTCATCGTCAATAAGAAGGTCCAAGGGATACAGTAATCCTGAAGTGAATCATCGTAATCTATAACTAGTGTCACAGGAATGATTCCAAACATAGTCAGTACGAGGAGTCAGTCTTCTTGTACATAAGTCGGCATTGTGCCTTTTGTATTTAATTCCGATGCAATTTCTGTGTTTCATCGTCAATAAGAAGGTCAGAGGGATACAGTAAACCAGAAGTGAAGCATCGGAATCTATAACTAGTGTCACAGGAATGGTTCAAAACAGTCAGTAAGAAGAGACAATCTTCTTGTACTTAAGTCGGCATTGTGCCTTTTGTATTTAAATCCGATGCATTTTCTGTGTTTCATCGTCAATAAGAAGGTCCAAAGGATACAGTAAACCTGAAGTGAAGCATCAGAATCTATAACTTATGTCACAGGAATCGTTCAAAACATAGACAGTAGGAAGAGTCAGTCTTCTTGTACTTAAGTCGGCGTTGTGCCTTTTGTATTTAATTCAGATGCAATTTCTGTCTTTCATCGTCAAAATGAAGGTCAGAGGGATACAGTAAACCTGAAGGGAAGCATCGGAATCTATAACAAGTGTCACAGGAATGGTTCAAAACAGTCAGTAAGAAGAGTCAGTCGTCTTGTACTTAAGTCGGCATTGTGCCTTTTGTTTTTCATTCCGAAGCTATTTCTGCATTTCGTCGCCAATTAGAAGGTCCAAAGGATACAGTAAACCTGAAGTGAAGCATCGGAATCAATAACTAATGTCACAGGAATCGTTGAAAACATAGACAGTAGGAAGAGTCAGTCTTCTTGTACTTAAGTCGGCATTCTGCCTTTTGTATTTAATTCCGATGCAATTTCTGTGATTCATCGTCAATAAGTAGGTCAGAGGGATACAGTAAACCTGAAGTAAAGCACCGGAATCTGTAACTAGTATCACAGGAATGGGTCAAAACATAGACAGTAGGAAGAGTCAGTCCTCTTGTACTTAAGTCGGCATTGTGCCTTTTGTATTTAATTCCGATGCAATATCTGTTTTCATCGTCAACAAGAAGGTCCAAGGGATTCAGTAAACCTGAAGTGAAGCATCGGAATCTGTAACTAGCGTCACAGGAATGGTTCAAAACATTGTCAGTAAGATGAGTCAGTCTTCTTGTTCTTAAGTCGGCATTGTGCCTTTTGTATTTAATTCCGATGCAATTTCTGTGTTTCATCGTCAATAAGAACGTCCAAGGGATACAGTAAACCTGAAGTGAAGCTTCGGAATCTATAACTAGTGTCACTGGAATGGTTCAAAACATAAACAGTAGGAAGAGTAAGTCTTCTTGTACTTAAGTCGGCATTGTGCCTTTTCTATTTAATTCCGATGCAATTTCAGTGTTTCATCGTCAATAAGAATGTCAGAGGGATACAGTAACCCTGAAGTGAAACATCGGAATCTGTAACTAGCGTCACAGGAATGGTTCAAAACATAGACACAAAGAAGTGTCAGTCTTCTTGTACTTAAGTCGGCATTGTGCCTTTTGTATTTAATTCCGATGCAATTTCTGTGTTTCATCGTCAATATGAAGGTCCAAGGGATACAGTAATCCTGAAGTGAATCATCGTAATCTATAATTAGTGTCACAGGAATGATTCAAAACATAGTCAGTACGAAGAGTCAGTCTTCTTGTACTTAAGTCGGCATTGTGCCTTTTGTATTTAATTCAGATGCAATTTCTGTGTTTCATCGTCAATAAGAAGGTCAGAGGGATACAGTAAACCTGAAGTGAAGCATCGGAATCTATAACTTATGTCACAGGAATCGTTAAAAACATAGACAGTAGGAAGAGTCAGTCTTCTTGTACTTAAGTCGGCATTGTGCCTTTTGTATTTAATGCCGATGCAATTTCTGTGTTTCATCGTCAAAATGAAGGTCAGAGGGATACAGTAAACCTGAAGGGAAGCATCGGAATCTATAACAAGTGTCACAGGAATGGTTCAAAACAGTCAGTAAGAAGAGTCAGTCGTCTTGTACTTAAGTCGGCATTGTGCCTTTTGTTTTTCATTCCGAAGCTATTTCTGCATTTCGTCGCCAATTAGAAGGTCCAAAGGATACAGTAAACCTGAAGTGAAACATCGGAATCAATAACTAATGTCACAGGAATCGTTGAAAACATAGACAGTAGGAAGAGTCAGTCTTCTTGTACTTAAGTCGGCATTGTGCCTTTTGTATTTAATTCCGATGCAATATCTGTTTTCATCGTCAACAAGAAGGTCCAAGGGATACAGTAAACCTGAAGTGAAGCATCGGAATCTGTAACTAGCGTCACAGGAATGGTTCAAAACATTGTCAGTAAGAAGTGTCAGTTTTCTTGTCCTTAAGTCGGCATTGTGCCTTTTGTATTTAATTCCGATGCAATTTCTGTGTTTCATCGTCAATAAGAACGTCCAAGGGATACAGTAAACCTGAAGTGAAGCTTCGGAATCTATAACTAGTGTCACTGGAATGGTTCAAAACATAGACAGTAGGAAGTGTCAGTCTTCTTGTACTTAAGTCGGCATTGTGCCTTTTCTATTTAATTCCGATGCAATTTCAGTGTTTCATCGTCAATAAGAATGTCAGAGGGATACAGTAACCCTGAAGTGAAGCATCGGAATCTGTAACTAGCGTCACAGGAATGGTTCAAAACATAGACAGAAAGAAGAGTCAGTCTTCTTGTACTTAAGTCGGCATTGTGCATTTTGTATTTAATTCCGATGCAATTTCTGTGTTTCATCGTCAATAAGAAGGTCCAAGGGATACAGTAATCCTGAAATGATTCATCGTAATCTATAACTAGTGTCACAGGAATGGTTCAAACATAGTCAGTACGAAGAGTCAGCCTTCTTGTACTTAAGTCGGCATTGTGCCTTTTGCATTTCATTCCGATGCAATTTCTGTGTTTCATCGTCAATAAGAAGGTCAGAGGGATACAGTAAACCTGAAGTGAAGCATCGGAATCTATAACTAGTGTCGCAGGAATGGTTCAAAACAGTCAGTAAGAAGAGACAATCTTCTTGTACTTAAGTCAGCATTGTGCCTTTTGTTTTTAATTCCGAAGCTATTTCTGCATTTCGTCGCCAATTAGAAAGTCCAAAGGATACAGTAAACCTGAAGTGAAGCATCGGAATCTGTAACTACTGTCACAGGAATGGTTCAAAACATAGACAGTAGGAAGAGTCAGTCTTCTTGTACTTAAGTCGGCATTGTGCCTTTTGTATTTAATTCCAATGCAATATCTGTGTTTCATCGTCTATAAGAAGGCCCAAGGGATACAGTAAACCTGAAGTGAAGCATCGTAATCTGTAACTAGCGTCACAGGAATGGTTCAAAACACAGTCAGTGAGAAGAGTCAGTCTTCTTGTACTTAAGTCGTCATTGTGCCTTTTCTATTTAATTCCGATGCAATTTCTGTGTTTCATCGTAAATAAGAAGGTCCAAGGGACACGGTAAACCTGAAGTGAATCATCGTAATCTATAACTAGTGTCACAGGAATGGTTCAAAACATAGTCAGTACGAAGAGTCAGTCTTCTTGTACTTAAGTCGGCATTGTGCATTTTGTATTTAATTCCGATGCAATTTCTGTGTTTCATCGTCAATAAGAAGGTCCAAGGGATACGGTAAACCTGAAGTGAATCATCGGAATCTATAACTTGTGTCACAGGAATGGTTCCAAACATAGTCAGTAAGAAGAGTCAGTCTTCTAGTACTTAAGTCTGCATTGTGCCTTTTCTATTTAATTCCGATGCAATTTCTGTGTTTCATCGTCAATAAGATGGTCCAAGGGATACAGTAAACCTGAAGTGAATCATCGTAATCTATAACTAGTGTCACTGGAATGGTTCAAAACATAGACAGTAAGAAGGGTCAGTCTTCTTGTACTTAAGTCGGCATTGTGCCTTTTGTACTAAATACCGATGCAATATCTGTGTTTCATCGTCAATAAGAAGGTGCAAGGGATACAGTAAATCTGAAGTGTAGCATCGGAATCTATAACTAGTGTCACAGGTATGGTCAAAAATTAGACAGTAAGAAGAGTCAGTCTTCTTGTACTTAAGTCGGCATTGTGCCTTTTGTATTTAATTCCGATGCTTTTTCTGTGTTTCATCGTCAATGAGAAGGTCCAAAGGATACAGTAAACCTGAAGTGAAGCATCGGAAACTATAACCAATGTCACAGGAATCGTTCAAAACATAGACAGTAGGAAGAGTCAGTCTTCTTGTACTTAAGTCGGCATTGTGCCTTTTGTATTTAATTCCGATGCAATTTCTGTGTTTCATCGTCAAAAAGAAGGTCAGAGGGATACAGTAAACCTGAAGTGAAGCATCGGATTCTATAACAAGTGTCACAGGAATGGTTCAAAACAGTCAGTAAGTAGAGTCAGTCTCGTTGTACTTAAGTCGGCATTGTGCCTTTTGTATTTAATTCCGAAGCTATTTCTGAATTTCGTCGCCAATTAGAAGGTCCAAAGGATACAGTAAACCTGAAGTGAAGCATCGGAATCAATAACTAGTGTCACAGGAGTGGTTCAAAACATAGACAGTGAGAAGAGTCTGTCTTCTTGTACTTAAGTCGGCATTGCGCCTTTTGTATTTGATTCCGATGCAATTTCTGTGTTTCATCGTCAATAAGAAGGTCAGAGGGATACAGTAAACCTGAAGTGAAGCATCGGAATCCATAACTAGTGTCACAGGAATGGTTCAAAACATAGTCAGTAAGAAGAGTCAGTCTTCTTGTACTTAAGTCGGCAATGTGCCTTTTCTATCTAATTCCAATGCAATTTCTGTATTTCGTCGCCAATAAGAAGGTCCAAAGGATACAGTAAACCTGAAGTAAAACATCGGAATCTGTAACTAATGTCACAGGAATCGTTCAAAACATAGACAGTAGGAAGAGTCAGTCTTATTGTACTTAAGTTGGCATTGTGCCTCTTGTATTTAATTCCGATGCATTTTCTGTTATTCATCGTCATTAAGAAGGCCCAAGGGATAGAGTAAACCTGAAGTGAAGCATCGGAAACTATAACTAGTGTCAAAGGAATGGTTCAAATAATAGACAGTAAGAAGAGTCAGTCTTCTTGTACTTAAGTCGGCAATGTGCCTTTTGTATTTAATTAAAATGCAATTTCTGTATTTCGTCGCCAATAAGAAGGTCCAAAGGACACAGTAAACCTGACGTGAAGCATCGGAATCTATAACTAGTGCAACAGGAATGGTTCAAAACAGTCAGTAAGAAGAGTCAGTCTTCTTGTACATAAGTCGGCATTGTGCCTTTTGGATTTAATTCCGATGCAATTTCTGTACCTCGTCGCCAATAAGAAGGTCCAAAGGATACAGTAAACCTGAAGTGAAGCATCGGTATCTATAACTAATGTCACAGGAATCGTTCAAAACATAGACAGTAGGAAGAGTCAGTCTTCTTGTACTTAGGTCGGCATTGTGCCTTTTGTATGGAATTCCGATGCAATTTCTGTGTTTCATCGTCAAAAACAAGGTCAGAAGGTTAGAGCAAACCTGAAGTGAAGCATCGGAATCTGTAACTAGCGTCACAGGATTGGTTCAAAACATAGACAGAAAGAAGAGTCAGTCTTCTTGTACTTAAGTCGGCATTGTGCTTTTTGTATTTAATTCCGAAGCTATTACTGCATTTCGTCGCCAATTAGAAGGTCCAAAGGATACAGTAAACCTGAAGTGAAACATCGGAATCAATAACTAATGTCACAGGAATCGTTCAAAAAATAGACAGTAGGAAGAGTCAGTCTTCTTGTACTTAAGTCGGCATTGCGCCTTTTCTATTAAATTCCGATGCAATATCAGTGTTTCATCGTCAATAAGAATGTCAGAGGGATACAGTAACCCTGAAGTGAAGCATAGGAATCTGTAACTAGCGTCACAGGATTGTTTCAAAACATAGACAGAAAGAAGAGTCAGTCTTCTTGTACTTAAGTCGGCATTGTGCCTTTTCTATTTACGTCCGATGCAATTTCTGTGTTTCATCGTCAATAAGAAGGTCAGAGAGATACAGTAAACCTGAAGTGTAGCATCGGAATCTATAACTAGTGTCACAGGAATGGTTCAAAACATAGTCAGTAAGAAGAGTCAGTCTTCTTGTACTTAAGTCGGAATTGTGCCTTTTCTATTTAATTCAGATGCAATTTCTGTGTTTCATCGTCAAAACGAAGGTCAGAGGGATACAGTAAACGTGAAGTGAAGCATCGGAATCTATAACAAGTGTCACAGGAATGGTTCAAAACAGTCAGTAAGTAGAGTCAGTCTTCTTATACTTAAGTCGGCATTGTGCTTTTTGTATTTAATTCCGAAGCTATTACTGCATTTCGTCGCCAATTAGAAGGTCCAAAGGATACAGTAAACCTGAAGTGAAACATCGGAATCAATAACTAATGTCACAGGAATCGTTCAAAAAATAGACAGTAGGAAGAGTCAGTCTTCTTGTACTTAAGTCGGCATTGTGCCTTTTGTATTTAATTCCGATGCAATTTCTGTTTTCATCGTCAACAAGAAGGTCCAAGGGATACAGTAAACCTGAAGTGAAGCATCGGAATCTGTAACTAGCGTCACAGGTATGATTCAAAACATAGTCAGTAAGAAGAGTCAGTCTTCTTTTACTTATGTCGGCGTTGTGCCTTTTGTATTTAATTCCGATGCAGTTTCTGTGTTTCATCGTCAATAAGAAGGTCAGAGGGATACAGTAAACCAGAAGTGAAGCATCGGAATCTATAACTAGTGTCACAGGAATGGTTCAAAACAGTCAGTAAGAAGAGACAATCTTCTTGTACTTAAGTCGGCATTGTGCCTTTTTTATTTAATTCCGAGGCATTTTCCGTGTTTCATCGTCAATAAGAAGGTCCAAAGGATACAGTAAACCTGAAGTGAAGCATCGGAATCTATAACTAATGTCACAGGAATTGTTCAAAACATAGAGAGTAGGAAGAGTCAGTCTTCTTGTACATAAGTCGGCGTTGTGCCTTTTGTATTTAATTCCGATGCAATATCTGTGTTTCATCGTCAAAAAGAAGGTCAGAGGGATACAGTAAACCTGAAGGGAAGCATCGGAATCTATAACAAGAGTCACAGGAATGGTTCAAAACAGTCAGTAAGAAGAGTCAGTCGTCTTGTACTTAAGTCGGCATTGTGAGTTTTGTTTTTCATTCCGAAGCTATTTCTGCATTTCGTCGCCAATTACAAGGTCCAAAGGATACAGTAAACCCGAAGTGAAGCATCGGAATCAATAACTAATGTCACAGGAATCGTTCAAAACATAGACAGTAGGAAGAGTCAGTCTTCTTGTACTTCAGTCGGCATTGTGCCTTTTGTATTTAATTCCGATGCAATTTCTGTGTTTCATCGTCAAAAAGAAGGTCAGAGGGAACAGTAAACCTGAAGTGAAGCATCGGAATCTGTAACTAGTGTCACAGGAATGGGTCAAAACATAGACAGTAGGAAGAGTCAGTCCTCTTGTACTTAAGTCGGCATTGTGCCTTTTGTATTTAATTCCGATGCAATATCTGTTTTCATCGTCAACAAGAAGGTCCAAGGGATACAGTAAACCTGAAGTGAAGCATCGGAATCTGTATCTAGCGTCACAGGAATGGTTCAAAATATAGTCAGTAAGAAGAGTCAGTCTTCTTGTTCTTAAGTCGGCATTGTGCCTATTGTATTTAATTCCGATGCAATTTCTGTGTTTCATCGACAATAAGAACGTCCAAGGGATACAGTAAACCTGAAGTGAAGCATCGGAATCTATAACTAGTGTCACTGGAATGGTTCAAAACATAGAAAGTAGGAAGAGTCAGTCTTCTTGTACTTAAGTCGACATTGTGCCTTTTCTATTTTCTTCCGATGACATTTCAGTGTTTCATCGTCAATAAGAATGTCAGAGGGATACAGTAACCCTGAGGTGAAGCATCGGAATCTGTAACTAGCGTCACAGGAATGGTTCAAAACATAGACAGAAAGAAGAGTCAGTCTTCTTGTACTTAAGTCGGCATTGTGCCTTTTGTATTTAATTCCGATGCAGTTTCTGTGTTTCATCGTCAATAAGAAGGTCCAAGGGATACAGTAAACCTGAAGTGAGGCATCGGAATCTATAACTAGTGTCACAGGAATGGTTCAAAACATAGACAGTAAGAAGAGTCTGTCTTCTTGTAATTAAGTTGGCATTGTGCCTTCTCTATATAATTCCGATGCAATTTCTGTGTTTCATCGTCAATAAGAAGGCCAGACGGATACAGTAAACCTGAAGTGAAGCATCGGAATCCATAACTAGTGACACACGAATGGTTCAAAACATAATCAGTAAGAAGAGTCAGTCTTCTTGTATTTAAGTCGGCATTGTGCCTTTTCTATTTAATTCCGATGCAATATCTTTGTTTCATCGTCAATAAGAAGGTCAGAGGGATACAGTAAACCTGAAGTGAGGCATCGGAATCTATAACTAGTGTCACAGGAATGGTTCAAAACAGTCAGTAAGAAGAGACAATCTTCTTGTACTTAAGTCGGCATTGTGCCTTTTTTATTTAATTCCGATGCATTTTCCGTGTCTCATCGTCAATAAGAAGGTCCTAAGGATACAGTAAACCTGAAGTGAAGCATCGGAATCTATAACTAATGTCACAGGAATTGGTCAAAACATAGAGAGTAGGAAGAGTCAGTCTTCTTGTACTTAAGTCGGCGTTGTGCCTTTTGTATTTAATTCCGATGCAATTTCTGTGATTCATCGTCAATAAGAAGGTCAGAGGGATACAGTAAACCTGAAGTGAAGCATCGGAATCCATAACTAGTGTCACAGGAATGGTTCAAACATAGTCAGTAAGAAGAGTCAGTCTTCTTGTACTTAAGTCGGCATAGTGCCTTTTCTATTTAATTCCGATGCAGTATCTGTGTTTCATCGTCAATAAGAAGGTCAGAGGGATACAGTAAACCTGAAGTGAGGCATATGAATCTATAACTAGTGTCACAGGAATGGTTCCAAACTTAGTCAGTAAGAAGAGTCAGTCTTCTTGTTCTTAAGTCGGCATTGTGCCTTTTGTATTTAATTCCGATGCAATTTCTGTGTTTCATCGTCAACAAGAACGTCCAAGGGATACAGTAAACCTGAAGTGAAGCATCGGAATCTATAACTAGTGTCACAGGAATGGTTCAAAACATAGACAGGAATAAGAGTCAGTCTTCTTGTACTTAAGTCGGCATTGTGCCTTTTCTATTTAGTTCCGATGCAATTTCAGTGTTTCATCGTCAATAAGAATGTCAGAGTGATACAGTAACCCTGAAGTGAAGCATCGGAATCTGTATCTAGCGTCACAGGAATGGTTCAAAGCATAGACAGAAAGATAAGTCAGTCTTCTTGTACTTAAGTCGGCATTGTGCCTTTTGTATTTCATTCCGTTGCAATTTCTGTGTTTCATCGTCAATAAGAAGGTCCAAGGGATACAATATCCTGAAGTGAATCATCGTTATCTATAACTAGTGTCACAGGAATGGTTCAAAACATAGTCAGTACGAAGAGTCGGTCTTCTTGTACTTATGTCGGCGTTGTGCCTTTTGTATTTAATTCCGATGCAGTTTCTGTGTTTCATCGTCAATAAGAAGGTCAGAGGGATACAGTAAACCAGAAGTGAAGCATCGGAATCTATAACTAGTGTCACAGGAATGGTTCAAACAGTCAGTAAGAAGAGACAATCTTCTTGTACTTAAGTCGGCATTGTGCCTTTTTTATTTAATTCCGATGCAATTTCTGTGATTCATCGTCAAAAAGAAGGTCAGAGGGATACAGTAAACCTGAAGGGAAGCATCGGAATCTATAACAAGAGTCACAGGAATGGTTCAAAACAGTCAGTAAGAAGAGTCAGTCGTCTTGTACTTAAGTCGGCATTGTGAGTTTTGTTTTTCATTCCGAAGCTATTTCTGCATTTCGTCGCCAATTACAAGGTCCAAAGGATACAGTAAACCCGAAGTGAAGCATCGGAATCAATAACTAATGTCACAGGAATCGTTCAAAACATAGACAGTAGGAAGAGTCAGTCTTCTTGTACTTCAGTCGGCATTGTGCCTTTTGTATTTAATTCCGATGCAATTTCTGTGTTTCATCGTCAAAAAGAAGGTCAGAGGGAACAGTAAACCTGAAGTGAAGCATCGGAATCTGTAACTAGTGTCACAGGAATGGGTCAAAACATAGACAGTAGGAAGAGTCAGTCCTCTTGTACTTAAGTCGGCATTGTGCCTTTTGTATTTAATTCCGATGCAATATCTGTTTTCATCGTCAACAAGAAGGTCCAAGGGATACAGTAATCCTGAAGTGAAGCATCGGAATCTGTATCTAGCGTCACAGGAATGGTTCAAAACATAGTCAGTAAGAAGAGTCAGTCTTCTTGTTCTTAAGTCGGCATTGTGCCTATTGTATTTAATTCCGATGCAATTTCTGTGTTTCATCGACAATAAGAACGTCCAAGGGATACAGTAAACCTGAAGTGAAGCATCGGAATCTATAACTAGTGTCACTGGAATGGTTCAAAACATAGAAAGTAGGAAGAGTCAGTCTTCTTGTACTTAAGTCGACATTGTGCCTTTTCTATTTTCTTCCGATGACATTTCAGTGTTTCATCGTCAATAAGAATGTCAGAGGGATACAGTAACCCTGAGGTGAAGCATCGGAATCTGTAACTAGCGTCACAGGAATGGTTCAAAACATAGACAGAAAGAAGAGTCAGTCTTCTTGTACTTAAGTCGGCATTGTGCCTTTTGTATTTAATTCCGATGCAGTTTCTGTGTTTCATCGTCAATAAGAAGGTCCAAGGGATACAGTAAACCTGAAGTGAGGCATCGGAATCTATAACTAGTGTCACAGGAATGGTTCAAAACATAGACAGTAAGAAGAGTCTGTCTTCTTGTAATTAAGTTGGCATTGTGCCTTCTCTATATAATTCCGATGCAATTTCTGTGTTTCATCGTCAATAAGAAGGCCAGACGGATACAGTAAACCTGAAGTGAAGCATCGGAATCCATAACTAGTGACACACGAATGGTTCAAAACATAATCAGTAAGAAGAGTCAGTCTTCTTGTATTTAAGTCGGCATTGTGCCTTTTCTATTTAATTCCGATGCAATATCTTTGTTTCATCGTCAATAAGAAGGTCAGAGGGATACAGTAAACCTGAAGTGAGGCATCGGAATCTATAACTAGTGTCACAGGAATGGTTCAAAACAGTCAGTAAGAAGAGACAATCTTCTTGTACTTAAGTCGGCATTGTGCCTTTTTTATTTAATTCCGATGCATTTTCCGTGTCTCATCGTCAATAAGAAGGTCCTAAGGATACAGTAAACCTGAAGTGAAGCATCGGAATCTATAACTAATGTCACAGGAATTGGTCAAAACATAGAGAGTAGGAAGAGTCAGTCTTCTTGTACTTAAGTCGGCGTTGTGCCTTTTGTATTTAATTCCGATGCAATTTCTGTGATTCATCGTCATTAAGAAGGTCAGAGGGATACAGTAAACCTGAAGTGAAGCATCGGAATCCATAACTAGTGTCACAGGAATGGTTCAAACATAGTCAGTAAGAAGAGTCAGTCTTCTTGTACTTAAGTCGGCATAGTGCCTTTTCTATTTAATTCCGATGCAGTATCTGTGTTTCATCGTCAATAAGAAGGTCAGAGGGATACAGTAAACCTGAAGTGAGGCATATGAATCTATAACTAGTGTCACAGGAATGGTTCCAAACTTAGTCAGTAAGAAGAGTCAGTCTTCTTGTTCTTAAGTCGGCATTGTGCCTTTTGTATTTAATTCCGATGCAATTTCTGTGTTTCATCGTCAACAAGAACGTCCAAGGGATACAGTAAACCTGAAGTGAAGCATCGGAATCTATAACTAGTGTCACAGGAATGGTTCAAAACATAGACAGGAATAAGAGTCAGTCTTCTTGTACTTAAGTCGGCATTGTGCCTTTTCTATTTAGTTCCGATGCAATTTCAGTGTTTCATCGTCAATAAGAATGTCAGAGTGATACAGTAACCCTGAAGTGAAGCATCGGAATCTGTATCTAGCGTCACAGGAATGGTTCAAAGCATAGACAGAAAGATAAGTCAGTCTTCTTGTACTTAAGTCGGCATTGTGCCTTTTGTATTTCATTCCGTTGCAATTTCTGTGTTTCATCGTCAATAAGAAGGTCCAAGGGATACAATATCCTGAAGTGAATCATCGTTATCTATAACTAGTGTCACAGGAATGGTTCAAAACATAGTCAGTACGAAGAGTCGGTCTTCTTGTACTTATGTCGGCGTTGTGCCTTTTGTATTTAATTCCGATGCAGTTTCTGTGTTTCATCGTCAATAAGAAGGTCAGAGGGATACAGTAAACCAGAAGTGAAGCATCGGAATCTATAACTAGTGTCACAGGAATGGTTCAAACAGTCAGTAAGAAGAGACAATCTTCTTGTACTTAAGTCGGCATTGTGCCTTTTTTATTTAATTCCGATGCATTTTCCGTGTTTCATCGTCAATAAGAAGGTCCAAAGGATACAGTATACCTGAAGTGAAGCATCGGAATCTATAACTAATGTCACAGGAATTGTTCAAAACATAGAGAGTAGGAAGAGTCAGTCTTCTTGTACTTAAGTCGGCGTTGTGCCTTTTGTATTTAATTCCGATGCAATTTCTGTGTTTCATCGACAAAAAGAAGGTCAGAGGGATACAGTAAACCTGAAGATAAGCATCGGAATCTATAACAAGAGTCACAGGAATGGTTCAAAACAGTCAGTAAGAAGAGTCAGTCGTCTTGTACTTAAGTCGGCATTGTGAGTTTTGTTTTTCATTCCGAAGCTATTTCTGCATTTCGTCGCCAATTAGAAGGTCCAAAGGATACAGTAAACCCGAAGTGAAGCATCGGAATCAATAACTAATGTCACAGGAATCGTTCAAATCATAGACCGTAGGAAGAGTCAGTCTTCTTGTACTTAAGTCGGCATTGTGCCTTTTGTATTTAATTCCGATGCAATTTCTGTGTTTCATCGTCAAAAAGAAGGTCAGAGGGAACAGTAAACCTGAAGTGAAGCATCGGAATCTGTAACTAGTGTCACAGGAATGGGTCAAAACATAGACAGTAGGAAGAGTCAGTCCTCTTGTACTTAAGTCGGCATTGTGCCTTTTGTATTTAATTCAGATGCAATATCTGTTTTCATCGTCAACAAGAAGGTCCAAGGGATACAGTAAACCTGAAGTGAAGCATCGGAATCTGTATCTAGCGTCACAGGAATGGTTCAAAACATAGTCAGTAAGAAGAGTCAGTCTTCTTGTTCTTAAGTCGGCATTGTGCCTATTGTATTTAATTCCAATGCAATTTCTGTGTTTCATCGTCAATAAGAACGTCCAAGGGATACAGTAAACCTGAAGTGAAGCATCGGAATCTATAACTAGTGTCACTGGAATGGTTCAAAACATAGACAGTAGGAAGAGTCAGTCTTCTTGTACTTAAGTCGATATTGTGCCTTTTCTATTTACTTCCGATGCAATTTCAGTGTTTCATCGTCAATAAGAATGTCAGAGGGATACAGTAACCCTGAGGTGAAGCATCGGAATCTGCAACTAGCGTCACAGGAATGGTTCAAAACATAGACAGAAAGAAGAGTCAGCCTTCTTGTACTTAAGTCGGCATTGTGCCTTTTGTATTTAATTCCGATGCAATTTCTGTGTTTCATCGTCAATAAGAAGGTCCAAGGGATACAGTAAACCTGAAGTGAGGCATCGGAATCTATAACTAGTGTCACAGGAATGGTTCAAAACATAGACAGTAAGAAGAGTCTGTCTTCTTGTAATTAAGTTGGCATTGTGCCTTCTCTATATAATACCGATGCAATTTCTGTGTTTCATCGTCAATAAGAAGGTCAGACGGATACAGTAAACCTGAAGTGAAGCATCGGAATCCATAACTAGTGACACACGAATGGTTCAAAACATAATCAGTAAGAAGTGTCAGTCTTCTTGTATTTAAGTCGGCATTGTGCCTTTTCTATTTAATTCCGATGCAATATCTTTGTTTCATCGTCAATAAGAAGGTCAGAGGGATACAGTAAACCTGAAGTGAGGCATCGGAATCTATAACTAGTGTCACAGGAATGGTTCAAAACAGTCAGTAAGAAGAGACAATCTTCTTGTAATTAAGTCGGCATTGTGCCTTTTTTATTTAATTCCGATGCATTTTCCGTGTTTCATCGTCAATAAGAAGGTCCTAAGGATACAGTAAACCTGAAGTGAAGCATCGGAATCTATAACTAATGTCACAGGAATTGTTCAAAACATAGAGAGTAGGAAGAGTCAGTCTTCTTGTACTTAAGTCGGCGTTGTGCCTTTTGTATTTAATTCCGATGCAATTTCTGTGATTCATCGTCAATAAGAAGGTCAGAGGGATACAGTAAACCTGAAGTGAAGCATCGGAATCCATAACTAGTGTCACAGGAATGGTTCAAACATAGTCAGTAAGAAGAGTCAGTCTTCTTGTACTTAAGTCGGCATAGTGCCTTTTCTATTTAATCCCGATGCAGTATCTGTGTTTCATCGTCAATAGGAAGGTCAGAGGGATACAGTAAACCTGAAGTGAGGCATATGAATCTATAACTAGTGTCACAGGAATGGTTCCAAACATAGTCAGTAAGAAGAGTCAGTCTTCTTGTTCTTAAGTCGGCATTGTGCCTTTTGTATTTAATTCCGATGCAATTTCTGTGTTTCATCGTCAACAAGAACGTCCAAGGGATACAGTAAACCTGAAGTGAAGCATCGGAATCTATAACTAGTGTCACAGGAATGGTTCAGAACATAGACAGTAGGAAGAGTCAGTCTTCTTGTACTTAAGTTGGCATTGTGCCTTTTCTATTTAGTTCGGGATGCAATTTCAGTGTTTCATCGTCAATAAGAATGTCAGAGGGATACAGTAACCCTGAAGTGAAGCATCGGAATCTGTATCTAGCGTCACAGGAATGGTTCAAAGCATAGACAGAAAGATAAGTCAGTCTTCTTGTACTTAAGTCGGCATTGTGCCTTTTGTATTTCATTCCGTTGCAATTTCTGTGTTTCATCGTCAGTAAGAAGGTCCAAGGGATACAATATCCTGAAGTGAATCATCGTTATCTATAACTAGTGTCACAGGAATGGTTCAAAACATAGTCAGTACGAAGAGTCGGTCTTCTTGTACTTATGTCGGCGTTGTGCCCTTTGTATTTAATTCCGATGCAGTTTCTGTGTTTCATCGTCAGTAAGAAGGTCAGAGGGATACAGTAAACCAGAAGTGAAGCATCGGAATCTATAACTAGTGTCACAGGAATGGTTCAAAACAGTCAGTAAAAAGAGACAATCTTCTTGTACTTAAGTCGGCATTGTGCCTTTTTTATTTAATTCCGATGCATTTTCCGTGTTTCATCGTCAATAAGATGGTCCAAAGGATACAGTATACCTGAAGTGAAGCATCGGAATCTATAACTAATGTCACAGGAATTGTTCAAAACATAGAGAGTAGGAAGAGTCAGTCTTCTTGTACTTAAGTCGGCGTTGTGCCTTTTGTATTTAATTCCGATGCAATTTCTGTGTTTCATCGACAAAAAGAAGGTCAGAGGGATACAGTAAACCTGAAGATAAGCATCGGAATCTATAACAAGAGTCACAGGAATGGTTCAAAACAGTCAGTAAGAAGAGTCAGTCGTCTTGTACTTAAGTCGGCATTGTGAGTTTTGTTTTTCATTCCGAAGCTATTTCTGCATTTCGTCGCCAATTAGAAGGTCCAAAGGATACAGTAAACCCGAAGTGAAGCATCGGAATCAATAACTAATGTCACAGGAATCGTTCAAAACATAGACCGTTGGAAGAGTCAGTCTTCTTGTACTTAAGTCGGAATTGTGCCTTTTGTATTTAATTCCGATGCAATTTCTGTGTTTCATCGTCAAAAAGAAGGTCAGAGGGAACAGTAAACCTGAAGTGAAGCATCGGAATCTGTAACTAGTGCCACAGGAATGGGTCAAAACATAGACAGTAGGAAGAGTCAGTCCTCTTGTACTTAAGTCGGCATTGTGCCTTTTGTATTTAATTCCGATGCAATATCTGTTTTCATCGTCAACAAGAAGGTCCAAGGGATACAGTAAACCTGAAGTGAAGCATCGGAATCTGTATCTAGCGTCACAGGAATGGTTCAAAACATAGTCAGTAAGAAGAGTCAGTCTTCTTGTTCTTAAGTCGGCATTGTGCCTATTGTATTTAATTCCGATGCAATTTCTGTGTTTCATCGTCAATAAGAACGTCCAAGGGATACAGTAAACCTGAAGTGAAGCATCGGAATCTATAACTAGTGTCACTGGAATGGTTCAAAACATAGACAGTAGGAAGAGTCAGTCTTCTTGTACTTAAGTCGACATTGTGCCTTTTCTATTTACTTCCGATGCTATTTCAGTGTTTCATCGTCAATAAGAATGTCAGAGGGATACAGTAACCCTGAGGTGAAGCATCGGAATCTGTAACTAGCGTCATAGGAATGGTTCAAAACATAGACAGAAAGATGAGTCAGTCTTCTTGTACTTAAGTCGGCATTGTGCCTTTTGTATTTAATTCCGATGCAATTTCTGTGTTTCATCGTCAATAAGAAGGTCCAAGGGATACAGTAAACCTGAAGTGAGGCATCGGAATCTATAACTAGTGTCACAGGAATGGTTCAAAACATAGACAGTAAGAAGAGTCTGTCTTCTTGTAATTAAGTTGGCGTTGTGCCTTCTCTATATAATTCCGATGCAATTTCTGTGTTTCATCGTCAATAAGAACGTCAGACGGATACAGTAAACCTGAAGTGAAGCATCGGAATCCATAACTAGTGACACACGAATGGTTCAAAACATAATCAGTAAGAAGAGTCAGTCTTCTTGTATTTAAGTCGGCATTGTGCCTTTTCTATTTAATTCCGATGCAATATCTTTGTTTCATCGTCAATAAGAAGGTCAGAGGGATACAGTAAACCTGAAGTGAGGCATCGGAATCTATAACTAGTGTCACAGGAATGGTTCAAAACAGTCAGAAAGAAGAGACAATCTTCTTGTACTTAAGTCGGCATTGTGCCTTTTTTATTTAATTCCGATGCAATTTCTGTGTTTCATCGTCAATAAGAAGGTCCAAAGGATACAGTAAACCTGAAGTGAAGCATCGGAATCTATAACTAACGTCACAGGAATTGTTCAAAACATAGAGAGTAGGAAGAGTCAGTCTTCTTGTACTTAAGTCGGCGTTGTGCCTTTTGTATTTAATTCCGATGCAATTTCTGTGATTCATCGTCAATAAGAAGGTCAGAGGGATACAGTAAACCTGAAGTGAGGCATATGAATCTATAACTAGTGTCACAGGAATGGTTCCAATCATAGTCAGTAAGAAGAGTCAGTCTTCTTGTACTTTAGTCGGCATTGTGCCTTTTCTATTTAATTCCGATGCTATTTCTGTGTTTCATCGTCAATAAGAAGGTCCAAGGGATACAATATCCTGAAGTGAATCATCGTTATCTATAACTAGTGTCACAGGAATGGTTCAAAACATAGTCAGTACGAAGAGTCAGTCTTCTTGTACTTATGTCGGCGTTGTGCCTTTTGTATTTAATTCCGATGCAATTTCTGTGTTTCATCGTCAATAAGAAGGTCAGAGGGATACAGTAAACCAGAAGTGAAGCATCGGAATCCATAACTAGTGTCACAGGAATGGTTCAAAGCAGTCAGTAAGAAGAGACAATCTTCTTGTACTTAAGTCGGCATTGTGCCTTTTTTATTTAATTCCGATGCATTTTCCGTGTTTCATCGTCAATAAGAAGGTCCAAAGGAGACAGTAAACCTGAAGTGAAGCATCGGAATCTATAACTAATGTCACAGGAATTGTTCAAAACATAGAGAGTAGGAAGAGTCAGTCTTCTTGTACTTAAGTCGGCGTTGTGCCTTTTGTATTTAATTCCGATGCAATTTCTGTGTTTCATCGTCAAAAAGAAGGTCAGGGGGATACAATAAACCTGAAGGGAAGCATCGGAATCTATAACAAGAGTCACAGGAATGGTTCAAAGCAGTCAGTAAGAAGAGTCAGTCGTCTTGTACTTAAGTCGGCATTGTGAGTTTTGTTTTTCATTCCGAAGCTATTTCTGCATTTCGTCGCCAATTAGAAGGTCCAAAGGATACAGTAAACCTGAAGTGAAGCGTCGGAATCAATAACTAATGTCACAGGAATCGTTCATAACATAGACAGTAGGAAGAGTCAGTCTTCTTGTACTTAAGTCGGCATTGTGCCTTTTGTATTTAATTCCGATGCAATTTCTGTGTTTCATCGTCAAAAAGAAGGTCAGAGGGAACAGTAAACCTGAAGTGAAGCATCGGAATCTGTAACTAGTGTCACAGGAATGGGTCAAAACATAGACAGTAGGAAGAGTCAGTCCTCTTGTACTTAAGTCGGCATTGTGCCTATTGTATTTAATTCCGATGCAATTTCTGTGTTTCATCGTCAATAAGAACGTCCAAGGGATACAGTAAACCTGAAGTGAAGCATCGGAATCTATAACTAGTGTCACTGGAATGGTTCAAATCATAGACAGTAGGAAGAGTCAGTCTTCTTGTACTTAAGTCGGCATTGTGCCTTTTCTATTTCATTCCGATGCAATTTCTGTGTTTCATCGTCAATAAGAAGGTCAGACGGATACAGTAAACCTGAAGTGAAGCATCGGAATCCATAACTAGTGACACACGAATGGTTCAAAACATAGTCAGTAAGAAGAGTCAGTCTTCTTGTACTTAAGTCGGCATTGTGCCTTTTCTATTTAATTCCGATGCAATATCTTTGTTTCATCGTCAATAAGAAGGTCAGAGGGATACAGTAAACCTGAAGTGAGGCATCGGAATCTATAACTAGTGTCACAGGAATGGTTCCAAACATAGTCAGTAAGAAGAGTTTGTCTTCTTGTACTTAAGTCGGCATTGTGCCTTTTCTATTTAATTCCGACGCAATTTCTGTGTTTCATCGTCAATAAGAAGGTCCAAGGGATACAGTAATCCTGAAGTGATTCATCGTAATCTATAACTAGTGTCACAGGAATGGTTCAAACATAGTCAGTACGAAGAGTCAGTCTACTTGTACTTAAGCCGGCATTGTGCCTTTTGCATTTCATTCCGATGCAATTTCTGTGTTTCATCGTCAAAAAGAATGTCAGTGGGATACAGTAAACCTGAAGTGAAGCATCGGAATCTATAACTAGTGTCACAGGAATGACTCAAAACAGTCAGTAAGAAGAGACAATCTTCTTGTAGTTAAGTCGGCATTGTGCCTTTTGTATTTAATTCCGATGCAATTTCTGTGTTTCATCGTCAAACAGAAGGTCAGAGGGATACAGTAAACCTGAAGTGAAGCATCGGAATCTGTAACTACTGTCACAGGAAAGGTTCAAAACATAGACAGTAGGAAGATTCAGCCTTCTTGTACTTAAGTCTGACTTGTGCCTTTTGTATTTAATTCCGATGCAATATCTGTGTTTCATCGTCAATAAGAAGGTCCAAGGGATACAGTAAACCTGAAGTGAAGCATCGGAATCTGTAACTAGCGTCACAGGAATGGTTCAAAACATAGTCAGTAAGAAGAGTCAGTCTTCTTGTACTTAAGTCGTCATTGTGCCTTTTCTATTTAATTCCGATGCAATTTCTGTGTTTCATCGTCAATAAGAAGGTCCAAGTGATACGGTAAACCTGAAGTGAATCATCGTAATCTATAACTAGTCTCCCAGGAATGGTTCAAAACATAGTCAGTACGAAGAGTCAGTCTTCTTGTACTTAAGTCGGCATTGTGCCTTTTGTATTTAATTCCGATGAAATTTCTGTGTTTCATCGTCAATAAGAAGGACAGAGGGATACAGTAAACCTGACGTGAAGCATCGGAATCTATAACTAGTGTCACAGGAATGGTTCTAAACATAGACAGTAAGAAGGGTCAGTCTTCTTGTACTTAAGTCGGCATTGTGCCTTTTGTATTTATATCCGATGCAATATCTGTGTTTCATCGTCAATAAGAAGGTGCAAGGGATACAGTAAACCTGAAGTGATGCATTGGAATCTATAACTAGTGTCACAGGAATGGTTCAAGACATAGACAGTAAGAAGAGTCAGTCTATTTATACTTAAGTCGGCATTGTGCCTTTTGTTTTTAATTCCGATGCAATTACTGTGTTTCATCGTCAATAAGAACGTCCAAGGGATACAGTAACTCTGAAGTGAAGCATCGGAATCTACAACTAGTGTCACAGGAATGGTTCAAAACATAGACAGTAGGAAGAGTCAGTATTCTTGTACTTAAGTCGGAATTGTTCGTTTTCTATTTAATTCCGATGCAATTTCTGTGTTTCATCGTCAATAAGAAGGTCCAAGGGATACAGTAAACCTGAAGTGAAGCATCGGAATCTATAAGTAGCGTCACAGGAATGGTTCAAAACATAGACAGTAAGAAGAGTCAGTCTTCTTGTATTTAAGTCGTCATTGTGCCTTTTCTATTTAATTCCGATGCAATATCTGTGTTTCATCGTCAATAAGAAGGTCAGTGGGATACAGTAAACCTGAAGTGAAGCATCAGAATCTATAACTAGTGTCACAGGAATGGTTCCAAACATCGTCAGTAAGAAGAGTCAGTCTTCTTGTACTTAAGTCGGCATTGTGCCTTTTCTATTTAATTCCGATGCAATTTCTGTGTTTCATCGTCAATAAGAAGGTCCAAGGGATACAGTAAACCTGACGAGAAGCATCGGAATCTATAACTAATGTCACAGGAATCGTTCAATACATAGACAGTAGGAAGAGTCAGTCTTCTTGTACTTAAGTCGGCATTGTGCCTTTTGTATTTAATTCCGATGCAATTTCTGTGTTTCATCGTCAAAAAGAAGGTCAGAGGGATACAGTAAACCTGAAGTGAAGCATCGGAATCTAGAACAACTGCCACAGGAATGGTTCGAAACAGTTAGTAAGAAGAGTCAGTCTTCTTGTACTTATGTCGGCATTGTGCCTTTTGTATTTAATTCCGATGCAATATCTGTGTTTCATCGTCAATAAGAAGGTCAGAGGGATACAGTAAACCTGAAGTGAAGCATCGGAATCTATAACTAGTGTCACAGGAATGGTTCAAAACATAGACAGTAAGAAGAGTCAGTCTTCTTGTACTTAGGTCGGCATTGTGCCATTTGTATTTAATTCCGATATATTTTCTGTGTTTCATCGTCAATAAGAAGGTCCAAAGGATACAGTAAACCCGAAGTGAAGCATCGGAATCTGTAACTAGCGTCACAGGAATGGTTCAAAACATAGACAGAAAGAAGAGTAATTCTTCTTGTACTTCAGTCGGCAGTGTGCCTTTTGTATTTAATTCCGATGCTATTTCTGTGTTTCATCGTCAATAAGAAGGTCCAAGGGATACAGTAAACCTGAAGTGAAGCATCGGAATCTATAACTAGTGTCACAGGAATGGTTCAAAACATAGCCAGTAAGAAGAGTCAGTCTTCTTGTACTTAAGTCGGCATTGTGCCTTTTCTATTTAATTCCGATGCAATATCTGTGTTTCATCGTCAATAAGAAGGTCAGAGGGATACAGTAAACCTGAAGTGAAGCATCGGAATACATAACTAGTGTCACATTAATGGTTCAAACATAGTCAGTAAGAAGAGTCGGTCTTCTTGTACTTAAGTCTGCATTGTGCCTTTTCTATTTGATTCCGATGCAATATCTGTGTTTCATCGTCAATAAGAAGGTTAGAGGGATACAGTAAACCTGAAGTGAGGCATCGGAATCTATAACTAGTGTCACAGGAATGGTTCCAAACATAGTCAGTAAGAAGAGTCAGTCTTCTTGTACTTAAGTCGGCATTGTGCCTATTCTTTTTAATTCCGATGCAATTTCTGTGTTTCATCGTCAATAAGAAAGTGCAAGGAATACAGTAATCCTGAAGTGAAGCATCATAATCTATATCTAGTGTCACAGGAATGGTTCAAAACATAGTCAGTACGAAGAGTCAGTCTTCTTGTACTTAAGTCGGCATTGTGCCTTTTCTATTTAATTCCGATGCTATTTCTGTGTTTCATGGTCAATAAAAAGGTCAGAGGGATTCAGTAAACCTGAAGTGAAGCATCGGCATCTGTAACTAGTGTCACAGCAATGGTTCAAAACATAGACAGTAAGAAGGGTCAGTCTACTTGTACTTAAGTCGGCATTGTGCCTTTTGTACTTAATACCGATGCAATATCTGTGTTTCATCGTCAATAAGAAGGTCAGAGGGATACAGTAAACCTGAAGTGAAGCATCGGAATCCATAACTAGTGTCACAGGAATGGTTCAAAACATAGTCAGTAAGAAGAGTCAATCTTCTTTTACTTTGGTCGGCATTGTGCCTTTTGTATTTAATTCCGATGCATTTTCTGTGTTTCATCGTCAATACGAAGGTCCAAAGGATACGGTAAACCTGAAGTGAAACATCGGAATCTATAATTAATGTCACAGGAATCGTTCAAAACATAGACAGTAGGAAGAGTCAGTCTTCTTGTACTTAAGTCGTCATTGTCCCTTTTGTATCTAATTATGATGCAATTGCTGTGTTTCATCGTCATAAAGAAGGTCAGAGGGATACAGTAAACCTGAAGTGAAGCATCGGAATTTATAACAAGTGTCATAGGAATGGCTCAAAACAGACAGTAAGAAGAGTCAGTCTTCTTGTACTTAAGTCGGCATTGTGCTTTTTGTATTTAATTCCGAAGCTATTTCTGCATTTCGTCGCCAGTTAGAAGGTCCAAAGGATACAGTAACCCTGAAGTGAAGCATCGGAATCAATAACTAATGTCACAGGAATGGTTCAAAACATAGACAGTAGGAAGAGTCAGTCTTCTTGTACTTAAGTCGGCATTGTGTCTTTTGTATTTAATTCCGATGCAATTTCTGTGTTTCATCGTTAAAAGAAGGTCAGAGGGATACCGTAAACCTGAAGTGAACCATCGGAATCTGTAACTAGTGTCACAGGAATGGTTAAAAACATAGACAGTAGGAAGAGTCTGTCCTCTTGTACTTAAGTCGGCATTGTGCCTTTTGTATTTAATTCCGATGCAATATCTGTGTTTCATCGTCAACAAGAAGGTCCAAGGGATACAGTAAACCTGATGTGAAGCATCGGAATCTGTAACTAGCGTCACAGGAATGGTTCAAAACATAGTCAGTAAGAAGAGTCAGTCTTCTTGTTCTTAAGTCGGCATTGTGCTTTTTGTATTTAATTCCGATGAAATTTCTGTGTTTCATCGTTAATACGAAGGCCAGAGGGATACAATAAACCTGAAGTGAGGCATCGGAATGTATAACTAGTGTCACAGGAATGGTTCCAAACATAGTCAGTAAGTAGAGTCAGTCTTCTTGTACTTAAGTCGGCATTGTGCCTTTTCTATTTAATTCCGACGCAATTTCTTTGTTTCATCGTCAATAAGAAGGTCCAAGGGATACAGTAATCCTGAAGTGAATCATCATAATCTATAACTAGTGTCACAGGAATGGTTCAAAACATAGTCAGTACGAAGAGCCATTCTTCTTGTACTTAAGTCGGCATTGTGCCTTTTGTGTTTCATACCGATGCAATTTCTGTGTTTCATCGTCAATAAGAAGGTCAGAGGGATACAGTAAACCTGAAGTGAAGCACCGGAATCTATAACTAGTGTCACAGGAATGGTTCAAAACAGTCAGTAAGAAGAGACAATCTTCTTGTACGTAAGTTGGCATTGTGCCTTTTGTATTTAATTCCGATGCATTTTCTGTGTTTCATCGTCAATAAGAAGGTCCAAAGGATACAGTAAACCTGAAGTGAAGCATCGGAATCTATAACTAATGTCACAGGAATCGTTCAAAACATAGACAGTAGGATGAGTCAGTCTTCTTGTACTTAAGTCGGCATTGTGCCTTTTGTATTTAATTCCGATGCAATTTCTGTGTTTCATCGCCAAAAAGAAGGTCAGAGGGATACAGTAAACCTGAAGTGAAGCATCGGAATCTATAACAAGCGTCACAGGTATGGTTCAAAACAGTCCGTATGAAGAGTCAGTCGTCTTGTACTTAAGTCGGCATTGTGCCTTTTGTTTTTCATTCCGAAGCTATTTCTGCATTTCGTCGCCAATTACAAGGTCCAAAGGATACTGTAAACTTGAAGTGAAGCATCGGAATCAATAACTAATGTCACAGGAATCGTTCAAAGCACTGATAGTAGGAAGAGTCAGTTTTCCTGTACTTAAGTCGGCATTGTGCCTTTTGTATTTGATTCCGATGCAATTTCTGTGTTTCATCGTCAAAAAGAAGGTCAGAGGTATACAGTTAACCTGAAGTGAAGCATCGGAATCTGTAACTAGTGTCACAGGAATGGTTCAAAACATAGACAGTAGGAAGAGTCAGTCCTCTTGTACTTAAGTCGGTATTGTGCCTTTTGTATTTAATTAAGATGCAGTATCTGTGTTTCATCGTCAACAAGAAGGTCCAAGGGATACAGTAAACCTGAAGTGAAGCATCGGAATCTGTAACTAGCATCACATCAATGGTTCAAAACATAGTCAGTAAGAAGAGTCAGTCTTCTTGTACTTAAGTCGGCATTGTGCCTTTTCTTTTTAATTCCGATGCAATTTCTGTGTTTCATCGTCAATAAGAACGTCCAAGGGATACAGTAAACCTGAAGTGAAGCATCGGAATCTATAACTAGTGTCACAGGAATGGTTCAAATCATAGACAGCAGGAAGAGTCAGTCTTCTTGTACTTAAGTCGGCATTGTGCCTTTTCTATTTAATTCCGATGCAATTTCAGTGTTTCATCGTCAATAAGAATGTCAGAGGGATACAGTAACGGTGAAGTGAAGCATCGGAATCTGTAACTAGCGTCACAGGAATGGTTCAAATCATAGACAGAAAGAAGAGTCAGTCTTCTTGTACTTAAGTCGGCATTGTGCCTTTTGTACTTAATTCCAATGCAGTTTCTGTGTTTCATCGTCAATAAGAAGGTCCAAGGGATACAGTAAACCTGAAGTGAAGCATCGGAATCTATAACTAGTGTCACAGGAATGGTTCAAAACATAGACAGCAAGAAGAGTCAGTCTTCTTGTACTGAAGTCGGCATTGTGCTTTTTCTAATTAATTCCGATGCAATTTCTGTGTTTCATCGTCAATAAGAAGGGCCAAGGGTTACAGTAATCCTTAAGTGAATCATCGTAATCTATAACTAGTGTCACAGGAATGGTTCAAAACATAGCCAATACGAAGAGTCAGTCTTCTTGTACTTAAGTCGTTATTGTGCCTTTTGTATTTAATTCCCAAGCTATTTATGCATTTCGTCGGCAATTAGAAGGTCGAAAGGATACAGTAAACCTGAAGTGAAGCATCGGAATAAATAACTAATGTCACAGGAATCGTTCAAAACATAGACAGTAGGAAGAGTCAGTCTTCTTGTACTTAAGTCGGCATTGTGCCTTTTGTATTTAATACCGATGCAATGTCTGTAATTCATCGTCAAAAAGAAGGTCCAAGGGATACAGTAAACCTGAAGTGAAGCATCGGATCTGTAACTAGCGTCACAGGAATGTTTCAAATCATAGTCAGTACGAAGAGTTAGTCTTCTTGTACTTAAGTCGTCATTGTGCCTTTTGTATTTAATTCCGATGCAATTTCAGTGTTTCATCGTCAATAAGAGGGTCAGAGAGATACAGTAAAACTGAAATGAAGCATCGGAATCTGTAAATAGTGTCACAGGCATGGTTCAAAACATAGACAGTTGGAAGAGTCAGTCTTCTTGTACTTAAGTCGGCATTGTGAATTTTGTATTTAATTCCGATGCAATATCTGTGTTTCATCGTCAATAATAAGGTCAGAGGGATACAGTAAACCTGAAGTGAGGCATCGGAATCTATAACTAGTGTCACAGGAATGGTTCAAAACATAGTCAGTAAGAAGAGTCAGTCTTCTTGTACTTAAGTCGGCATTGTGCCTTTTCTATTTAATTCCGATGCAATTTCTGTGTCTCATCGTCAATAAGAAGATGAGAGGGATACACTAAACCTGAAGTGAAGCATCGGAATCTATAACTTGTGTCACAGGAATGGTTCTAAACATAGACAGTAAGATCGGTCAGTCTTCTTGTACTTAAGTCGGCATTGTGCCTTTTGTATTTAATTCCGATGTAATATCTGTGTTTCATCGTCAATACGAAGATGCAAAGGATACAGTAAACATGAAGTGAAGCATCGGAATCTATAACTAGTGTCACAGGAATGGTTCAAAACATAGACAGTAAGAAGAGTCAGTCTTCTTGTACTTAAGTCCACATTGTGCATTTTGTATTTAATTCCAATGCAACATCTGTGCTTCATCGTCAATAAGAAGGTCACACGGATACAGTAAACCTGAAGTGAAGCATCGGAATCTATAACTAGTGTCACAGGAATGGTTCAAAACATAGTCAGTAAGAAGAGTCAGTCTTCTTGTACTTAAGTCGGCATTGTGCCGTTTCTATTTAATTCCGATGCAATTTCTGTGTTTCATCGTCAATAAGAAGGTCCAAGGGATACAGTAAACCTGAAGTGAATCATCGTAATCTACAACAAGTGTCACAGGAATGGTTCAAAACAGTCAGTAAGAACAGTCAGTCTTCTTGTACTTAAGTCGGCATTGTGCCTTTTGTATTAATTTCCGAAGCTATTTCTGCATTTCGTCGCCAATTAGAAGGTCCAGAGGATACAGTAAACCTGAAGTGAAGCATCGGAATCAATAACTAATGTCACAGGAATCGTTCAAAACATAGACAGTAGGAAGAGTCAGTCTTCTTGTACTTAAGTCGGCATTGTGCCTTTTGTATTTAATTCCGATGCAATTTCTGTGTTTCATCGTCAAAAAGAAGGTCAGAGGGATACAGTAAAGCTGAAGTGAAGCATCGTAATCTGTAAATAGTGTCACAGGAATGGTTTAAAACATAGACAGTTGGAAGAGTCAGTCTTCTTGTACTTAAGTCGGCATTGTGCCTTTTGTATTTAATTCCGATGCAATATCTGTGTTTCATCGTCAATAATAAGGTCAGAGGGATACAGTAAACCTGAAGTGAGGCATCGGAATCTATAACTAGTGTCACAGGAATGGTTCCAAACATAGTCAGTAAGAAGAGTCAGTCTTCTTGTACTTAAGTCGGCATTGTGCCTTTTCTATTTAATTCCGATGCAATTTCTGTGTCTCATCGTCAATAAGAAGGTGAGAGGGATACAGTAAACCTGAAGTGAAGCATCGGAATCTATAACTTGTGTCACAGGAATGGTTCTAAACATAGACAGTAAGATCGGTCAGTCTTCTTGTACTTAAGTCGGCATTGTGCCTTTCGTATTTAATTCCGATGTAATATCTGTGTTTCATCGTCAATACGAAGGTGCGAAGGATACAGTAAACCTGAAGTGAAGCATCGGAATCTATAACTAGTGTCACAGGAATGGTTCAAAACATAGACAGTAAGAAGAGTCAGTCTTCATGTACTTAAGTCGGCATTGTGCATTTTGTATTTAATTCCGATGCAACGTCTGTGCTTCATCGTCAATAAGAAGGTCACACGGATACAGTAAACCTGAAGTGAAGCATCGGAATCTATAACTAGTGTCACAGGAATGGTTCAAAACATAGTCAGTAAGAAGAGTCAGTCTTCTTGTACTTAAGTCGGCATTGTGCCGTTTCTATTTAATTCCGATGCAATTTCTGTGTTTCATCGTCAATAAGAAGGTCCAAGGGATACAGTAAACCTGAAGTGAATCATCGTAATCTACAACAAGTGTCACAGGAATGGTTCAAAACAGTCAGTAAGAAGAGTCAGTCTTCTTGTGTTTAAGTCGGCATTGTTCCATTTGTATTAATTTCCGAAGCTATTTCTGCATTTCGTCGCCAATTAGAAGGTCCAGAGGATACAGTAAACCTGAAGTGAAGCATCGGAATCAATAACTAATGTCACAGTAATCGTTCAAAACATAGACAGTAGGAAGAGTCAGTCTTCTTGTACTTAAGTCGGCATTGTGCCTTTTGTATCTAATTCCGATGCAATTTCTGTGTTTCATCGTCAAAAAGAAGGTCACAGGGATACAGTAAAGCTGAAGTGAAGCATCGGAATCTGTAAATAGTGTCACAGGCATGGTTCAAAACATAGACAGTTGGAAGAGTCAGTCTTCTTGTACTTAAGTCGGCATTGTGCCTTTTGTATTTAATTCCGATGCAATATCTGTGTTTCATCGTCAATAAGAAGGTCAGAGGGATACAGTAAACCTGAAGTGAAGCATCGGAATCTATAACTAGTGTCACAGGAATGGTTCAAAACATAGTCAGTAAGAAGAGTCAGTCTTCTTGTACTTAGGTCGGCATTGTGCCTTTTCTAATAATTCCGATGCAATATCTGTGTTTCATCGTCAATAAGAAGGTCAGAGGGATACAGTAAACCTGAAGTGAGGCATCGGAATCTATAGCTAGTGTCACAGGAATGGTTCCAAACATAGTCAGTAAGAAGAGTCAGTCTTCTTGTACTTAAGTCGGCATTGTGCCTTTTGTATTTAATTCCGATGCAATTTCTGTGTCTCATCGTCAATAAGAAGGTGAGAGGGATTCAGTAAACCTGAAGTGAAGCATCGGAATCTATAACTTGTGTCACAGGAATGGTTCTAAACATAGACAGTAAGATCGGTCAGTCTCATGTACTTAAGTCGGCATTGTGCCTTTTGTATTTAATTCCGATGTAATATCTGTGTTTCATCGTCAATACGAAGGTGCAAGGGATACAGTAAACCTGAAGTGAAGCATCGGAATCTATAACTAGTGTCATAGGAATGGTTCAAAACATAGACAGTAAGAAGAGTCAGTCTTCTTGAACTGAAGTCGGCATTGTGCATTTTGTATTTAATTCCGATGCAACTTCTGTGCTTCATCGTCAATAAGAAGGTCAGAGGGATACAGTAAACCTGAAGTGAAGCATCGGAATCTATAACTAGTGTCACAGGACTGGTTCAAAACATAGTCAGTAAGGAGAGTCAGTCTTCTTGTACTTAAGTCGGCATTGTGCCGTTTCTATTTAATTCCGATGCAATTTCCGTGTTTCATCGTCAATAAGAAGGTCCAAGGGATACAGTAAACCTGAAGTGAATCATCGTAATCTATGACAAGTGTCACAGGAATGGTTCAAAACAGTCAGTAAGAAGAGTCAGTCTTCTTGTACTTAAGTCGGCATTGTGCCTTTTGTATTAATTTCCGAAGCTATTTCTGCATTTCGTCGCCAATTAGAAGGTCCAAAGGATACAGTAAACCTGAAGTGAAGCATCGGAATCAATAACTAATGTCACAGGAATCGTTCAAAACATAGACAGTAGGAAGAGTCAGTCTTCTTGTACTGAAGTCGGCATTGTGCCTTTTGTATTTAATTCCGATGCAATTTCTGTGTTTCATCGTCAAAAAGAACGTCAGAGGGATACAGTAAAGCTGAAGTGAAGCATCGGAATCTGTAAATAGTGTCACAGGAATGGTTCAAAACATAGACAGTTGGAAGAGTCAGTCTTCTTGTACTTAAGTCGACATTGTGAATTTTGTATTTAATTCCGATGCAATATCTGTGTTTCATCGTCAATAAGGAGGTCAGAGGGATACAGTAAACCTGAAGTGAAGCATCGGAATCTATAACTAGTGTCACAGGAATGGTTCAAAACACAGTCAGTAAGAAGAGTCAGTCTTCTTGTACTTAAGTAGGCATTGTGCCTTTTCTATTTAATTCCGATGCAATATCTGTGTTTCATCGTCAATAAGAAGGTCAGAGGGATAGAGTAAACCTGACGTGAGGCATCGGAATCTATAACTAGTGTCACAGGAATGGTTCCAAACATAGTCAGTAAGAAGAGTCAGTCCTCTTGTACTTAAGTCGGCATTGTGCCTTTTGTATTTAATTCCGATGCAATTTCTGTGTCTCATCGTCAATAAGGAGGTCAGAGGGATACAGTAAACCTGAAGTGAAGCATCGGAATCTATAACTAGTGTCACAGGAATGGTTCTAAACATAGACAGTAAGATCGGTCAGTCTTCTTGTACTTAAGTTGGCATTGTGCCTTTTGTATTTAATTCCGATGTAATATCTGTGTTTCATCGTCAACACGAAGGTGCAAGGGATACAGTAAACCTGAAGTAAAGCATCGGAATCTATAACTAGTGTCACAGGAATGGTTCAAACACATAGACAGTAAGAAGAGTCAGTCTTCTTGTACTTAAGTCGGCATTGTGCATTTTGTATTTAATTCCGATGCAACTTCTGTGCTTCATCGTCAATAAGAAGGTCAGAGGGATACAGTAAACCTGAAGTGAAGCATCGGAATCTATAACTAGTGTCACAGGAATGGTTCAAAACATAGTCAGTAAGGAGAGTCAGTCTTCTTGTACTTAAGTCGGCATTGTGCCGTTTCTATTTAATTCCGATGCAATTTCTGTGTTTCATCGTCAATAAGAAGGTCCAAGGGATACAGTAAACCTGAAGTGAGGCATCGGAATCTATAACTAGTGTCACAGGAATGGTTCCAAACATAGTCAGTAAGAAGAGTCAGTCTTCTTGTACTTAAGTCGGCATTGTGCCTTTTGTATTTAATTCCGATGCAATTTCTGTGTCTCATCGTCAATAAGAAGGTCAGAGGGATACAGTAAACGTGAAGTGAAGCATCGGAATCTATAACTAGTGTCACAGGACTGGTTCTAAACATAGACAGTAAGATCGGTAAGTCTTCTTGTACTTAAGTCGGCATTGTGCCTTTTGTATTTAATTCCGATGTAATATCTGTGTTTCATCGTCAATACGAAGGTCCAAGGGATACAGTAAACCTGAAGTGAAGCATCGGAATCTATAACTAGTGTCACAGGAATGGTTCAAACACATAGACAGTGAGAAGAGTCAGTCTTCTTGTACTTAAGTCGGCATTGTGCATTTTGTATTTAATTCCGATGCAACATTTGTGCTTCATCGTCAATAAGAAGTTCAGAGGGATACAGTAAACCTGAAGTGAAGCATCGGAATCTATAACTAGTGTCACAGGAATGGTTCAAAACATAGTCAGTAAGAAGAGTCAGTCTTCTTTTCCTTAAGTCGGCATTGTGCCTTTTGTATTTAATTCCGATGCAATTTCTGTGTTTCATCGTCAATAAGAACGTCCAAGGGATACAGTAAACCTGAAGTGAAGCATCGGAATCTATTACTAGTGTCACAGGAATGGTTCAAATCATAGACTGTAAGAAGTGTCAGTCTTCTTGTACTTAAGTCGGCATTGTGCCTTTTCTAATTAATTCCGATGCAATTTCAGTGTTTCATCGTCAATAAGAATGTCAGAGGGATACAGCAACCCTGAAGTGAAGCATCAGAAACTGTAACTAGCGTCACAGGAATGGTTCAAAACATAGACAGAAAGGAGAGTCAGTCATCTTGTACTTAAGTCGTCATTGTGCCTTTTGTATTTAATTCCGATGCAATATCTGTGTTTCATCGTCAATAAGAAGGTCCAAGGGATACAGTAAACCTGAAGTGAAGCATCGGAATCTATAACTAGTGTCACAGGAATGGTTCAAAACATAGACAGCAAGAAGAGTCAGTCTTCTTGTACTTAAGTCGGCGTTGTGCCTTTTCTATTTAATTCCGATGCAATTTCTGTGTTTCATCGTCAATATGAAGGTCAGAGGGATACAGTAAACCTGAAGTGAGGCATCGGAATCTATAACTAGTGTCACAGGAATTGTTCCAAACATAGTCAGTAAGAAGAGTCAGTCTTCTTGTACTTAAGTCGGCATTGTGCCTTTTGTATTTAATTCCGATGCAATTTCTGTGTTTCATCGTCATTAAGAAGGGCCAAGGGATACAGTAATCCTGAAGTGAATCATCGTAATCTATAACTAGTGTCACAGGAATGGTTCAAAACATAGTCAAAACGAAGAGTCAGTCATCTTGTACTTAAGTCGGCATTGTGCCTTTTGTATTTAATTCCGATGCAATTTCGGTGTTTCATCGTCAAAAAGAAGGTCAGAGGGATACAGTAAACCTGAAGTGAAGCATCGGAATCTGTAACAAGTGTCACAGGAATGGTTCAAATCAGCCTGTAAGAAGAGTTAGTCTTCTTGTACTTAAGTCGGCATTGTGCCTTTTGTATTTAATTCCGATGCAATATCTGTGTTTCATCGTCAATTAGAAGTTGCAAGGGATACAGTAAGCCTGAAGTGAAGCATCGGAATCTATAACTAGTGTCACAGGAATGGTTCAAATCATAGACAGTAAGAAGAGTCAGTCTTCTTGTACTTAAGTCGGCATTGTGCCTTTTGTATTTAATTCCGATGCAATTTCTGTGCTTCATCGTCAATAAGAAGGTCGGAGGGGTAGAATAAACCTGAGGTGAAGCATCGGAATCTATAACTAGTGTCACAGGAATGGTTCGAAACAGTCAGTAAGAAGAGTCAATCTTCTTGTACTTAAGTCGGCATTGTGCCTTTTGTATTTAATTCCGATGCATTTTCTGTGTATCATCGTCAATAAGAAGGTCCAAGGGATACAGTAAACCTGAAGTGAAGCATCGGAATCTATAACTAGTGTCCCAGGAATGGTTCAAAACATAGGCAGTAAGAAGAGTCAGTCTTCTTGTATTTAAGTCGGCAATGTGCCTTTTCTATTTAATTCCAATGCAATTTCTGTATTTCGTCGCCAATAAGAAGGTCCAAAGGATATAGTAAACCTGAAGTGAAGCATCGGAATCTATAACCAATGTCACAGGAATCGTTCAAACATAGACAGTAGGAAGGGTCAGTCTTCTTGTACTTAAGTCGGCATTGTGCCTTTTGTATTAAGTTCCGATGCAATTTCTGTGTTTCATCGTCAATAAGAAGGTCCTAGGGATAGAGTAAACCTGAAATGAAGCATCGGAATATGTAACTAATGTCACAGGAATGGATCAAAACATAGTTAGTAAGAAGAGTCAGTCTTCTTGTACTTAATTAGGCATTGTGCCTTTTGTATTTAATTCCGATGCAATTTCTGTGTTTCATCGTCAATACGAAGGTCCAAGGGATACAGTAAACCTAAAGTGAAGCATCGGAATCTATAAGTAGAGTCACAGGAATTTTTCAAAACATAGTCAGTAAGAAGAGTCAGTCTTCTTGTACTTATGTTGGCATTGTGCCTTTTGTATTTAATTCCGATGCAATTTCTCTGTTTCATCGTCAATAAGAAGGTCAGAGGGATACAGTAAACCTAAAGTGAGGCATCGGAATCTATAACTAGTGTCACAGGAATGGTTCAAAACATAGACAGTATGAAGGGTCTGTCTTCTTGTACTTAAAACGGCATTGTGCCTTTTGTTCTTAATACCGATGCAATATCTGTGTTTCATCGTCAATAAGAAGGTGCAAGGGATACAGTAAATCTGAAGTGAAGCATCGGAATCTATAACTAGTGTCACATGAATGGTTCAAAACTTAGACAGTAAGAAGAGTCAGTCCTCTTGTACTTAAGTCGGCATTGTGCCTTTAATATTTAATTCCGATGCAATTTTTGTGTTTCATCGTCAAAAAGAAGGTCAGAGGGATACAGTAAACCTGAAGTGAAGCATCGGAATCTATAACAAGTGTCACAGGAATGGTTCAAAACAGTCAGTAAGAAGAGTCAGTCTTCTTGTACTTAAGTCGGCATTGTGCCTTTTGTATTAATTTCCGAAACTATTTCTGCATTTCGTCGCCAATTAGAAGGTCCAAAGGATACAGTAAACCTGAAGTGAAGCATCGGAATCAATAACTAATGTCACAGGAATCGTTCAAAACATAGACAGTAGGAAGAGTCAGTCTTCTTGTACTGAAGTCGGCATTGTGCCTTTTGTATTTAATTCCGATGCAATTTCTGTGTTTCATCGTCAAAAAGAAGGTCAGAGGGATACAGTAAAGCTGAAGTGAAGCATCGGAATCTGTAAATAGTGTCACAGGAATGGTTCAAAGCATAGACAGTTGGAAGAGTCAGTCTTCTTGTACTTAAGTCGACATTGTGCCTTTTGTATTTAATTCCGATGCAATATCTGTGTTTCATCGTCAATAAGGAGGTCAGAGGGATACAGCAAACCTGAAGTGAAGCATCGGAATCTATAAATAGTGTCACAGGAATGGTTCAAAACACAGTCAGTAAGAAGAGTCAGTCTTCTTGTACTCAAGTAGGCATTGTGCCTTTTCTATTTAATTCCGATGCAATATCTGTGTTTCATCGTCAATAAGAAGGTCAGAGGGATAGAGTAAACCTGACGTGAGGCATCGGAATCTATAACTAGTGTCACAGGAATGGTTCCAAACATAGTCAGTAAGAAGAGTCAGTCATCTTGTACTTAAGTCGGCATTGTGCCTTTTGTATTTAATTCCGATGCAATTTCTGTGTCTCATCGTCAATAAGAAGGTCAGAGGGATACAGTAAACCTGAAGTGAAGCATCGGAATCTATAACTAGTGTCACAGGAATGGTTCTAAACATAGACAGTAAGATCGGTCAGTCTTCTTGTACTTAAGTTGGCATTGTGCCTTTTGTATTTAATTCCGATGTAATATCTGTGTTTCATCGTCAATACGAAGGTGCAAGGGATACAGTAAACCTGAAGTAAAGCATCGGAATCTATAACTAGTGTCACAGGAATGGTTCAAACACATAGACAGTAAGAAGAGTCAGTCATCTTGTACTTAAGTCGGCATTGTGCATTTTGTATTTAATTCCGATGCAACTTCTGTGCTTCATCGTCAATAAGAAGGTCAGAGGGATACAGTAAACCTGAAGTGAAGCATCGGAATCTATAACTAGTGTCACAGGAATGGTTCAAAACATAGTCAGTAAGGAGAGTCAGTCTTCTTGTACTTAAGTCGGCATTGTGCCGTTTCTATTTAATTCCGATGCAATTTCTGTGTTTCATCGTCAATAAGAAGGTCCAAGGGATACAGTAAACCTGAAGTGAGGCATCGGAATCTATTACTAGTGTCACAGGAATGGTTCAAATCATAGACTGTAAGAAGTGTCAGTCTTCTTGTACTTAAGTCGGCATTGTGCCTTTTCTATTTAATTCCGATGCAATTTCAGTGTTTCATCGTCAATAAGAATGTCAGAGGGATACAGCAACCCTGAAGTGAAGCATCAGAAACTGTAACTAGCGTCACAGGAATGGTTCAAAACATAGACAGAAAGGAGAGTCAGTCATCTTGTACTTAAGTCGTCATTGTGCCTTTTGTATTTAATTCCGATGCAATATCTGTGTTTCATCGTCAATATGAAGGTCAGAGGGATACAGTAAACCTGAAGTGAGGCATCGGAATCTATAACTAGTGTCACAGGAATTGTTCCAAACATAGTCAGTAAGAAGAGACAGTCTTCTTGTACTTAAGTCGGCCTTGTGCCTTTTCTATTTAATTCCGATGCATTTTCTGTGTATCATCGTCAATAAGAAGGTCCTAGGGATAGAGTAAACCTGAAATGAAGCATCGGAATCTGTAACTAATGTCACAGGAATGGATCAAAACATAGTTAGTAAGAAGAGTCAGTCTTCTTGTACTTAATTAGGCATTGTGCCTTTTGTATTTAATTCCGATGCAATTTCTGTGTTTCATCGTCAATACGAAGGTCCAAGGGATACAGTAAACCTAAAGTGAAGCATCGGAATCTGTAAGTAGAGTCACAGGAATTTTTCAAAACATAGTCAGTAAGAAGAGTCAGTCTTCTTGTACTTATGTTGGCATTGTGCCTTTTGTATTTAATTCCGATGCAATTTCTCTGTTTCATCGTCAATAAGAAGGTCAGAGGGATACAGTAAACCTAAAGTGAGGCATCGGAATCTATAACTAGTGTCACAGGAATGGTTCAAAACATAGACAGTATGAAGGGTCTGTCTTCTTGTACTTAAAACGGCATTGTGCCTTTTGTTCTTAATACCGATGCAATATCTGTGTTTCATCGTCAATAAGAAGGTGCAAGGGATACAGTAAATCTGAAGTGAAGCATCGGAATCTATAACTAGTGTCACATGAATGGTTCAAAACTTATACAGTAAGAAGAGTCAGTCCTCTTGTACTTAAGTCGGCATTGTGCCTTTTATATTTAATTCCGATGCAATTTCTGTGTTTCATCGTCAAAAAGAAGGTCAGAGGGATAGAGTAAACCTGAAGTGAAGCATCGGAATCTATAACAAGTGTCACAGGAATGGTTCAAAACAGTCAGTAAGAAGAGTCAGTCTTCTTGTACTTAAGTCGGCATTGTGCCTTTTGTATTAATTTCCGAAACTATTTCTGCATTTCGTCGCCAATTAGAAGGTCCAAAGGATACAGTAAACCTGAAGTGAAGCATCGGAATCAATAACTAATGTCACAGGAATCGTTCAAAACATAGACAGTAGGAAGAGTCAGTCTTCTTGTACTTAAGTCGGACTTGTGCCTTTTGTATTTAATTCTGATGCAATTTCTGTGTTTCATCGTCAAAAAGAAGGTCAGAGGGATACAGTAAAGCTGAAGTGAAGCATCGGAATCTGTAAATAGTGTCACAGGAATGGTTCAAAACATAGACATTTGGAAGAGTCAGTCTTCTTGTACTTAAGTCGGCATTGTGCCTTTTGTATTTAATTCCGATGCAATATCTGTGTTTCATCGTCAATAAGGAGGTCAGAGGGATACAGTTAACCTGAAGTGAAGCATCGGAATCTATAACTAGTGTCACAGGAATGGTTCAAAACATAGTCAGTAAGAAGAGTCAGTCTTCTTGTACTTAAGTAGGCATTGTGCCTTTTCTATTTAATTCCGATGCAATATCTGTGTTTCATCGTCAATAAGAAGGTCAGAGGGATAGAGTAAACCTGAAGTGAGGCATCGGAATCTATAACTAGTGTCACAGGAATGGTTCCAAACATAGTCAGTAAGAAGAGTCAGTCTTCTTGTACTTAAGTCGGCATTGTGCCTTTTGTATTTAATTCCGATGCAATTTCTGTGTCTCATCGTCAATAAGAAGGTCAGAGGGATACAGTAAACCTGAAGTGAAGCTTCGGAATCTATAACTAGTGTCACAGGAATGGTTCTAAACATAGACAGTAAGATCGGTCAGTCTTCTTGTACTTAAGTCGGCATTGTGCCTTTTGTATTTAATTCCGATGTAATATCTGTGTTTCATCGTCAATACGAAGGTGCAAGGGATACAGTAAACCTGAAGTGAAGCATCGGAATCAATAACTAATGTCACAGGAATGGTTCAAAACATAGACAGTAGGAAGAGTCAGTCGTCTTGTACTTAAGTCGGCATTGTGTCTTTTGTATTTAATTTCGATGCAATTTCTTTGTTTCATCGTTAAAAGAAGGTCAGAGGGATACCGTAAACCTGAAGTGAAGCATCGGAATCTGTAACTAGTGTCACAGGAATGGTTAAAAACATAGACAGTAGGAAGAGTCAGTCCTCTTGTACTTAAGTCGGCATTGTGCCTTTTGTATTTAATTCCGATGCAATATCTGTGTTTCATCGTCAACAAGAAGGTCCAAGGGATACAGTAAACCTGAAGTGAAGCATCGGAATCTGTAACTAGCGTCACAGGAATGGTTCAAAGCATAGTCAGTAAGAAGAGTCAGTCTTCTTGTTCTTAAGGCGGCATTGTGCTTTTTGTATTTAATTCCGATGCAATTTCTGTGTTTCATCGTCAATAAGAACGTCCAAGGGATACAGTAAACCTGAAGTGAAGCATCGGAATCTATAACTAGTGTCACAGGAATGGTTCAAAACATAGACAGTAGGAAGAGTCAGTCTTCTTGTACTTCAGTCGGAATTGTGCCTTTTCTATCTAATTCCGATGCAATTTCTGTGTTTCATCGTCAATAAGAATGTCAGAGGGATACAGCAACCCTGAAGTGAAGCATCAGAAACTGTAACTAGCGTCACAGGAATGGTTCAAAACATAGACAGAAAGGAGAGTCAGTCATCTTGTACTTAAGTCGTCATTGTGCCTTTTGTATTTAATTCCGATGCAATATCTGTGTTTCATCGTCAATAAGAAGGTCCAAGGGATACAGTAAACCTGAAGTGAAGCATCGGAATCTATAACTAGTGTCACAGGAATGGTTCAAAACATAGACAGCAAGAAGAGTCAGTCTTCTTGTACTTAAGTCGGCGTTGTGCCTTTTCTATTTAATTCCGATGCAATTTCTGTGTTTCATCGTCAATATGAAGGTCAGAGGGATACAGTAAACCTGAAGTGAGGCATCGGAATCTATAACTAGTGTCACAGGAATTGTTCCAAACATAGTCAGTAAGAAGAGTCAGTCTTCTTGTACTTAAGTCGGCATTGTGCCTTTTCTAATTAATTCCGATGCATTTTCTGTGTATCATCGTCAATAAGAAGGTCCTAGGGATAGAGTAAACCTGAAATGAAGCATCGGAATCTGTAACTAATGTCACAGGAATGGATCAAAACAGAGTTAGTAAGAAGAGTCAGTCTTCTTGTACTTAATTAGGCATTGTGCCTTTTGTATTTAATTCCGATGCAATTTCTGTGTTTCATCGTCAATACGAAGGTCCAAGGGATACAGTAAACCTAAAGTGAAGCATCGGAATCTATAAGTAGAGTCACAGGAATTTTTCAAAACATAGTCAGTAAGAAGAGTCAGTCTTCTTGTACTTATGTTGGCATTGTGCCTTTTGTATTTAATTCCGATGCAATTTCTCTGTTTCATCGTCAATAAGAAGGTCAGAGGGATACATTAAACCTAAAGTGAGGCATCGGAATCTATAACTAGTGTCACAGGAATGGTTCAAAACATAGACAGTATGAAGGGTCTGTCTTCTTGTACTTAAAACGGCATTGTGCCTTTTGTTCTTAATACCGATGCAATATCTGTGTTTCATCGTCAATAAGAAGGTGCAAGGGATACAGTAAATCTGAAGTGAAGCATCGGAATCTATAACTAGTGTCACATGAATGGTTCAAAACTTATACAGTAAGAAGAGTCAGTCCTCTTGTACTTAAGTCGGCATTGTGCCTTTTATATTTAATTCCGATGCAATTTCTGTGTTTCATCGTCAAAAAGAAGGTCAGAGGGATACAGTAAACCTGAAGTGAAGCATCGGAATCTATAACAAGTGTCACAGGAATGGTTCAAAACAGTCAGTAAGAAGAGTCAGTCTTCTTGTACTTAAGTCGGCATTGTGCCTTTTGTATTAATTTCCGAAACTATTTCTGCATTTCGTCGCCAATTAGAAGGTCCAAAGGATACAGTAAACCTGAAGTGAAGCATCAGAATCAATAACTAATGTCACAGGAATCGTTCAAAACATAGACAGTAGGAAGAGTCAGTCTTCTTGTACTTAAGTCGGACTTGTGCCTTTTGTATTTAATTCTGATGCAATTTCTGTGTTTCATCGTCAAAAAGAAGGTCAGAGGGATACAGTAAAGCTGAAGTGAAGCATCGGAATCTGTAAATAGTGTCACAGGAATGGTTCAAAACATAGACATTTGGAAGAGTCAGTCTTCTTGTACTTAAGTCGGCATTGTGCCTTTTGTATTTAATTCCGATGCAATATCTGTGTTTCATCGTCAATAAGGAGGTCAGAGGGATACAGTTAACCTGAAGTGAAGCATCGGAATCTATAACTAGTGTCACAGGAATGGTTCAAAACATAGTCAGCAAGAAGAGTCAGTCTTCTTGTACTTAAGTAGGCATTGTGCCTTTTCTATTTCATTCCGATGCAATATCTGTGTTTCATCGTCAATAAGAAGGTCAGAGGGATAGAGTAAACCTGAAGTGAGGCATCGGAATCTATAACTAGTGTCACAGGAATGGTTCCAAACATAGTCAGTAAGAAGAGTCAGTCTTCTTGTACTTAAGTCGGCATTGTGCCTTTTGTATTTAATTCCGATGCAATTTCTGTGTCTCATCGTCAATAAGAAGGTCAGAGGGATACAGTAAACCTGAAGTGAAGCTTCGGAATCTATAACTAGTGTCACAGGAATGGTTCTAAACATAGACAGTAAGATCGGTCAGTCTTCTTGTACTTAAGTCGGCATTGTGCCTTTTGTATTTAATTCCGATGTAATATCTGTGTTTCATCGTCAATACGAAGGTGCAAGGGATACAGTAAACCTGAAGTGAAGCATCGGAATCAATAACTAGTGTCACATGAATGGTTCAAAACTTATACAGTAAGAAGAGTCAGTCCTCTTGTACTTAAGTCGGCGTTGTGCCTTTTATATTTAATTCCGATGCAATTTCTGTGTTTCATCGTCAAAAAGAAGGTCAGAGGGATACAGTAAACCTGAAGTGAAGCATCGGAATCTATAACAAGTGTCACAGGAATGGTTCAAAGCAGTCCGTAAGAAGAGTCAGTCGTCTTGTACTTAAGTCGGCATTGTGCCTTTTGTTTTTCATTCCGAAGCTATTTCTGCATTTCGTCGCCAATTACAAGGTCCAAAGGATACAGCAAACATGAAGTGAAGCATCGGAATCAATAACTAATGTCACAGGAATCGTTCAAATCATAAACAGTAGGAAGAGTCAGTATTCTTGTACTTAAGTCGGCATTGTGCCTTTTGTATTTAATTCCGATGCAATTTCTGTGTTTCATCGTCAATAAGAAGGTCAAAGGGATACAGTAAACCTGAAGTGAAGCATCGTAATCTATAATTAGTGTCACAGGAATGGTTCAAATCATAGACAGTAGGAAGAGTCAGTCTTCTTGTACTTAAGTCGGCATTGTGCCTTTTCTATTTAATTCCGATGCAATTTCAGTGTTTCATCGTCAATAAGAGTATCAGAGGGATACAGTAACGGTGAAGTGAAGAATCGGAATCTGTAACTAGCGTCACAGGAATGGTTCAAAACATAGACAGAAAGAAGAGTCAGTCTTCTTGTACTTAAGTCGGCATTGTGCCTTTTGTACTTAATTCCGATGCAATTTCTGTGTTTCATCGTCAATAAGAAGGTCCAAGGGATACAGTAAACCTGAAGTGATGCTTCAGAATCTATGACTAGTGTCACAGGAATGGTTCAAAACATAGACAGCAAGAAGAGTCAGTCTTCTTGTACTTAAGTCGGCATTGTGCCTTTTCTATTTAATTACGATGGAATTTCTGTGTTTCATCGTCAATAAGAAGGTCAGAGGGATACAGTAAACCTAAAGTGAGGCATCGGAATCTATAACTAGTGTCACAGGAATGGTTCCAAACATAGTCAGTAAGAAGAGTCAGTCTTCTTGTACTTATGTCGCCGTTGTGCCTTTTGTATTTAATTCCGATGCAATATCTGTGTTTCATCGTCAATATGAAGGTCCAAGGGATACAGTAAACCTGAAGTGAAGCATCGGAATCTGTAACTAGCGTCACAGGAATGGTTCAAATCAAAGTCAGTACGTAGAGTTAGTCTTCTTGTACTTAAGTCGTCATTGTGCCTTTTGTATTTAATTGCGATGCAATTTCTGTGTTTCATCGTCAATAAGAAGGTCAGAGGGATACAGTAAACCTGAAATGAGGCATCGGAATCTATAACTTGTGTCACAGGAATGGTTCTAAACACAGACAGTAAGAAGGGTCAGTCTTCTTGTACTTAAGTCGGCATTGTGCCTTTTTTATTTAATTCCGATGCATTTTCTGTGTTTCATCGTCAATAAGAAGGTCCAAGGGATACAGTAAACCTGAAGTGAAGCATCGGAATCTATTACTTGCGCACAGGAATGGTTCGAAACAGTCAGTAAAAAGAGTCAATCATCTTGTACTTAAGTAGGCATTGTGCCTTTTGTATTTAATTCCGATGCATTTTCTGTGTTTCATCGTCAATAAGAAGGTCCAAGGGATACAGTAAACCTGAAGTGAAGCATCGGAATCTATAACTAGTGTCACAGGAATGGTTCAAAACATAGACAGTAAGAAGAGTCAGTCTTCTTGTACTAAAGTCGGCAATGTGCCTTTTCTATTTAATTCCAATGCAATTTCCGTATTTCGTCGCCAATAAGAAGGTCCAAAGGATATAGTAAACCTGAAGTGAAGCATCGGAATCTATAACCAATGTCACAGGAATCGTTCAAACACAGACAGTAGGAAGGGTCAGTCTTCTTGTACTTATGTCGGCATTGTGCCTTTTGTATTTAGTTCCGATGTAATTTCTGTGTTTCATCGTCAATACGAAGGTCCTAGGGATAGAGTAAACCTGAAGTGAAGTATCGGAATCTATAACTAATGTCACAGGAATGGTTCAAAACCTATTCAGTAAGAAGAGTCAGTCTTCTTGTACTTATGTTGGCATTGTGCCTTTTGTATTTAATTCCGATGCAATTTCTGTGTTTCATCGTCAATAAGGTCAAAGGGATACAGTAAACCTGATGTGAATCATCGGAATCTATAACTAGTGTCACAGGAATGGTTCAAAACAGTCAGGAAGAAGAGTCAGTCCTCTTGTACTTATGTCGGCATTGTGCAATTGTGTATTTAATTTTGATGCAATATCTGTGTTTCATCGTCAATAATAAGGTCAGAGGGATACAGTAAACCTGAAGTGAGGCATCGGAATCTATAACTAGTGTCACAGGAATGGTTCCAAACATAGTTAGTAAGAAGAGTCAGTCTTCTTGTACTTAAGTCGGCATTGTGCCGTTTCTATTTAATTCCGATGCAATTTCTGTGTTTCATCGTCAATAAGAAGGTCCAAGGGATACAGTAAAACTGAAGTGAATCATCGTAATCTATAACAAGTGTCACAGGAATGGTTCAAAGCAGTCAGTAAGAAGAGACAGTCTTCTTGTATTTAAGTCGGCATTGTGCCTTTTGTATTTAATTCCGAAGCTATTTCTGCATTTCGTCGCCAATTAGAAGGTCCGAAGGATACAGTAAACCTGAAGTGAAGCATCGGAATCAATGACTAATGTCACAGGAATCGTTCAAAATATAGACAGTAGGAAGAGTCAGTCTTCTTGTACTTAAGTCGGCATTGTGCCTTTTGTATTTAATTCCGATGCAATTTCTGTGTTTCATCGTCAAAAAGAAGGTCAGAGGGATACAGTAAAGCTGAAGTGAAGCATCGGAATCTGTAAATAGTGTCACAGGAATGGTTCAAAACATAGACACTTGGAAGAGTCAGTCTTCTTGTACTTAAGTCGGCATTGTGCCTTTTATATTTAATTCTGATGCAATATCTGTGTTTCATCGTCAATAAGGAGGTCAGAGGGATACAGTAAACCTGAAGTGAAGCATCGGAATCTATAACTAGTGTCACAGGAATGGTTCAAAACATAGTCAGTAAGAAGAGTCAGTCTTCTTGTACTTAAGTAGGCATTGTGCCTTTTCTGTTTAATTCCGATGCAATATCTGTGTTTCATCGTCAATAAGAAGGTCAGAGGGATACAGTAAACCTGAAGTGAAGCATCGGAATCTGTAACTAGTGTCACAGGAATGGTTCAAATCATTAACAGTAGGAAGTGTCAGTCCTCTTGTACTTAAGTCGGCATTGTGCCTTTTGTAATTAATTAAGATGCAGTATCTGTGTTTCATCCTCAACAAGAAGGTCCAAGGGATACAGTAAACGTGAAGTGAAGCATCGGAATCTGTAACTAGCGTCACAATAATGGTTCAAAACATAGTCAGTAAGAAGAGTCAGTCTTCTTGTACTTAAGTCGTCATTGTGCCTTTTGTATTTAATTCCGATGCAATTTCTGTGTTTCATCGTCAATAAGAACGTCCAAGGGATACAGTAAACCTGAAGTGAAGCATCGGAATCTATAACTAGTGTCACAGGAATGGTTCAAATCGTAGACAGTAGGAAGAGTCAGTCTTCTTGTACTTAAGTCGGCATTGTGCCTTTTCTATTTAATTCCGTTGCAATTTCAGTGTTTCATCGTCAATAAGAATGTCAGAGGGATACAGTAACGGTGAAGTGAAGCATCGGAATCTGTAACTAGCGTCTCAGGAATGGTTCAAAACATAGACAGAAAGAAGAGTCAGTCTTCTTGTACTTAAGTCGGCATTGTGCCTTCTGTACTTAATTCCGATGCAATTTCTGTGTTTCATCGTCAATAAGAAGGTCCAAGGGATACAGTAAACCTGAAGTGAAGCTTCGGAATCTATAACTAGTGTCACAGGAATGGTTCAAAACATAGACAGCAAGAAGAGTCAGTCTTCTTGTACTTAAGTCGGCATTGTGCCTTTTCTATTTAATTACGATGGAATTTCTGTGTTTCATCGTCAATAAGAAGGTCAGAGGGATACAGTAAACCTAAAGTGAGGCATCGGAATCTATAACTAGTGTCACAGGAATGGTTCCAAACATAGTCAGTAAGAAGAGTCAGTGTTCCTGTACTTAAGTCGGCATTGTGCATTTTCTATTTAATTCCGATGCAATTTCTGTGTGTCATCGTCAATAAGAAGGGCCAAGGGATACAGTAATTCTTTAGTGAATCATCGTAATCTATAACTAGTGTCACAGGAATGGTTCAAAACATAGTCAATACGAAGAGTCAGTCTTCTTGTACTTAAGATGGCATTGTGCCTTTTGTATTTAATTCCGAAGCTATTTATGCATTTCGTCGGCAATTAGAAGGTGCAAAGGATACAGTAATCCTGAAGTGAAGCATCGGAATAAATAACTAATGTCACAGGAATCGTTCAAAACATAGACCGTGGGAAGAGTCAGTCTTCTTGTACTTAAGTCGGCATTGTGCCTTTTGTATTTAATACCGATGCAATTTCTTTGTTTCATCGTCAAAAAGAAGGTCAGAGGGATACAGTAAACTTGAAGTGAAGCATCGGAATCTGTAACTACTGTCACAGGAATGGTTCAAAACATAGACAGTAGGAAGAGTCAGTCTTCTTGTACTTAAGTCGGCATTGTGCCTTTTTTATTTAATTCCGATGCATTTTCTGTGTTTCATCGTCAATAAGAAGGTCCAAGGGATACAGTAAACCTGAAGTGAAGCATCGGAATCTATTACTTGCGCACAGGAATGGTTCGAAACAGTCAGTAAAAAGAGTCAATCATCTTGTACTTAAGTAGGCATTGTGCCTTTTGTATTTAATTCCGATGCATTTTCTGTGTTTCATCGTCAATAAGAAGGTCCAAGGGATACAGTAAACCTGAAGTGAAGCATCGGAATCTATAACTAGTGTCACAGGAATGGTTCAAAACATAGACAGTAAGATGAGTCAGTCTTCTTGTACTAAAGTCGGCAATGTGCCTTTTCTATTTAATTCCAATGCAATTTCTGTATTTCGTCGCCAATAAGAAGGTCCAAAGGATATAGTAAACCTGAAGTGAAGCATCGGAATCTATAACCAATGTCACAGGAATCGTTCAAACATAGACAGTAGGAAGGGCCAGTCTTCTTGTACTTATGTCGGCATTGTGCCTTTTGTATTTAGTTCCGATGTAATTTCTGTGTTTCATCGTCAATACGAAGGTCCTAGGGATAGAGTAAACCTGAAGTGAAGCATCGGAATCTATAACTAATGTCACAGGAATGGTTCAAAACCTATTCAGTAAGAAGAGACAGTCTTCTTGTACTTATGTTGGCATTGTGCCTTTTGTATTTAATTCCGATGCAATTTCTGTGTTTCATCGTCAATAAGAAGGTCAAAGGGATACAGTAAACCTGAAGTGAGGCATCGGAATCTATAACTAGTGTCACAGGAATGGTTCCAAACATAGTTAGTAAGAAGAGTCAGTCTTCTTGTACTTAAGTCGGCATTGTGCCGTTTCTATTTAATTCCGATGCAATTTCTGTGTTTCATCGTCAATAAGAAGGTCCAAGGGATACAGTAAAACTGAAGTGAATCATCGTAATCTATAACAAGTGTCACAGGAATGGTTCAAAGCAGTCAGTAAGAAGAGTCAGTCTTCTTGTATTTAAGTCGGCATTGTGCCTTTTGTATTTAATTCCGAATCTATTTCTGCATTTCGTCGCCAATTAGAAGGTCCGAAGGATACAGTAAACCTGAAGTGAAGCATCTGAATCAATGACTAATGTCACAGGAATCGTTCAAAATATAGACAGTAGGATGAGTCAGTCTTCTTGTACTTAAGTCGGCATCGTGCCTTTTGTATTTAATTCCGATGCAATTTCTGTGTTTCATCGTCAAAAAGAAGGTCAGAGGGATACAGCAAAGCTGAAGTGAAGCATCGGAATCTGTAAATAGTGTCACAGGAATGGTACAAAACATAGACAGTTGGAAGAGTCAGTCTTCTTGTACTTAAGTCGGCATTGTGCCTTTTATATTTAATTCCGATGCAATATCTGTGTTTCATCGTCAATAAGGAGGTCAGAGGGATACAGTAAACCTGAAGTGAAGCATCGGAATCTATAACTAGTGTCACAGGAATGGTTCAAAACATAGTCAGTAAGAAGAGTCAGTCTTCTTGTACTTAAGTAGGCATTGAGCCTTTTCTATTTAATTCCGATGCAATATCTGTGTTTCATCGTCAATAAGAAGGTCAGAGGGATACAGTAAACCTGAAGTGAAGCATCGGAATCTGTAACTAGTGTCACAGGAATGGTTCAAATCATAGACAGTAGGAAGTGTCAGTCCTCTTGTACTTAAGTCGGCATTGTGCCTTTTGTAATTAATTAAGATGCAGTATCTGTGTTTCATCCTCAACAAGAAGGTCCAAGGGATACGGTAAACGTGAAGTGAAGCATCGGAATCTGTAACTAGCGTCACAATAATGGTTCAAAACATAGTCAGTAAGAAGAGTCAGTCTTCTTGTACTTAAGTCGTCATTGTGCCTTTTGTATTTAATTCCGATGCAATTTCTGTGTTTCATCGTCAATAAGAACGTCCAAGGGATACAGTAAACCTGAAGTGAAGCATCGGAATCTATAACTAGTGTCACAGGAATGGTTCAAATCATAGACAGTAGGAAGAGTCAGTCTTCTTGTACTTAAGTCGGCATTGTGCCTTTTCTATTTAATTCCGATGCAATTTCAGTGTTTCATCGTCAATTAGAATGTCAGAGGGATACAGTAACGGTGAAGTGAAGCATCGGAATCTGTAACTAGCGTCACAGGAATGGTTCAATACATAGACAGAAAGAAGAGTCAGTCTTCTTGTACTTAAGTCGGCATTGTGCCTTCTGTACTTAATTCCGATGCAATTTCTGTGTTTCATCGTCAATAAGAAGGTCCAAGGGATACAGTAAACCTGGAGTGAAGCTTCGGAATCTATAACTAGTGTCACAGGAATGGTTCAAAACATAGACAGCAAGAAGAGTCAGTCTTCTAGTACTTAAGTCGGCATTGTGCCTTTTTTATTTAATTCCGATGCATTTTCTGTGTTTCATCGTCAATAAGAAGGTCCAAGGGATACAGTAAACCTGAAGTGAAGCATCGGTATCTATTACTTGTGCACAGGAATGGTTCGAAACAGTCAGTAAAAAGAGTCAATCATCTTGTACTTAAGTAGGCATTGTGCCTTTTGTATTTAATTCCGATGCATTTTCTGTGTTTCATCGTCAATAAGAAGGTCCAAGGGATACAGTAAACCTGAAGTGAAGCATCGGAATCTATAACTAGTGTCACAGGAATGGTTCAAAACATAGACAGTAAGAAGTGTAAGTCTTCTTGTACTAAAGTCTGCAATGTGCCTTTTCTGCTTAATTCCAATGCAATTTCTGTATTTCGTCGCCAATAAGAAGGTTTAAAGGATATAGTATACCTGAAGTGAAGCATTGGAATCTATAACCAATGTCACAGGAATCGTTCAAACATAGACAGTAGGAAGGGTCAGTCTTCTTGTACTTAAGTCGGCATTGTGCCTTTTGTATTTAGTTCCGATGTATTTTCTGTGTTTCATCGTCAATACGAAGGTCCTAGGGATAGAGTAAACCAGAAGTGAAGCATCGGAATCTATAACTAATGTCACAGGAATGGTTCAAAACATATTCAGTAAGAAGAGTCAGTCTTCTTGTACTTATGTTGGCATTGTGCCTTTTGTATTTAATTCCGATGCAATTTCTGTGTTTCATCGTCAATAAAAAGGTCAAAGGGATACAGCAAACCTGATGTGAATCATCGGAATCTATAACTAGTGTCACAGGAATGGTTCAAAACAGTCAGTAAGAAGAGTCAGTCCTCTTGCACTTATGTCGGCATTGTGCAAATGTGTATTTAATTCCGATGCAATATCTGTGTTTCATCGTCAATAATAAGGTCAGAGGGATACAGTAAACCTGAAGTGAGGCATCGGAATCTATAACTAGTGTCACAGGAATCGTTCAAACATAGACAGTAGGAAGGGTCAGTCTTCTTGTACTTAAGTCGGCATTGTGCCTTTTGTAATTAGTTCCGATGTAATTTCTGTGTTTCATCGTCAATACGTAGGTCCTAGGGATAGAGTAAACCAGAAGTGAATCATCGGAATCTATAACAAGTGTCACAGGAATGGTTCAAAACAGTCAGTAAGAAGAGTCAGTCTTCTTGTATTTAAGTCGGCATTGTGCCTTTTGTATTTAATTCCGAAGCTATTTCTGCATTTCGTCGCCAATTAGAAGGTCCGAAGGATACAGTAAACCTGAAGTGAAGCATCGGAATCAATGACTAATGTCACAGGAATCGTTCAAAATATAGACAGTAGGAAGAGTCAGTCTTCTTGTACTTAGGTCGGCATTGTGCCTTTTGTATTTAATTCCGATGCAATTTCTGTGTTTCATCGTCAAAAAGAAGGACAGAGGGATACAGAAAAGCTGAAGTGAAGCATCGGAATCTGTAAATAGTGTCACAGGAATGGTTCAAAACATAGACAGTTGGAAGAGTCAGTCTTCTTGTACTTAAGTCGGCATTGTGCCTTTTATATTTAATTCCGATGCAATATCTGTGTTTCATCGTCAATAAGGAGGTCAGAGGGATACAGTAAACCTGAAGTGAAGCATCGGAATCTATAACTAGTGTCACAGGAATGGTTCAAAACATAGTCAGTAAGAAGAGTCAGTCTTCTTGTACTTAAGTCGTCATTGTGCCTTTTGTATTTAATTCCGATGCAATTTCTGTGTTTCATCGTCAATAAGAACGTCCAAGGGATACAGTAAACCTGAAGTGAAGCATCGGAATCTATAACTAGTGTCACAGGAATGGTTCAAATCATAGACAGTAGGAAGAGTCAGTCTTCTTGTACTTAAGTCGGCATTGTGCCTTTTCTATTTAATTCCGATGCAATTTCAGTGTTTCATCGTCAATAAGAATGTCAGAGGGATACAGTAACGGTGAAGTGAAGCATCGGAATCTGTAACTAGCGTCACAGGAATGGTTCAAAACATAGACAGCAAGAAGAGTCAGTCTTCTAGTACTTAAGTCGGCATTGTGACTTTTCTATTTCATTACGATGGAATTTCTGTGTTTCATCGTCAATAAGAAGGTCAGAGGGATACAGTAAACCTAAAGTGAGGCATCGGAATCTATAACTAGTGTCACTGGAATGGTTCCAAACATAGTCAGTAAGAAGAGTCAGTGTTCCTGTACTTAAGTCGGCATTGTGCATTTTCTATTTAATTCCGATGCAATTTCTGTGTGTCATCGTCAATAAGAAGGGCCAAGGGATACAGTAATTCTTTAGTGAATCATCGTAATCTATAACTAGTGTCACAGGAATGGTTCAAAACATAGTCAATACGAAGAGTCAGTCTTCTTGTACTTGTGTCGGCATTGTGCCTTTTGTATTTAATTCCGAAGCTATTTATGCATTTCCCCGGCAATTAGAAGGTGCAAAGGATACTGTAATCCTGAAGTGAAGCATCGGAATAAATAACTAATGTCACAGGAATCGTTCAAAACATAGACCGTGGGAAGAGTCAGTCTTCTTGTACTTAAGTCGGCATTGTGCCTTTTGTATTTAATACCGATGCAATTTCTTTGTTTCATCGTCAAAAAGAAGGTCAGAGGGATACAGTAAACTTGAAGTGAAGCATCGGAATCTGTAACTACTGTCACAGGAATGGTTCAAAACATAGACAGTAGGAAGAGTCAGTCTTCTTGTACTTAAGACGGCATTGTGCCTTTTTTATTTAATTCCGATGCATTTTCTGTGTTTCATCGTCAATAAGAAGGTCCAAGGGATACAGTAAACCTGAAGTGAAGCATCGGTATCTATTACTTGTGCACAGGAATGGTTCGAAACAGTCAGTAAAAAGATTCAATCATCTTGTACTTAAGTAGGCATTGTGCCTTTTGTATTTAATTCCGATGCATTTTCTGTGTTTCATCGTCAATAAGAAGGTCCAAGGGATACAGTAAACCTGAAGTGAAGCATCGGAATCTATAACTAGTGTCACAGGAATGGTTCAAAACATAGACAGTAAGAAGTGTAAGTCTGCTTGTACTAAAGTCTGCAATGTGCCTTTTCTATTTAATTCCAATGCAATTTCTGTATTTCGTCGCCAATAAGAAGGTCCAAAGGATATAGTATACCTGAAGTGAAGCATTGGAATCTATAACCAATGTCACAGGAATCGTTCAAACATAGACAGTAGGAAGGGTCAGTCTTCTTGTACTTAAGTCGGCACTGTGCCTTTTGTATTTAGTTCCGATGTAATTTCTGTGTTTCATCGTCAATACGAAGGTCCTAGGGATAGAGTAAACCAGAAGTGAAGCATCGGAATCTATAACTAATGTCACAGGAATGGTTCAAAACATATTCAGTAAGAAGAGTCAGTCTTCTTGTACTTATGTTGGCATTGTGCCTTTTGTATTTAATTCCGATGCAATTTCTGTGTTTCATCGTCAATAAAAAGGTCAGAGGGATACAGTAAACCTGAAGTGAGGCATCGGAATCTATAACTAGTGTCACAGGAATCGTTCAAACATAGACAGTAGGAAAGGTCAGTCTTCTTGTACTTAAGTCGGCATTGTGCCTTTTGTATTTAGTTCCGATGTAATTTCTGTGTTTCATCGTCAATACGAAGGTCCTAGGGATAGAGTAAACCAGAAGTGAATCATCGGAATCTATAACAAGTGTCACAGGAATGGTTCAAAACAGTCAGTAAGAAGAGTCAGTCTTCTTGTATTTAAGTCGGCATTGTGCCTTTTGTATTTAATTCCGAAGCTATTTCTGCATTTCGTCGCCAATTAGAAGGTCCAAAGGATACAGTAAATCTGAAGTGAAGCATCGGAATCAATGACTAATGTCACAGGAATCGTTCAAAATACAGACAGTAGGAAGAGTCAGTCTTCTTGTACTTAAGTCGGCATTGTGCCTTTTGTATTTAATTCCGATGCAATTTCTGTGTTTCATCGTCAAAAAGAAGGTCAGAGGGATACAGTAAAGCTGAAGTGAAGCATCGGAATCTGTAAATAGTGTCACAGGAATGGTTCAAAACGTAGACAGTTGGAAGAGTCAGTCTTCTTGTACTTAAGTCGGCATTGTGCCTTTTATATTTAATTCCGATGCAATATCTGTGTTTCAACGTCAATAAGGAGGTCAGAGGGATACAGTAAACCTGAAGTGAAGCATCGGAATCTATAACTAGTGTCACAGGAATGGTTCAAAACATAGTCAGTAAGAAGAGTCAGTCTTCTTGTACTTAAGTAGGCATTGTGCCTTTTCTATTTAATTCCGATGCAATATCTGTGTTTCATCGTCAATAAGAAGGTCAGAGGGATACAGTAAACCTGAAGTGAGGCATCGGAATCTATAACTAGTGTCACAGGAATGGTTCCAAACATAGTCAGTAAGAAGAGTCACTCTTCTTGTACTTAAGTCGGCATTGTGCCTTTTGTATTTAATTCCGATGCAATTTCTGTGTCTCATCGTCAATAAGAAGGGCAGAGGGATACAGTAAACCTGAAGTGAAGCATCGGAATCTATAACTAGTGTCACAGGAATGGTTCTAAACATAGACAGTAAGATCGGTCAGTCTTCTTGTACTTAAGTCGGCATTGTGCCTTTTGTATTTAATTCCGATGTAATACCTGTGTTTCATCGTCAATACGAAGGTGCAAGGGATACAGTAAACCTGAAGTGAAGCATCGGAATCTATAACTAGTGTCACAGGAATGGTTCAATACATAGACAGTAAGAAGAGTCAGTCTTCTTGTACTTAAGTCGGCACTGTGCATTTTGTATTTAATTCCGATGCAACTTCTGTGCTTCATCGTCAATAAGAAGGTCAGAGGGATACAGTAAACCTGAAGTGAAGCATCGGAATCTATAACTAGTGTCACAGGAATGGTTCAAAACATAGTCAGTAAGAAGAGTCAGTCTTCTTTTCCTTAAGTCGGCATTGTGCCTTTCGTATTTAATTCCGATTCAATTTCTGTGTTTCATCGTCAATTCGAAGGTCCAAGGGATACAGTAAACCTAAAGTGAAGCATCGGAATCTATAACTAGTGTCACAGGAATGGTTCAAACCATAGGCAGTAAGAAGAGTCAGTCTTCTTGTACTTAAGTCGGCATTGTGCCTTTTGTACTTAATTCCGATGCAATTTCTGTGTTTCATCGTCAATAAGAACGTCCAAGGGATACAGTAATCCTGAAGTGAAGCATCGGAATAAATAACTACTGTCACAGGAATGGTTCAAAACATAGACAGTAGGAAGAGTCAGTCTTCTTGTAATTAAGTCGGCATTGTGCCTTTTTTATTTAATTCCGATGCATTTTCTGTGTTTCATCGTCAATAAGAAGGTCCAAGGGATACAGTAAACCTGAAGTGAAGCCTCGGAATCTATTACTTGTGCACAGGAATGGTTCGAAACAGTCAGTAAAAAGAGTCAATCATCTTGTACTTAAGTAAGCATTGTGCCTTTTGTATTTAATTCCGATGCGTTTTCTGTGTTTCATCGTCAATAAGAAGGTCCAAGGGATACAGTAAACCTGAAGTGAAGCATCGGAATCTATAACTAGTGTCACAGGAATGGTTCAAAACATAGACAGTAAGAAGTGTAAGTCTTCTTGTACTAAAGTCTGCAATGTGCCTTTTCTATTTAATTCCAATGCAATTTCTGTATTTCGTCGCCAATAAGAAGGTCCAAAGGATATAGTAAACCTCAAGTGAAGCATTGGAATCTATAACCAATGTCACAGGAATCGTTCAAACATAGACAGTAGGAAGGGTCGATCTTCTTGTACTTAAGTCGGCATTGTGCCTTTTGTATTTAGTTCCGATGTAATTTCTGTGTTTCATCGTCAATACGAAGGTCCTAGGGATAGAGTAAACCTGAAGTGAAGCATCGGAATCTATAACTAATGTCACAGGAATGGTTCAAAACATATTCAGTAAGAAGAGTCAGTCTTCTTGTACTTATGTTGGCATTGTGCCTTTTGTATTTAATTCCGATGCAATTTCTGTGTTTCATCGTCAATAAAAAGGTCAAAGGGATACAGTAAACCTGATGTGAATCATCGGAATCTATAACTAGTGTCACAGGAATGGTTCAAAACAGTCAGTAAGAAGAGTCAGTCCTCTTGCACTTATGTCGGCATTGTGCAATTGTGTATTTAATTCCGATGCAATATCTGTGTTTCATCGTCAATAATAAGGTCAGAGGGATACAGTAAACCTGAAGTGAGGCATCAGAATCTATAACTAGTGTCACAGGAATGGTTCCAAACATAGTCAGTAAGAAGAGTCAGTCTTCTTGTACTTAAGTCGGCATTGTGCCGTTTCTATTTGATTCCGATGCAATTTCTGTGTTTCATCGTCAATAAGAAGGTCCAAGGGATACAGTAAAACTGAAGTGAATCATCGTAATCTATAACAAGTGTCACAGGAATGGTTCAAAACAGTCAGTAAGAAGAGTCAGTCTTCTTGTATTTAAGTCGGCATTGTGCCTTTTGTATTTAATTCCGAAGCTATTTCTGCATTTCGTCGCCAATTAGAAGGTCCAAAGGATACAGTAAACCTGAAGTGAAGCATCGGAATCAATGACTAATGTCACAGGAATCGTTCAAAATTTAGACAATAGGAAGAGTCAGTCTTCTTGTACTTAAGTCGGCATTGTGCCTTTTGTATTTAATTCCGATGCAATTTCTGTGTTTCATCGTCAAAAAGAAGGTCAGAGGGATACAGTAAAGCTGAAGTGAAGCATCGGAATCTGTAAATAGTGTCACAGGAATGGTTCAAAACATAGACAGTTGGAAGAGTCAGTCTTCTTGTACTTAAGTCGGCATTGTGCCTTTTATACTTAATTCCGATGCAATATCTGTGATTCAACGTCAATAAGGAGGTCAGAGGGATACAGTAAACCTGAAGTGAAGCATCGGAATCTATAACTAGTGTCACAGGAATGGTTCAAAACATAGTCAGTAAGAAGAGTCAGTCTTCTTGTACTTAAGTAGGCATTGTGCCTTTTCTATTTAATTCCGATGCAATATCTGTGTTTCATCGTCAATAAGAAGGTCAGAGGGACACAGTAAAAATGAAGTGAGGCATCGGAATCTATAACTAGTGTCACAGGAATGGTTCCAAACATAGTCAGTAAGAAGAGTCAGTCTTATTGTACTTAAGTTGGCATTGTGCCTTTTTTATTTAATTCCGATGCAATTTCTGTGTCTCATCGTCAATAAGAAGGGCAGAGGGATACAGTAAACCTGAAGTGAAGCATCGGAATCTATAACTAGTGTCACAGGAATGGTTCTAAACATAGACAGTAAGATCGGTCAGTCTTCTTGTACTTAAGTCGGCATTATGCCTTTTGTATTTAATTCCGATGTAATATCTGTGTTTCATCGTCAATACGAAGGTGCAAGGGATACAGTAAACCTGAAGTGAAGCATCGGAATCTATAACTAGTGTCACAGGAATGGTTCAATACATAGACAGTAAGAAGAGTCAGTCTTCTTGTACTTAAGTCGGCATTGTGCATTTTATATTTAATTCCGATGCAACTTCTGTGCTTCATCGTCAATAAGAAGGTCAGAGGGATACAGTAAACCTGAAGTGAAGCATCGGAATCTATAACTAGTGTCACAGGAATGGTTCAAAACATAGTCAGTAAGAAGAGTCAGTCTCCTTTTCCTTAAGTCGGCATTGTGCCTTTCGTATTTAATTCCGATGCAATTTCTGTGTTTCATCGTCAATTCGAAGGTCCAAGGGATACAGTAAACCTAAAGTGAAGCATCGGAATCTATAACTAGTGTCACAGGAATGGTTCAAACCATAGGCAGTAAGAAGAGTCAGTCTGCTTGTACTTATGTCGGCATTGTGCCTTTTGTACTTAATTGCGATGCAATTTCTGTGTTTCATCGTCAATAAGAACGTCCAAGGGATACAGTAAACCTTAAGTGAAGCATCGGAAACTATAACTAGTGTCACAGGAATGATTCAAATCATAGACTGTAGGATGAGTCAGTCTTCTTGTACTTAAGTCGGCATTGTGCCTTTTCTATTTAATTCCGATGCAATTTCAGTGTTTCATCGTCAATAAGAATGTCAGAGGGATACAGCAACCCTGAAGTGAAGCATCGGAATCTGTAACTAGCGTCACAGGAATGGTTCAAAACATAGACAGAAAGAAGAGTCAGTCTTCTTGTACTTAAGTCGGCATTGTGCCTTTTGTATTTAATTCCGATGCAATATCTGTGTTTCATCGTCAATAAGAAGGCCCAAGGGATACAGTAAACCTGAAGTGAAGCATCGTAATCTGTAACTAGCGTCACAGGAATGGTTCAAAACATAGTCAGTAAGAAGAGTCAGTCTTCTTGTACTTAAGTGGTCATTGTGCCATTTGTATTTAATTCCGATGCAATTTCTGTGTTTCATCGTCAATAAGAAGGTCCTAGGGATAGAGTAAACCTGAAGTGAATCATCGGAATCTATAACTAGTGTCACAGGAATGGTTCAAAACAGTCAGTAAGAATAGTCAGTCCTCTTGTACTTAAGTCGGCATTGTGCATTTTGTATTTAATTCCGATGCAATATCTGTGTTTCATCGTCAATAAGAAGGTCAGAGGGATACAGTAAACCTGAAGTGAGGCATCGGAATCTATAACTAGTGTCATAGGAATGGTTCCAATCATAGTCAGTAAGAAGAGTCAGTCTTCTTGTACTTAAGTCGGCATGGTGCCGTTTCTATTTAATTCCGATGCAATTTCTGTGTTTCATCGTCAATAAGAAGGCCAAGGGGTACAGTAAACCTGAAGTGAATCATCGTAATCTATAACAAGTGTCACAGGAATGGTTCAAAACAGTCAGTAAGAAGAGTCAGTCTTCTTGTACTTAAGTCGGCATTGTGCCTTTTGTATTTAATTCCGAAGCTATTTCTACATTTCGTCGCCAATTAGAAGGTCCAAAGGATTCAGTAAACCTGAAGGGAAGCATCGGAATCAATAACTAATGTCACAGGAATCGTTCAAAACACAGACAATAGGAAGAGTCAGTCTTCTTGTACTTAAGTCGGCATTGTGCCTTTTGTATTTAATTCCGATGCAATTTCTGTGATTCATCGACAAAAAGAAGGTCAGGGGGATACAGTAAACCTGAAGTGAAGCAACGGAATCTGTAAATAGTGTCACAGGAATGGTTCAAGACATGGACAGTAGGACGAGTCAGTCTTCTTGTACTTAAGTCGGCATTGTGCCTTTTGTATTTAATTCCGATGCAATATCTGTGTTTCATCGTCAATAAGAAGGTCCAAGAGATACAGTAAACCTGAAGTGAAGCATCGGAATCTATAACTGGTCTCACAGGAATGGTTCAAAACATAGTCAGTAAGAAGAGTCAGTCTTCTTGTACTTATGTCGGCATTGTGCCTTTTCGATTTAATTCCGATGCAATATCTGTGTTTCTTCGTCAATAAGAAGGTCAGAGGGATACAGTAAACCTCAAGTGAGGCTTCGGAATCTATAACTAGTGTCACAGGAATGGTTCCAAACACAGTCAGTAAGAAGAGTCAGTCTTCTTGTACTTAAGTCGGCATTGTGCCTTTTGTATTTAATTCCGATGCAATTTCTGTGTCTCATCGTCAATAAGAAGGTCAGAGGGATACAGTAAACCTGAAGTGAAGAATCGGAATCTATAACTAGTGTCACAGGAATGGTTCTAAACACAGACAGTAAGATCGGTCAGTCTTCTTGTACTTAAGTCGGCATTGTGCACTTTGTATTTAATTCCGATGCAATATCTGTGTTTCATCGTCATTAAGAAGGTTAGAGGGATACAGTAAACCTGAAGTGAGGCATCGGAATCTATAACTAGTGTCACAGGAATGGTTCCAAACATAGTCAGTAAGAAGAGTCAGTCTTCTTGTACTTAAGTCGGCATTGTGCCGTTTCTATTTAATTCCGATGCAATTTCCGTGTTTCATCGTCAATAAGAAGGTCCAAGGGATACAGTAAACCTGAAGTGAATCATCGTAATCTATAACAAGTGTCACAGGAATGGTTCAAAACAGTCAGTAAGAAGAGTCAGTCTTCTTGTACTTAAGTCGGCATTGTGCCTTTTGTATTTAATTCCGACACTATTTCTGCATTTCGTCGCCAATTAGAAAGTCCAAAGGATACAGTAAACCTGAAGTGAAGCATCGGAATCAATAACTAATGTCAAAGGAATCGTTCAAAACATAGACAGTAGGAAGAGTCAGTCTTCTTGTACTTAAGTCGGCATTGTGCCTATTGTATTTACTTCCGATGCAATTTCTGTGTTTCATCGTCAAAAAGAAGGTCAGAGGGATACAGTAAACCTGAAGTGAGGCATCGGAATCTATAACTAGTGTCACAGGAATGGTGCCAAACATAGTCAGTAAGAAGAGTCAGTCTTCTTGTACTTAAGTCGGCATTGTGCCTTTTGTATTTAATTCCGATGCAATTTCTGTGTCTCATCGTCGATAAGAAGGTCAGAGGGATACAGTAAACCTGAAGTGAAGCATCGGAATCTATAACTAGTGTCACAGGAATGGTTCTAAACATAGACAGTAAGATCGGTCAGTCTTCTCGTACTTAAGTCGGCATTGTGCCTTTTGTATTTAATTCCGATGTAAAATCTGTAATTCATCGTCAATACGAAGGTGCAAGGGATACAGTAAACCTGAAGTGAAGCATCGGAATCTATAACTAGTGTCACAGGAATGGTTCAAATCATAGACAGTAAGAAGAGTCAGTCTTCTTCTACTTAAGTCGGCATTGTGCCTTTTGTATTTAATTCCGATGCAATTTCTGTGCTTCATCGTCAATAAGAAGGTCAGAGGGATACAGTAAACCTGAAGTGAAGCATCGGAATCTATAACTAGTGTCACAGAAATGGTTCAAAACAGTCATTAAGAAGAGTCAATCTTATTGTACTTAGGTCGGCATTGTGCCTTTTGTACTTAATTCCGATGCATTTTCTGTGTTTCATCGTCAATAGGAAGGTCCAAGGGATACAGTAAACCTGAAGTGAAGCATCGGAATCTATAACTAATGTCACAGGAATCGTTCAAACGTAGACAGTAGGAAGAGTCAGTCTAATTGTACTTAAGTCGGCAATGTGCCTTTTCTAGTTAATTCCAATGCAATTTCTGTGTTTCATCGTCAAAAGAAGGTCCAAGGGATACAGTAAACCTGAAGTGAAACATCGGAATCTATATCTAGTGTCACAGGAATGGTTAAAAACATAGACAGTAGGAAGAGTCAGTCTTCTTGTACTTAAGTCGGCATTGAGCCTTTTCTATTTAATTCGGATGCAATTTCTGCGTTTCATCGTCAATAAGAAGGTCAGAGGGATACAGTAAACCTGAAGTGAAGCATCGGAATCTATAACTAGTGTCACATTAATGGTTCAAACATAGACAGTAAGAAGGGTCAGTCTTCTTGTACTTAAGTCGGCATTGTGCCTTTTGTACTTAATTCCGATGCAATTTCTGTATTTCATCTCCAATAGGAAGGTCCAAGGGATACAGTAAACCTGAAGTGAAGCATCGGAATCTATAACTAGAGTCACAGGAATGGTTCAAAACATAGTCAGTAACAAGAGTAAGTCTGCTTGTACTTAAGTCGGCATTCTGCCTTTGGGTTTTAATTCCGATGCAATTTCTGTGTCTCATCGTCCATATGAAGGTTCAAGGGATACAGTAATCCTGAAATGGAAAATCGGAATCTACAACTAGTGTCACAGGGATGGTTCAAAACATAGACAGTAAGAAGAGTCAGTCTTTTTGTACTTATGTCGGCATTGTGCCATTTTCAATTTAATTCCGATGCAGATAGTGTGTTTCATCGTCAATAAGAAGGTCAGAGGGATCCAGTAAACCTGAAGTGAAGCATCGGAATCCCTAACTAGTGTCACAGGAATGGTTTAAAACATAGTCAGCAATAAGAGTCAGTGTTCTTATACCTAAGTCGGCATTGTGCCTTTTGTACTTAATTCCGATGCAATTTCTGTGTTTCATCGTCAAGAAGAAGGTCCAAGGGATAGATTAAACATGAAGTGAAGCATCGGAATCTGTAACTAGCGTCACAGGAATGTTTCTAAACATAGACACTAAGAAGAGTCAGTCTGCTTGTACTTAAGACGGCATTGTGCCATTTCTATTTAATTCCGATGCTATTTCTGTGTTTCATCTTCAATAAGATGGTCAGAGGGATACAGTGAACCTGAGGAGAAGCATCGGAATCTATAAATAGTGTCACAGGAATGGTTCAAAACATAGACAGTAGGAAGAGTCAGTCTTCTTTTACTTAAGTCGGCATTGTGCCTTTTGTATTTAATTCCGATGCAATTTCTGTGCTTCATCGTCATAAAGAAGGTCAGAGGGATACAGTAAACCTGAAGTGAAGCATCGGAATCTATAACTAGTGTCACAGGAATGGTTCAAAACATAGACAGTAAGAAGAGTTAGTCTTCTTGTACTTAAGTCGGCATTGTGCCTTTTGTATTTAATTCCGATGCAATTTCTGTGCTTCATCGTCAATAAGAAGGTCAGAGGGATACAGTAAACCTGAAGTGAATCATCGTAATCTATAACTAGTGTCACAGGAATGGTTCAAAACATAGTCAGTAAGTAGAGTCAGTCTTCTTGTACTTAAGTCGGCATTGTGCCTTTTGTATTTAATTCCGATGCAATTTCTGTGTCTCATCGTCAATAAGAAGGTCAGAGGGATACAGTAAACCTGAAGTGAAGCATCGGAATCTATAACTAGTGTCACAGGAATGGTTCTAAACATAGACAGTAAGATCGGTCAGTCTTCTTGTACTTAAGTCGGCATTGTGCCTTTTGTATTTAATTCCGATGTAATATCTGTAATTCATCGTCAATACGAAGGTGCAAGGGATACAGTAAACCTGAAGTGAAGCATCGGAATCTATAACTAGTGTCACAGGAATGGTTCAAAACATAGACAGTAAGAAGAGTCAGTCTTCTTGTACTTAAGTCGGCATTGTGCCTTTTGTATTTAATTCCGATGCAATTTCTGTGCATCATCGTCAATAAGAAGGTCAGAGGGATACAGTAAACCTGATGTGAAGCATCGGAATCTATAACTAATGTCACAGGAATCATTCAAACGTAGACAGTAGGAAGAGTCAGTCTTATTGTACTTAAGTCGGCAATGTGCCTTTTCTATTTAATTCCAATGCAATTTCTGTGTTTCATCGTCAAAAGAAGGTCCAAGGGATACAGTAAACCTGAAGTGAAACATCGGAATCTATATCTAGTGTCACAGGAATGGTTAAAAACATAGACAGTAGGAAGAGTCAGTCTTCTTGTACTTAAGTCGGCATTGAGCCTTTTCTATTTAATTCGGATGCAATTTCTGCGTTTCATCGTCAATAAGAAGGTCAGAAAGATACAGTAAACCTGAAGTGAAGCATCGGAATCTATAACTAGTGTCACATTAATGGTTCAAACATAGACAGTAAGAAGGGTCAGTCTTCTTGTACTTAAGTCGGCATTGTGCCTTTTGTACTTAATTCCGATGCAATTTCTGTATTTCATCGCCAATAGGAAGGTCCAAGCGATACAGTAAACCTGAAGTGAAGCATCCGAATCTATAACTAGAATCACAGGAATGGTTCAAAACAATGACAGTAAGAAGAGTCAGTCTTCTTATACTTAAGTCGGCATTGTGAGTTTTGTATTTAATTCCATTCCAATTTCTGTGTTTCATCGTCAATAAGAAGGTCAGAGGGATACAGTAAACCTGAATTGAAGCATCGGAATCTATAACTAGTGCCACAGGAATGATCCAAAACAGTGAGTAGGAAGAGTCAGTCTTCTTGTACTTAAGTCGGCATTGTGCCTTTTGTATTTATTTCCGATGCAATTTCTGTGTTTCATCGTCAATAAGAAGGTCCAAGGGATATAGTGAACGTGATGTGAAGCATCGCAATCTATAACTAGTGGCACAGGAATGGTTCAAAACATAGACAGTAAGAAGAGTTAGTCTTCTTCTACTTATGTCGGAATTGTGCCTTTTCTATTTAATTCCGATGCAATTGCTGTGTTTCATCGTCAAACAGAAGGTCAGGGGGATAGTGTAAACCTGAAGCGAATAATCGGAATCTATAACTAGTGTCACAGGAATGGTTCAAAACATAGACAGTAGGAAGAGTCAGCCTTCTTGTACTTAAATCGGCATTGTGCCCTTTGTATTTAATTCCAATGCAATTAGTGTGTTTCATCGTCAATAAGAAGGTCAGAGGGATACAGTAAACCTGAAGTGAAGCATCGAAATCTATAACTAGTGTCACAGGAATGGTTCAAACCATAGTCAGTAACAAGAGTAAGTCTGCTAGTACTTAAGTCGGCATTCTGCCTTTGGTTTTTAATTCCGATGCAATTTCTGTGTCTCATCGTCAATATGAAGGTCCAAGGGATACAGTACACCTGAAGTGGAGCATCGGAATCTATAACTAGTGTCACAGGGATGGTTCAAAACATAGACAGTAAGAAGAGTCAGTCTTTTTGTACTTAAGTCGGCATTGTGCCATTTTCAATTTATTTCCGATGCAGATGGTGTGTTTCATCGTCAATAAGAAGGTCAGAGGGATACAGTGAACCTGAGGAGAAGCATCGGAATCTATAAATAGTGTCACAGGAATGGTTCAAAACATAGACAGTAGGAAGAGTCAGTCTTCTTGTACTTAAGTCGGCATTGTGCCTTTTCTATTTAATTCCGATGTAATTTCTGTGTTTCATCGTCAATAAGAAGGTCCAAGGGCTACAGTAAACCTGAAGTGAATCATCGTAATCTATAACTAGTGTCACAGGAATGGTTCAAAACATAGACAGTAGGAAGAGTCAGTCTTCTTTTACTTAAGTCGGCATTGTGCGTTTTGTATTTAATTCCGAAGCAATATCTGTGTTTCATCGTCAATAAGAAGGTTAGAGGGATACAGTAAACCTGAAGTGAGGCATCGGAATCTATAACTAGTTTCACAGGAATGGTTCCAAACATAGTCAGTAAGAAGAGTCAGTCTTCTTGTACTTAAGTCGGCATTGTGCCGTTTCTATTTAATTTCCGATGCGATTTCCGTGTTTCATCGTCAATAAGAAGGTCCAAAGGATACAGTAAACCTGAAGTGAATCATCGTAATCTATAACAAGTGTTACAGGAATGGTTCAAAACAGTCAGTAAGAAGAGTCAGTCTTCCTGTACTTAAGTCGGCATTGTGCCTTTTGTATTTAATTCCGAAGCTATTTCTGCATTTCGTCGCCAATTAGAAGGTCCAAAGGATACAGTAAAACTGAAGTGAAGCATCGGAATCAATAACTAATGTCACAGGAATCGTTCAAAACATAGACAGTAGGAAGGGTCAGTCTTCTCGTACCTAAGTCGGCATTGTGCCTATTGTATTTAATTCCGATGAAATTTCTGTGTTTCATCGTCAAAAAGAAGGTCAGAGGGATACAGTAAACCTGAAGTGAAGCATCGCAATCTGTAATTAGTGTCACAGGAATGGTTCAAAACACAGACAGTAGGAAGAGTCAGTCTTCTTGTACTTAAGTCGGCATTGTGCCTTTTGTATTTAATTCCGATGCAATATCTGTGTTTCATCGTCAATAAGAAGGTCCAAGGGATACAGTAAGCCTGAAGTGAAGCATCGGAATCTATAACTAGTGTCACAGGAATGGTTCAAACATAGACAGTAAGAAGGGTCAGTCTTCTTGTACTTAAGTCGGCATTGTGCCTTTTGTACTTAATTCCGATGCAATTTCTGTATTTCATCGCCAATAGGAAGGTCCAAGGGATACAGTAAACCTGAAGTGAAGCATCGGAATCTATAACTAGAATCACAGGAATGGTTCAAAACAATGACAGTAAGAAGAGTCAGTCTTCTTATACTTAAGTCGGCATTGTGAGTTTTGTATTTAATTCCGATCCAATTTCTGTGTTTCATCGTCAATAAGAAGGTCAGAGGGATACAGTAAACCTGAATTGAAGCATCGGAATCTATAACTAGTGCCACAGGAATGATCCAAAACAGTGAGTAGGAAGAGTCAGTCTTCTTGTACTTAAGTCGGCATTGTGCCTTTTGTATTTATTTCCGATGCAATTTCTGTGTTTCATCGTCAATAAGAAGGTCCAAGGGATATAGTGAACGTGATGTGAAGCATCGCAATCTATAACTAGTGGCACAGGAATGGTTCAAAACATAGACAGTAAGAAGAGTTAGTCTTCTTGTACTTATGTCGGCATTGTGCCTTTTCTATTTAATTCCGATGCAATTGCTGTGTTTCATCGTCAAACAGAAGGTCAGGGGGATAGTGTAAACCTGAAGCGAATAATCGGAATCTATAACTAGTGTCACAGGAATGGTTCAAAACATAGACAGTAGGAAGAGTCAGCCTTCTTGTACTTAATTCGGCATTGTGCCCTTTGTATTTAATTCCAATGCAATTAGTGTGTTTCATCGTCAATAAGAAGGTCAGAGGGATACAGTAAACCTGAAGTGAAGCATCGAAATCTATAACTAGTGTCACAGGAATGGTTCAAACCATAGTCAGTAACAAGAGTAAGTCTGCTAGTACTTAAGTCGGCATTCTGCCTTTGGTTTTTAATTCCGATGCAATTTCTGTGTCTCATCGTCAATATGAAGGTCCAGGGGATACAGTAAACCTGAAGTTCAGCATCGGAATCTATAACTAGTGTCACAGGGATAGTTCAAAACATAGACAGTAAGAAGAGTCAGTCTTTTTGTACTTAAGTCGGCATTGTGCCATTTTCAATTTATTTCCGATGCAGATAGTGTGTTTCATCGTCAATAAGAAGGTCAGAGGGATACAGTGAACCTGATGTGAAGCATCGGAATCTCTAACTAGCGTCACAGGAATGGTTTAAAACATAGTCAGCAAGAAGAGTCAGTGTTCTTATACCTAAGTCGGCATTGTGCCTTTTGTACTTAATTCCGATGCAATTTCTGTGTTTCATCGTGAATAAGAAGGTCCAAGGGATACAGTAAACATGAAGTGAAGCATCGGAATCTGTAACTAGCGTCACAGGAATGGTTCTAAACATAGACACTAAGAAGAGTCAGTCTGCTTGTACTTAAGACGGCATTGTGCCATTTCTATTTAATTCCGATGCTATTTCTGTGATTCATCTTCAATAAGATGGTCAGAGGGATACAGTGAACCTGAGGAGAAGCATCGGAATCTATAAATAGTGTCACAGGAATGGTTCAAATCATAGACAGTAGGAAGAGTCAGTCTTCTTGTACTTAAGTCGGCATTGTGCCTTTTCTATTTAATTCCGATGTAATTTCTGTGTTTCATCGTCAATAAGAAGGTCCAAGGGCTACAGTAAACCTGAAGTGAATCATCGTAATCTATAACTAGTGTCACAGGAATGGTTCTAAACATAGACAGTAGGAAGAGTCAGTCTTCTTTTACTTTAGTCGGCATTGTGCGTTTTGTAATTAATTCCGATGCAATATCTGTGTTTCATCGTCAATAAGAAGGTTAGAGGGATACAGTAAACCTGAAGTGAGGCATCGGAATCTATAACTAGTTTCACAGGAATGGTTCCAAACATAGTCAGTAAGAAGAGTCAGTCTTCTTGTACTTAAGTCGGCATTGTGCCGTTTCTATTTAATTTCCGATGCGATTTCCGTGTTTCATCGTCAATAAGAAGGTCCAAAGGATACAGTAAACCTGAAGTGAATCATCGTAATCTATAACAAGTGTTACAGGAATGGTTCAAAACAGTCAGTAAGAAGAGTCAGTCTTCCTGTACTTAAGTCGGCATTGTGCCTTTTGTATTAAATTCCGAAGCTATTTCTGCATTTCGTCGCCAATTAGAAGGTCCAAAGGATACAGTAAAACTGAAGTGAAGCATCGGAATCAATAACTAATGTCACAGGAATCGTTCAAAACATAGACAGTAGGAAGGGTCAGTCTTCTCGTACTTAAGTCGGCATTGTGCCTTTTGTATTCAATTCCGATCCAATTTCTGTGGTTCATCGCCAATAAGAAGGTCAGAGGGATACAGTAAACCTGAACTGAAGCATCGGAATCTATAACTAGTGTCACAGGAATGGTTCAAAACATAGACAGTAAGAAGAGTTAGTCTTCTTGTACTTATGTCGGCATTGTGCCTTTTGCATTTAATTCCGATGCAATTTCTGTGCTTCATCGTCAATAAGAAGGTCAGAGGGATACAGTAAACCTGAAGTGAAGCATCGGAATCTATAACTAGTGTCACAGGAATGGTTCAAAACAGTCATTAAGAAGAGTCAATCTTCTTTTACTTAAGTCGGCATTGTGCCTTTTGTATTTAATTCCGATGCTATTTCTGTGTTTCATCGTCAATAAGAAGGTCCAAGGGATACAGTAAACCTGAAGTGAAGCATCGGAATCTATAACTAGTGTCACAGGGATGGTTCAAAACATAGACAGTAAGAAGAGTCAGTCTTCTTGTACTTAAGTCGGCAATGTGCCTTTTCTATTTAATTCCAATGCAATTTCTGTATTTCGTCGCCAATAAGAAGGTCCAAAGGTTATAGCTAATCTGAAGTGAAGCATCGGAATCTATAACTAATGTCACAGGAATCGTTCAAACATAGACAGTAGGAAGAGTCAGTCTTCTTGTACTGAAGTCGGCAATGTGCCTTTTCTATTTAATTCCAATGCAATTTCTGTGTTTCATCGTCAAAAGAAGGTCCAAGGGATACAGTAACCCTGAAGTGAAACATCGGAATCTATAACTAGTGTCACAGGAATGGTTCAAAACATAGACAGTAGGAAGAGTCAGTCCTCTTGTACATAAGTCGGCATTGAGCCTTTTCTATTTAATTCGGATGCAATTTCTGTGTTTCATTGTCAATAGGAAGGTCAGAGGGATACAGTAAACCTGAAGTGAAGCATCGGAATCTATAACTAGTGTCACAGGAATGGTTCAAACATAGACAGTAAGAAGGGTCAGTCTTCTTGTACTTAAGTCGGCATTGTGCCTTTTGTACTTAATTCCGATGCAATTTCTGTAATTCGTCGCCAATAACAAGGTCCAAGGGATACAGTAAACCTGAAGTAAAGCATCGAATTCTATAACTAGTGTCACAGGAATGGTTCAAAACATAGACAGTAAGAAGAGTCAGTCTTCTTGTACTTAAGTCGGCATTGTGCCTTTTGTATTCAATTCCGATCCAATTTCTGTGGTTCATCGTCAATAAGAAGGTCAGAGGGATACAGTAAACCTGAATTGAAGCATCGGAATCTATAACTAGTGTCACAGGAATGATCCAAAACAGTGAGTAAGAAGAGTCAGTCTTCTTGTACTTAAGTCGGCAATGTGCCTTTTGTATTTATTTCCGATGCAATTTCTGTGTTTCATCGTCAATAAGAAGGTCCAAGGGATATAGTAAACGTGATGTGAAGCATCGCAATCTATAACTAGTGTCACAGGAGTGGTTCAAAACATAGACAGTAAGAAGAGTTAGTCTTCTTGTACTTATGTCGGCATTGTGCCTTTTCTATTTAATTCCGATGCAATTTCTGTGTTTCATCGTCAAAGAGAAGGTCAGGGGGATAGAGTAAACCTGAAGCGAATAATCGGAATCTATAACTAGTGTCACAGGAATGGTTCAAAACATAGACAGTAGGAAGAGTCAGCCTTCTTGTACTTAAGTCGGAATTGTGCCCTTTGTATTTAATTCCTATGCAATTAGTGTCTTTCATCGTCAATAAGAAGGTCAGAGGGATACAGTAAACCTGAAGTGAAGCATCGGAATCTACAACTAGTGTCACAGGAATGGTTCAAAACATAGCAGTAACAAGAGTCAGTCTGCTTGTACTTAAGTCGGCATTGTGCCTTTTGTTTTTAATTCCGATGCAATTTCTGTGTCTCATCGTCAATATGAAGGTCCAAGGGATACAGTAAACCTGAAGTGGAGCATCGGAATCTATAACTAGTGTCACAGGGATGGTTCAAAACATAGACAGTAAGAAGAGTCAGTCTTTTTGAACTTAAGTCGGCATTGTGCCATTTTCAATTTAGTTCCGATGCAGATACTGTGTATCATCGTCAATAAGAAGGTCAGAGGGATACAGTAAACCTGAAGTGAAGCATCGGAATCTCTAACTAGTGTCACAGGAATGGTTTAAAACATAGTCAGCAAGAAGAGTCAGTGTTCTTACACCTAAGTCGGCATTGTGCCTTTTGTACTTAATTCCAATGCAATTTCTGTGTTTCATCGTGAATAAGAAGGTCCAAGGGATACAGTAAACCTGAAGTGAAGCATCGCAATCTGTAATTAGCGTCACAGGAATGGTTCTAAACATAAACACTGAGAAGAGTCAGTCTGCTTGTACTTAAGACGGCATTGTGCCATTTATATTTAATTCCGATGCAATTTCTGTGTTTCATCGTCATAAAGAAGGTCAGAGGGATACAGTAAACCTGAAGTGAAGCATCGGAATCTATAACTAGAGTCACAGGAATGGTCCAAAACATAGACAGTAGGAATAGTCAGTCTTCTTGTACTTAAGTCGGCATTGTGCCTTTTCTATTTAATTCCGATGCAATTTCTGTGTTACATCGTCAATAAGAAGGTCCAAGAGCTACAGTAAACCTGAAGTGAATCATCGTAATCTATAACTAGTGTCACAGGAATGGTTCAAAACATAGTCAGTACGAAGAGTCAGTCTTCTTGTACTTAAGTCGGCATTGTGCCATTTGTATTTAATTCCGATGCAATCTCTGTGCTTCATCGTCAATAAGAAGGTCAGAGGGATACAGTAAACCTGAAGTGAAGCATCGGAATCTATAACTAGTGTCACAGGAATGGTTCAAAACAGTCATTAAGAAGAGTCAATCTTCTTGTACTTAAGTCGGCATTGTGCCTTTTGTATTTAATTCCGATGCATTTTCTGTGTTTCATCATCAATAAGAAGGTCCAAGGGATACAGTAAACCTGAAGTGAAGCATCGGAATCTATAACTAGTGTCACAGGAATGGTTCAAAACATACACAGTAACAAGAGTCAGTCTGCTTGTACTTAAGTCGGCATTGTGCCTTTTGTTTTTAATTCCGATGCAATTTCTGTGTCTCATCGTCAATATGAAGGTCCAAGGGATATAGCAAACCTGAAGTGAAGCATCGGAATCTATAACTAATGTCACAGGAATCGTTCAAACATAGACAGTACTAAGAGTCAGTCTTCTTGTACTTAAGTCGGCATTGTGCCTTTTGTATTTAGTTCCGATGCAGTTTCTGTGTTTCATCGTCAATAAGAAGGTCCTAGGGATAGAGTAAACCTGAAGTGAAGCATCGGAACCTAAAAGTAGTGTCACAGGAATGGTTCAAAACATAGTCAGTAAGAAGAGTCAGTCTTCTTGTACTTAAGTCGGCATAGTGCCTTTTGTATTTAATTCCGATGCAATTTCTGTGTTTCATCGTCAATACGAAGGTCCAAGGGATACAGTAAACCTGAAGTGAAGCATCGGAATCTATAAGTAGTGTCACAGGAATGGTTCAAAACATAGTCAGTAAGAAGGGTCAGTCTTCTTGTACTTACGTTGGAATTGTGCCTTTTGTATTTAATTCCGATGCAATTTCTGTGTCTCATCGTCAATAAGAAGGTCAGAGGGATACAGTAGACCTGAAGTGAAGCATCGGAATCTATAACTAGTGTCACAGGAATGGTTCAAAACATAGTCAGTAAGAAGAGTCAGTCTGCATGTACTTAAGTCGGCATTGTGCCTTTTGTTTTTAATTCCGATGCAATTTCTGTGTCTCATCGTCAATAAGAAGGTCCAAGGGATACAGTAGACCTGAAGTGAAGCATCGGAATCTATAACTAGTGTCACGGGAATGGTTCAAAACATAGACAGTAAGAAGAGTCAGTCTTCTTGTACTTAAGTCGGCATTGTGCCTTTTGTATTTAATTACTAAGCAATTAGTGTGTTTCATCGTCAATAAGAAGGTCAGAGGGATACAGTAAACCTGAAGTGAAGCATCGGAATCTATAACTAGTGTCACAGGAATGGTTCAAAACAGTCATTAAGATGAGTCAATCTTCTTGTACTTAAGTCGGCATTGTGCCTTTTGTATTTAATTCCGATGCATTTTCTGTGTTTCATCGTCAATAAGAAGGTCCAAGGGATACAGTAAACCTGAAGTGAAGCATCGGAATCTATAACTAGTGTCACAGGAATGGTTCAAAACATACATAGTAAGACGAGTCAGTCTTCTTGTACTTAAGTCGGCAATGTGCCTTTTCTATTTAATTCCAATTCAATTTCTGTATTTCGTCGCCAATAAGAAGGTCCAAAGGATATAGCAAACCTGAAGTGAAGCATCGGAATCTATAACTAGTGTCACAGGAGTGGTTCAAAACATACACAGTAAGAAGAGTCAGTCTTCTTGTACTTAAGTCGGCAATGTGTCTTTTCTATTTAATTGCAATGCAATTTCTGTATTTCGTCGCCAATAAGAAGGTCCAAAGGACATAGCAAACCTGAAGTGAAGCATCGGAATCTATAACTAATGTCACAGGAATCGTTCAAACATAGACAGTACTAAGAGTCAGTCTTCTTGTACTTAAGTCGGCATTGTGCCTTTTGTATTCAGTTCCGATGCAGTTTCTGTGTTTCATCGTCAATAAGAAGGTCCTAGGGATAGAGTAAACCTGAAGTGAAGCATCGGAATCTAAAACTAGTGTCACAGGAATGGTTCAAAACATAGTCAGTAAGAAGAGTCAGTCTTCTTGTACTTAAGTCGGCATATTGCCTTTTGTATTTAATTCCGATGCAATTTCTGTGTTTCATCGTCAATACGAAGGTCCATACAGTAAGCCTGAAGTGAACTATCGGAATCTATAAGTAGTGTCACAGGAATGGTTCAAAACATAGTCAGTAAGAAGAGTCAGTCTTCTTGTACTTACGTTGGAATTGTGCCTTTTGTATTTAATTCCGATGCAATTTCTGTGTTTCATCGTCAATAAGAAGGTCAGAGGGATACAGTAGACCTGAAGTGAAGCATCGGAATCTATAACTAGTGTCACAGGAATGGTTCAAAACAGTCAGTACGAAGAGTCAGTCTTCTTGTACTTAAGTCGGCATTGTGCCTTTTCTATTTAATTCCAATGCAATTTCTGTGTTCTTCGTCAGTAAGAAGGTCCAAGGGATACAGGAAACCTAAAGTGAAGCATCGGAACCTATAACTAGTGTCACAGGAATGGTTCAAACCATAGGCAGTAAGAACAGTCAGTCTTCTTGTACTTAAGTCGGTAATGTGCCTTTTCTATTTAATTCCAATGCAATTTCTGTGTTTCATCGTCAAAAGAAGGTCCAAGGGATACAGTAAACCTGAGGTAAAGCATCGGAATCTATAACTAGTGTCACAGGAATGGTTCAAAGCATAGACAGTAGGAAGAGTCAGTCTTCTTGTACTTAAGTCGGCATTGTGCCTTTTGTATTTAATTCCGATGCAATTTCTGTGTTTCATCGTCAAACAGAAGGTCAGAGGGATACAGTAAACCTGAAGTGAAGCATCGGAATCTGTAACTACTGTCACAGGAAAGGTTCAAAGCATAGACAGTAGGAAGATTCAGCCTTCTTGTACTTAAGTCGGCATTGTGCCTTTTGTATTTAATTCCGACGCAATTTCTGTGCTTCATCGTCAATAAGAAGGTCAGAGGGATACAGTAAACCTGAAGTGAAGCATCGGAATCTATAACTAGTGTCACAGGAATGGTTCAAAGCATAGTCAGTAAGAAGAGTCAGTCTGCTTGTACTTAAGTCGGCATTGTGCCTTTTGTTTTTAATTCCGATGCAATTTCTGTGTCTCATCGTCAATAAGAAGGTCCAAGGGATACAGTAAACCTGAAATGGAACATCAGAATCTATAACTAGTGTCACAGGGATGGTTCAAAACATAGACAGTAAGAAGAGTCAGGTTTTTTGTACTTAAGTCGGCATTGTGCCATTTACAATTTAATTCCGATGCAAGTAGTGTGTTTCCTCGTCAATAAGAAGGTCAGAGGGATACAGTAAACCTGAAGTGAAGCACCGGAATCTCTAACTAGTGTCACAGGAATGGTTCTAAACATAGACAGTAAGATCTTTCAGTCTTCTTGTACTTAAGTCGGCATCGTGCCTTTTGTATTTAATTCCGATGTAATATCTGTGTTTCATCGTCAATACGAAGGTGCAAGGGATACAGTAAACCTGAAGTGAAGCATCGGAATCTATAACTAGTGTCACAGGAATGGTTCAAAACATAGACAGTAATAGGAGTCAGTCTTCTTGTACTTAAGTCGGCATTGTGCCTTTTGTATTTAATTCCGACGCAATTTCTGTGCTTCATCGTCAATAAGAAGGTCAGAGGGATACAGTAAACCTCAAGTGAAGCATCGGAATCTATAACTAGTGTCACAGGAATGGTTCAAAACAGTCATTAAGATGAGTCAATCTTCTTGTACTTAAGTCGGCATTGTGCCTTTTGTATTTAATTCCGATGCATTTTCTGTGTTTCATCGTCAATAAGAAGGTCCAAGGGATACAGTAAACCTGAAGTGAAGCATCGGAATCTATAACTAGTGTCACAGAAATGGTTCAAAACATACACAGTAAGAAGAGTCAGTCTTCTTGTACTTAAGTCGGCAATGTCCCTTTTCTATTCAATTCCAATGCAATTTCTGTATTTCGTCGCCAATAAGAAAGTCCAAAGGATATGGCAAACCTGAAGTGAAGCATCGGAATCTATAACTAATGTCACAGGAATCGTTCAAACATAGACAGTACTAAGAGTCAGTCTTCTTGTACTTATGTCGGCATAGTGCCTTTTGTATTTAATTCCGATGCGATTTCTGTGTTTCATCGTCAATACGAAGGTCCAAGGGATCCAGTAAACCTGAAGTGAAGCATCGGAATCTATAAGTAGTGTCACAGGAATGGTTCAAAACATAGTCAGTTATAAGAGTCAGTTTTCTTGTACTTATGTTGGCATTGTGCCTTTTGTATTTAATTCCGATGCAATTTCTGTGTTTCATCGTCAATAAAAAGGTCAGAGGGATACAGTAGACCTGAAGTGAAGCATCGGAATCTATATCTAGTGTCACAGGAATGGCTCAAAACAGTCAGTACGAAGAATCAGTCTTCTTGTACTTTAGTCGGCATTGTGCCTTTTGTATTTATTTCCGATGTAATTTCTGTGTTTCATCGTCAAAAAGAAGGTCAGAGGGATTCAGTGAACCTGAAGTGAAGCATCGGAATCTATACCTAGTGTCACTGGAATGGTTCAAAACATAGACAGTAGGAAGAGTCAGGCTTCTTGTACTTAAGTCGGCATTGTGCCTTTTGTATTTAATTCCGATGCATTTTCTGTGTTTCATCGTCAATAAGAAGGTCCAAGGGATACAGTAAACCTGAAGTGAAGCATCGGAATCTATAACTAGTGTCACAGGAATGGTTCAAAACATACACAGTAAGAAGAGTCAGTCTTCTTGTACTTAAGTCGGCAATGTGCCTTTTCTATTTAATTCCAATGCAATTTCTGTATTTCGTCGCCAATAAGAAGGTCCAAAGGATATAGCAAACCTGAAGTGAAGCATCGGAATCTATAACTAGTGTCACAGGAATGGTTCAAAACATACACAGTAAGAAGAGTCAGTCTTCTTGTACTTAAGTCGGCAATGTCCCTTTTCTATTCAATTCCAATGCAATTTCTGTATTTCGTCGCCAATAAGAAGGTCCAAAGGATATGGCAAACCTGAAGTGTAGCATCGGAATCTATAACTAATGTCACAGGAATCGTTCAAACATAGACAGTACTAAGAGTCAGTCTTCTTGTACTTATGTCGGCATAGTGCCTTTTGTATTTAATTCCGATGCGATTTCTGTGTTTCATCGTCAATACGAAGGTCCAAGGGATCCAGTAAACGTGAAGTGAAGCATCGGAATCTATAAGTAGTGTCACAGGAATGGTTCAAAACATAGTCAGTTAGAAGAGTCAGTTTTCTTGTACTTATGTTGGCATTGTGCCTTTTGTATTTAATTCCGATGCAATTTCTGTGTTTCATCGTCAATAAAAAGGTCAGAGGGATACAGTAGACCTGAAGTGAAGCATCGGAATCTATATCTAGTGTCACAGGAATGGCTCAAAACAGTCAGTACGAAGAATCAGTCTTCTTGTACTTTAGTCGGCATTGTGCCTTTTGTATTTATTTCCGATGTAATTTCTGTGTTTCATCGTCAAAAAGAAGGTCAGAGGGATTCAGTGAACCTGAAGTGAAGCATCGGAATCTATACCTAGTGTCACAGGAATGGTTCAAAACATACACAGTAAGAAGAGTCAGTCTTCTTGTACTTAAGTCGGCAATGTGCCTTTTCTATTTAATTCCAATGCAATTTCTGTATTTCGTCGCCAATAAGAAGGTCCAAAGGATATAGCAAACCTGAAGTGAAGCATCGGAATCTATAACTAGTGTCACAGGAATGGTTCAAAACATACACAGTAAGAGGAGTCAGTCTTCTTGTACTTAAGTTGGCAATGTGCCTTTTCTATTTAATTCCAATGCAATTTCTGTATTTCGTCGCCAATAAGAAGGTCCAAAGGATATAGCAAACCTGAAGTGAAGCATCGGAATCTATAACTAATTCACAGGAATCGTTCAAACATAGACAGTACTAAGAGTCAGTCTTCTTGTACTTAAGTCGGCATTGTGCCTTTTGTATTCAGTTCCGATGCAGTTTCTGTGTTTCATCGTCAATAAGAAGGTCCTAGGGATAGAGTAAACCTGAAGTGAAGCATCGGAATCTAAAACTAGTGTCACAGGAATGGTTCAAAACATAGTCAGTAAGAAGAGTCAGTCTTCATGTACTTAAGTCGGCATATTGCCTTTTGTATTTAATTCCGATGCAATTTCTGTGTTTCATCGTCAATACGAAGGTCCATACAGTAAGCCTGAAGTGAAGCATCGGAATCTATAGGTAGTGTCACAGGAATGGTTCAAAACATAGTCAGTAAGAAGAGTCAGTCTTCTTGTACTTACGTTGGCATTGTGCATTTTGTTTTTAATTCCGATGCAATTTCTGTGTTTCATCGTCAGTAAGAAGGTCAGAGGGATACAGTAGACCTGAAGTGAAGCATCGGAATCTATAACTAGTGCCACAGGAATGGTTCAAAACAGTCAGTACGAAGAGTCAGTCTTCTTGTACTTAAGTCGGCATTGCGCATTTTGTATTTCATTCCGAGGGAATTTCTGTGTTTCTTCGTCAATAAGAAGGTCCAAGGGATACAGTAAACCTCAAGTGAAGCATCGGTATCTATAACTAGTGTCACAGGAATGGTTCAAAACATAGACAGTAAGAAGAGTCAGTCTTCTTGTACTTAAGTCGGCATTGTGCCTTTTGTATTTAATTCCGATGTAATTTCTGTGTTTCATCGTCAAAGAGAAGGTCAGAGGGATACAGTGAACCTGAAGTGAAGCATCGGAATCTATACCTAGTGTCACTGGAATGGTTCAAATCATAGACAGTAGGAAGAGTCAGGCTTCTTGTACTTATGTCGGCATTGTGCCTTTTCTATTTAATTCCAATGCAATTTCTGTGTTCTTCGTCAATAAGAAGCTCCAAGGGATACAGTAAACCTAAAGTGAAGCATCGGAATCTATAACTAGTGTCACAGGAATGGTTCAAACCATAGGCAGTAAGAACAGTCAGTCTTCTTGTACTTAACTCGGTAATGTGCCTTTTCTATTTAATTCCAATGCAATTTCTGTGTTTCATCGTCAAAAGAAGGTCCAATGGATACAGTAAACCTGAGTTGAAGCATCGGAATCTATAACTAGTGTCACAGGAATGGTTCAAAGCATAGACAGTAGGAAGAGTCAGTCTTCTTGTACTTCAGTCGGCATTGTGCCTTTTGTATTTAATTCCGACGCAATTTCTGTGTTTCATCGTCAATAAGAAGGTCCAAGGGATATAGTAAACGTGATGTGAGGCATCGGAATCCATAACTAGTGTCACAGGAATGGTTCAAAACATAGACAGTAAGAAGAGTTAGTCTTTTTGTACTTATGTCGGCATTGTGCCTTTTCTATTTAATTCCGATGCAATTTCTGTGTTTCATCGTCAAAACGAAGGTCAGGGGGATAGAGTAAACCTGAAGCGAATAATCGTAATCTATAACTAGTGTCACAGGAATGGTTCAAAACATAGACAGTAGGAAGAGTCAGCCTTCTTGTACTTAAGTCGGCATTGTGCCTTTTGTATGTAATTCCTAAGCAATTAGTGTGTTTCATCGTCAATAAGAAGGTCAGAGGGATACAGTAAACCTGAAGTGAAGCATCGGAATCTATAACTAGTGTCACAGGAATGGTTCAAAACATAGTCAGTAAGAAGAGTCAGTCTGCTTGTACTTAAGTCGGCATTGTGCCTTTTGTTTTTAATTCCGATGCAATTTCTGTGTCTCATCGTCAATAAGAAGGTCCAAGGGATACAGTAAACCTGAAATGGAACATCAGAATCTATAACTAGTGTCACAGGGATGGTTCAAAACATAGACAGTAAGAAGAGTCAGCCTTTTTGTACTTAAGTCGGCATTGTGCCATTTACAATTTAATTCCGATGCAAGTAGTGTGTTTCATCGTCAATAAGAAGGTCAGAGGGATACAGTAAACCTGAAATGAAGCATCGGAATCTCTAACTTGTGTCACAGGAATGGTTTAAAACATAGTCAGCAAGAAGAGTCTGTGTTCTTGTACCTAAGTCGGCATTGTGCCTGTTGTACTTAATTCCGATGCAATTTCTGTGTTTCATCGTCAATAAGAAGGTCCTAGGGATACAGTAAACGTGAAGTGAAGCATCGGAATCTATAACAAGTGTCACAGGAGTGGTTCAAAACAGTCATTAAGATGAGTCAGTCTTCTTGTACTTAAGTCAGCATTGTGCATTTTGTATTTAATTCCGATGGAATTGCTGTGTTTCTTCGTCAATAAGAAGGTCCAAGGGATACAGTAAACCTCAAGTGAAGCATCGGTATCTATAACTAGTGTCACAGGAATGGTTCAAAGCATAGACAGTAAGAAGAAACAGTCTTCTTGTACTTAAGTCGGCATTGTGCCTTTTGTATTTAATTCCGATGTAATTTCTGTGTTTCATCCTCAAAAAGAAGGTCAGAGGGATACAGTGAACCTGAAGTGAAGCATCGGAATCTATACCTAGTGTCACTGGAATGGTTCAAAACATAGACAGTAGGAAGAGTCAGGCTTCTTGTACTAAAGTCGGCATTGTGAATTTTCTATTTAATTCCAATGCAATTTCTGTGTTCTTCGTCAATAAGAAGGTCCAAGGGATACAGTAAACCTAAAGTGAAGCATCGAAATCTATAACTAGTGTCACAGGAATGGTTCAAACCATAGGCAGTAAGAAGAGTCAGTCTTCTTGTACTTAAGTCGGCAATGTGCCATTTCTATTTAATTCGGATGCAATTTCTGTGTTTCATCGTCAATAAGAAGGTCAGAAGGATACAGTAAACCTGAAGTGAAGCATCGGAATCTATAACGAGTGTCACTGAAATGGTTCAAACATAGACAGTAAGAAGGGTCAGTCTTCTTGTACTTAAGTTGGCATTGTGCCTTTTGTACTTAATTCCGATGCAATATCTGTATTTCATCGCCAATAAGAAGGTCCAAGGGATACAGTAAACCTGAAGTGAAGCATCGGAATCCATAACTAGTGTCACGGGAATGGTTCAAAACATAGACAGTAAGAAGAGTCAGTCTTCTTGTACTTAAGTCGGCATTGTGCCTTTTGTATTTAATTCCGATGCAATTTCTGTGTTTCATCGTCAATAAGAAGGTCAGAGGGATACAGTAAACCTGAAGTGAAGCATGGGAATCTATAACTAGTGTCACAGGAATGGTCGAAACAGTTAGTAAGAAGAGTCAGGCTTCTTGTACTTAAGTCGGCATTGTGCCTTTTGTATTTAATTCCGATGCAATTTCTGTGTTACATCGTCAATAAGAGGGTCAGAGGGATGCAGTAAACCTGAAGTGAAGCATCGGAATCTCTAACTAGTGTCACAGGAATGGTTTAAAACATAGTCAGCAAGAAGAGTCTGTGTTCTTGTACCTAAGTCGGCATTGTGCCTTTTGTACTTAATTCCGATGCAATTTCTGTGTTTCATCGTCAATAAGAAGGTCCAAGGGATACAGTAAACCTGAAGTGAAGCATCGGAATCTGTAACTTGCGTCACAAGAATGGTTCAAAACATAGTCAGTAAGAAGGGTCAGTCTTCTTGTACTTAAGTCGGCATTGTGCCTTTTCTATTTAATTCCGATGCAATTTCTGTGTTTCATCGTCAATAAGAACGTCCAAGGGATACAGTAAACCTTAAGTGAAGAATCGGAATCTATAACTAGTGTCACAGGAATGGTTCAAAACATAGAAAGTAGGAAGAGTCAGTCTTCTTGTACTTAAGTCGGCATTGTGCCTTTTCTATTTAATTCATATGCAATTTCTGAGTTTTATCGTCAATATTAATGTTAGAGGAATACAGTAACCCTGAAGTGAAGCATCTGAATCTGTAACTAGCGTCACAGGAATGGTTCAAAACATAGACAGTAAGAAGAGTCAGTCTTCTTGTACTTAAGTCGGCATTGTGCCTTTTCTATTTAATTCCGATGCAATTTCGGTGTTTCATCGTCAATACGAAGGTCCAAGGGATACAGTAAACCTGATGTGAAGCATCGGAATCTATAACTAGTGTCACAGGAATGGTTCAAAACATAGACAGTAAGAAGAGTCAGTCTTCTTGTACGTAAGTCGTCATTGTGCCTTTTGTATTTAACTCCGATGCAATTGCTGTGTTTCGTCGTCAATAATAAGGTCAGAGGGATACAGTAAACCTGAAGTGAAGCATCGGAATCTATAACTAGTGTCACAGGAATGGTTCAAAACAGTCAGTAAGAAGAGTCAATCATCATGTAATAAGTCGGCATTGTGCCTTTTGTATTTAATTCCGATGAATGTTCTGTGTTTCATCGTCAATAAGAAGGTCCAAGGGATACAGTAAACCTGAAGTGAAGCATCAGAATCTATAACTAACGTCACAGGAATCGTTCAAAACATAGACAGTAGGAAGAGTCAGTCTTCTTGTACTTAAGTCGGCATTGTGTTTTTTGTATTTAGTTCCGATGCAATTTCTGTGTTTCATCGTCCATAAGAAGGTCCTAGGGATAGAGTAAACCTGAAGTAAAGCTTCGGAATCTATAACTAGTGTCACAGGAATGGTTCAAAACATAGACAGTAAGAAGAGTCAGTCTTCTTGTACTTAAGTCGGCATTGTGCCTTTTTTTTTAATTCCGATGCAATTTCTGTATTTCGTCGCCAATAAGAAGGTCCAATGGATACAGTAAACCTGAAGTGAAGCATCGGAATCTATAACTAATGTCACAGGAATCGTTCAAAACATAGACAGTAGGAAGAGTCAGTCTTCTTGTACTTAAGTCGGCATTGTGCCTTTTGTATTTAATTCCGATGCAATTTCTGTATTTCATCGTCAATACGTAGGTCCTAGGGATAGAGTAAACCTGAAGTGAAGCATCGGAATCTATAACTAGTGTCACAGGAATGGTTCAAAACATAGTCTGTAAGAAGAGTCAGTCTTCTTGTACTTAAGTCGGCATTGTGCCTTTTTTATTTAATTCCGATGCAATTTCTGTGTTTCATCGTCAATACGAAGGTCCAAGGGACACAGTAAACCTGAAGTGAAGCATCGGAATCTATAACTAGTGTCACAGGAATGGTTCAAAGCATAGTCAGCAAGAGGAGTTAGTCTTCTTGTACTTATGTTGGCATTGTGCTTTTTTATTTAATTCCGATGCAATTTCTGTGTTTCATCGTCAATAAGAAGGTCGGAGGGATTCAGTAAACCTGAAGTGAAGCATCGGAATCTATAACTAGCGTCACAGGAATGGTTAAAAACAGTCAGTAAGAAGAGTCAGTCTTCTTGTACTGAAGTCGGCATCGTGCATTTTGTATTTAATTCCGATGCATTTTCTGTGTTTCATCGTCAATAAGAAGGTGCAAGGGATACAGTAATCCTGAAGTAAAGCTTCGGAATCTATAACTAGTGTCACAGGAATGGTTCAAAACATAGACAGTAAGAAGAGTCAGTCTTCTTGTACTCAAGTCGGCATTGTGCTTTTTGTATTTAATTCCGATGCAATTTCTGTGTTTAATCGTCAAAAATAGGGTCAGAGGGATACAGTAAACCTAAAGTGAAGCATCGGAATCCATAACTTGTGTCACAGGAATGGTTCAAAACATAGACAGTAGGACGAGTCAGCCTTCTTGTACTTAAGTCGGCATTGTGCCTCTTCTATTTATTTCCGATGCACTATCTGTGTTCCATCGTCAATAAGAAGGTCAGAGGGATACAGTAAACCTGAAGTAAAGCATCGAATCTATAACTAGTGTCACAGGACTGGTTTAAAACAGTCAGTAAGAAGAGTCAATCTTCATGTACTTAAGTCTGCATCGTGCCTTTTCTATTTAATTCCGATGCAATTTCTGTATTTCGTCGCCAATAAGAAGGTCCAATGGATACAGAAAACCTGAAGTGAAGCATCGGAATCTATAAGTAATGTCACAGGAATCGTTCAAAACATAGACAGTAGGAAGAGTCAGTCTTCTTGTACTTAAGTCGGCATTGTGCCTTATGTATTTAGTTTCGATGCAATATCTGTGTTTCATCGTCAATAAGAAGGTCCTAGGGACAGAGTAAACCTGAAGTGTAGCATCGGAATCTATAACTAGTGTCACAGGAATGGTTCAAAACATAGACAGTAAGAAGAGTCAGTCTTCTTGTACTTAAGTCGGCATTGTGCCTTATGTATTTAATTCCGATGCATGTTCTGTGTTTCATCGTCAATGAGAAGGTACAAGGGATACAGTAAACCTGAAGTGAAGCATCGGAATCTATAACTAACGTCACAGGAATCGTTCAAAACATAGATAGTAGGAAGAGTCAATCTTCTTGTACTTAAGTCGGCATTGTGTTTTTTGTATTTAGTTCCGATGCAATTTCTGTGTTTCATCGTCAATAAGAAGGTCCTAGGGATAGAGCAAACCTGAAGTGAAGCATCGTAATCAATAACTAGTGTCACAGGAATGGTTCAAAACATAGTCAGTAAGAAGGGTCAGTCTTCTTGTACTTAAGGCGGCATTGTGCCTTTTGTATTTAATTCCGATGCAATATCTGTGTTTCATCGTCAATAAGAAGGTGCAAGGGATACAGTAAACCTGAAGTAAAGCTGAGGAATCTATAACTAGTGTCACAGGAATGGTTAAAACATAGACAGTAAGAAGAGTCAGTCTTCTTGTACTTAAGTCGGCATCGTGCGTTTTCTTTTTAATTCCGATGCAATTTCTGTATTTCGTCGCCAATAAGAAGGTCCAATGGATACAGTAAACCTGAAGTGAAGCATCGGAATCTATAACTAGTGTCACAGGAATGGTTCAAAACATAGGCAGTAGGGAGAGTCAGCCTTCTTGTACTTAAATCGGCATTGTGCCTCTTCTATTTATTTCCGATGCACTATCTGTGTTCCATCGTCAATAAGAAGATCCAAGGGATACAGTAAACCTGAAATGAAGCATCGGAATCTATAACTAGTGTCACAGGAATGGTTCAAAACATAGACAGTAGGAAGATGCACTCTACATGTACTTAAGTCGGCATTGTGCCTTTTCTATTTAATTACGATGCAATTTCTGTGTTTCATCGTCAAAAATAACGTCAGACTGATACAGTAAATCTGAAGTGAAGCATCGGAATCTGTAACTAGTGTCACAGGAATGGTTCAAAAAGTAGACAGTAGGACGAGTCAGTCTTCTTGTACTTAAGTCGGCATTGTGCCTTTTCTATTTAATTCCGATGCAATTTCTGTGTTTCATAGTCAAAAAGAAGGTCAGAGGGATACAGTAAACCTGAAGTGAAGCATCGGAATCTATAACTAGTGTCACAGGAATGGTTCAAAACATAGACAGTAGGAAGAGTCAGTCCTCTTGTACTTAAGTCGGCATTGTGCCTTTTGTATTTAATTCCGATGCAATTTCTCTTTTTCATCATCAATAAGAAGGTCCAAGGGATACAGTAAACCTGAAGTGAAGCATCGGAATCAAAAACTAGTGTCACAGGATTGGTTCAAAACATAGACAGTAAGAAGAGTCAGTCTTCTTGTGCTTAAGTCGGCATTGTGCCTTTTGTATTTAATTCCGATCCAATTTCTGTGTTTCATCGTCAATAAGAAGGTCAGAGGGATACAGTAAACCTGAAGTAAAGCATCGGAATCTATAACTAGTGTCACAGGAATGGTTCAAACAGTCAGTAAGAAGAGGCAGTCTTCTTGTACTTAAGTCGGCATTGTGCCTTTTGTATTTATTTCCGATGCAATTTCTGTGATTCATCGTCAATAAGAAGGTCAGAGGGAAACAGTAAACCTGAAGTGAAGCATCGGAATCTATAACTAGTGTCACCGGAATGGTTCAAAACATAGGTCGGTAAGAAGAGTCAGTCTTCTTGTACTTAAGTCGGCATTGTGCCTTTTGTATTTAATTCCGATGAAATTTCTGTGTTTCATCGTCAATAAGAAGGTCCGAGGGATACAGTCAACCTGATGTGAAGCATCGGAATCTGTAACTAGCGTCACAGGAATGGTTCAAACATAGACACTAAGAAGAGTCAGTCTGCTTGTACTTAAGACGGCATTGTGCCTTTTCTATTTATGTCCGATGCAAATTCTGTATTTCATCTTCAATAAGAAGGTCAGAGGGATACAGCGAAACTGAGGTGAAGCATCGGAATCTGTAACTAGCGTCACAGGAATGGTTCAAAACATAGACAGTAAGAAGAGTCAGTCTGTTTGTACTTAAGTCGGCATTGTGCCATTTTCTATCTAATTCCGATGCAATTAGTGTGTTTCATCGTCAATAAGAAGGTCGGAGGGATACTGTTAACCTGAAGTGAAGCATCGGAATCTGTAACTAGTGTCACAGGAATGGTTCAAAACATAGACAGAAAAAGAGTCAGTCTTCTTGTACTGAAGTCGGCATTATGCCTTTTGTATTTAATTCCGATGCAATTTCTGTGTTTCATCGTCAATAAGAAGGTCAGAGGGATACAGTAAACCTGAAGTAAAGCATCGAATCTATAACTAGTGTCACAGGAATGGTTTAAAACAGTCAGTAAGAAGAGTCAATCTTCACGTACTTAAGTCGGCATCGTGCCTTTTCTATTTAATTCCGATGCAATTTCTGTATTTCGTCGCCAATAAGAAGGTCCAATGGATACAGAAAACCTGAAGTGAAGCATCGGAATCTATAAGTAATGTCACAGGAATCGTTCAAAACATAGACAGTGGGAAGAGTCAGTCTTCTTGTACTTAAGTCGGCATCGTGCCTTTTCTTTTTAATTCCGATGCAATTTCTGTATTTCGTCGCCAATAAGAAGGTCCAATGGATACAGTAAACCTGAAGTGAAGCATCGGAATCTATAACTAATGTCACAGGAATCGTTCAAAACATAGACAGTAGGAAGAGTCAGTCTTCTTGTACTTAAGTCGGCATTGTGCCTTTTGTATTTAGTTCCGATGCAATTTCTGTGTTTCATCGTCAATAAGAAGGTCCTAGGGATAGAGTAAACCTGAAGTGAAGCATCGGAATCTATAACTAGTGTCACCCTAATGGTTCAAAACATAGTCAGTAAGAAGGGTCAGTCCTCTTGTACTTAAGTCGGCATTGTGCCTTTTGTATTTAATTCCGATGCAATATCTGTGTTTCATCGTCAATAAGAAGGTGCAAGGGATACAGTAAACCTGAAGTAAAGCTGAGGAATCTATAACTAGTGTCACAGGAATGGTTAAAACATAGACAGTTAGGAGAGTCAGTCTTCTTGTACTTAAGTCGGCATCGTGCGTTTTCTTTTTAATTCCGATGCAATTTCTGTATTTCGTCGCCAATAAGAAGGTCCAATGGATACAGTAAACCTGAAGTGAAGCATCGGAATCTATAACTAGTGTCACAGGAATGGTTCAAAACATAGGCAGTAGGGAGAGTCAGCCTTCTTGTACTTAAATTGGCATTGTGCCTCTTCTATTTATTTCCGATGCACTATCTGTGTTCCATCGTCAATAAGAAGATCCAAGGGATACAGTAAACCTGAAATGAAGCATCGGAATCTATAACTAGTGTCACAGGAATGGTTCAAAACATAGACAGTAGGAAGATGCACTCTACATGTACTTAAGTCGGCATTGTGCCTTTTCTATTTAATTACGATGCAATTTCTGTGTTTCATCGTCAAAAATAAGGTCAGACTGATGCAGTAAATCTGAAGTGAAGCATCGGAATCTGTAACTAGTGTCACAGGAATGGTTCAAAAAGTAGACAGTAGGACGAGTCAGTCTTCTTGTACTTAGGTCGGCATTGTGCCTTTTCTATTTAATTCCGATGCAATTTCTGTGTTTCATAGTCAAAAAGAAGGTCAGAGGGATACAGTAAACCTGAAGTGAAGCATCGGAATCTATAACTAGTGTCACAGGAATGGTTCAAAACATAGACAGTAGGAAGAGTCAGTCCTCTTGTACTTAAGTCGGCATTGTGCCTTTTGTATTTAATTCCGATGCAATTTCTCTTTTTCATCATCAATAAGAAGGTCCAAGGGATACAGTAAACCTGAAGTGAAGCATCGGAATCAAAAACTAGTGTCACAGGATTGGTTCAAAACATAGACAGTAAGAAGATTCAGTCTTCTTGTGCTTAAGTCGGCATTGTGCCTTTTGTATTTAATTCCGATCCAATTTCTGTGTTTCATCGTCAATAAGAAGGTCAGAGGGATACGGTAAACCTGAAGTAAAGCACCGGAATCTGTAACTAGTGTCACGGGAATGGTTCAAACAGTCAGTAAGAAGAGGCAGTCTTCTTGTACTTAAGTCGGCATTGTGCCTTTTGTATTTATTTCCGATGCAATTTCTGTGATTCCTCGTCAATAAGAAGGTCAGAGGGACACAGTAAACCTGAAGTGAAGCATCGGAATCTATAACTAGTGTCACCGGAATGGTTCAAAACATAGGTCGGTAAGAAGAGTCAGTCTTCTTGTACTTAAGTCGGCATTGTGCCTTTTGTATTTAATTCCGATGAAATTTCTGTGTTTCATCGTCAATAAGAAGGTCCGAGGGATACAGTCAACCTGATGTGAAGCATCGGAATCTGTAACTAGCGTCACAGGAATGGTTCAAACATAGACACTAAGAAGAGTCAGTCTGCTTGTACTTAAGACGGCATTGTGCCTTTTCTATTTATGTCCGATGCAAATTCTGTATTTCATCTTCAATAAGAAGGTCAGAGGGATACAGCGAAACTGAGGTGAAGCATCGGAATCTGTAACTAGCGTCACAGGAATGGTTCAAAACATAGACAGTAAGAAGAGTCAGTCTTTTTGTACTTAAGTCGGCATTGTGCCATTTTCAATCTAATTCCGATGCAATTAGTGTGTTTCATCGTCAATAAGAAGGTCAGAGGGATACTGTTAACCTGAAGTGAAGCATCGGAATCTGTAACTAGTGTCACAGGAATGGTTCAAAACATAGACAGAAAAAGAGTCAGTCTTCTTGTACTGAAGTCGGCATTATGCCTTTTGTATTTAATTCCGATGCAATTTCTGTGTTTCATCGTCAATAAGAAGGTCAGAGGGATACAGTAAACCTAAAGTAAAGCATCGAATCTATAACTAGTGTCACAGGAATGGTTTAAAACAGTCAGTAAGAAGAGTCAATCTTCACGTACTTAAGTCGGCATCGTGCCTTTTCTATTTAATTCCGATGCAATTTCTGTATTTCGTCGCCAATAAGAAGGTCCAATGGATACAGAAAACCTGAAGTGAAGCATCGGAATCTATAAGTAATGTCACAGGAATCGTTCAAAACATAGACAGTGGGAAGAGTCAGTCTTCTTGTACTTAAGTCGGCATTGTGCCTTTTGTATTTAGTTCCGATGCAATTTCTGTGTTTCATCGTCAATAAGAAGGTCCTAGGGATAGAGTAAACCTGAAGTGAAGGATCGGAATCTATAACTAGTGTCACAGGAATGGTTCAAATCATAGTCAGTAAGAAGTGTCAGTCTTCTTGTACTTAATTCGGCATTGTGCCTTTTGTATTTAATTCCGATGCAATTTCTGTGTTTCATCGTCAATTCGAAGGTCCAAGGGATACAGTAAACCTGAAGTGAAGCATCGGAATCTATAACTAGTGTCACGTTAATGATTCAAAACATAGTCAGTAAGAGGAGTTAGTCTTCTTGTACTTATGTTGGCATTGTGCTTTTTTATTTAATTCCGATGCAATTTCTGTGTTTCATCGCCAATAAGAAGGTCGGAGGGATACAGTAAACCAGAAATGAAGCATCGGAATCTATAACTAGTGTCACAGGAATGGTTAAAAACAGTCAGTAAGAAGAGTCAGTCTTCTTGTACTTACGTCGGCATCGTGCATTTTGTATTTAATTCCGATGCATTTTCTGTGTTTCAACGTCAATAAGAAGGTCCAATTGATACAGTTAACCTGAAGCATCGGAATCCATAACTAGTGTCACAGGAATGGTTCAAAACATAGACAGTAAGAAGAGTCAGTCTTCTTGTACTTAAGTCGGCATTGTGCTTTTTGTATTTATTTCCGATGCAATTTCTGTGTTTCATCGTCAAAAATATGGTCAGAGGGATACAGTAAACCTGAAGTGAAGCATCGGAATCTATAACTGGTGTCACAGGAATGGTTCAAACCATAGACAGTAGGACGAGTCAGTCTACTTCTACTTAAGTCGGCATTGTGCCTTTTCTAATTAATTCCTATGCAATTTCTGTGTTTTATAGTCAAAAAGAAGGTCAGAGGGATACAGTAAACCTGAAGTGAAGCATCGGAATCTATAACTAGTGTCACAGGAATGGTTCAAAACATAGACAGTAGGGAGAGTCAGCCTTCTTGTACTTAAGTCGGCATTGTGCCTCATCTATTTATTTCCGATGCACTATCTGTGTTCCATCGTCAATAAGAAGATCCAAGGGATACAGTAAACCTGAAATGAAGCATCGGAATCTATAACTAGTGTCACAGGAATGGTTCAAATCATAGACAGTAAGAAGATTCACTATACATGTACTTAAGTCATCATTGTGAATTTTCTATTTAATTCCGATGCAATTTCTGTGTTTCGTCGTCAAAAATAAGGTCAGAGGGATACAGTAAACCTGAAGTGAAGCATCGGAATCTATAACTAGTGTCACAGGAATGGTTCAAAACATAGACAGTAGGACGAATCAGTCTTGTTGTACATAAGTCGGCATTGGGCCTTTTCTATTCAATTCCGGAGCAATTTCTGTGTTTCATAGTCAAAAAGAAGGTCAGAGGGATACAGTAAACCTGAAGTGAAGCATCGGAATCTATAACTAGTGTCACAGGAATGGTTCAAAACATAGACAGTAGGAAGAGTCAGTCTTCTTGTACTTAAGTCGGCATTGTGCCTTTTCTATTTAATTCCGATGCAATTTCTGTGTTTCATCGTCAATAAGAAGGTCAGAGGGATACACTAAACCAGAAGTGAAGCATCGGAATCTATAACTAGTGTCACAGGAATGGTTCAAACATAGACAGTAAGAAGGGTCAGTTTTCTTGTACTTAAGTCGGCATTGCGCCTTTTGTATTTAATTCCGATGCAATTTCTGTGTTTCATCGTCAATAAGAAGGTCAGAGGGATACAGTAAACCTGAAGTAAAGCATCGGAATCTATAACTAGTGTCACAGGAATGGTTCAAAACAGTCAGTAAGAAGAGTCAATCTTCATGTACTTAAGTCGGCATTGTGCCTTTTGTATTTAATTCCGATGCATGTTCTGTGTTTCATCGTCAGTAAGAAGGTCCAAGGGATACAGTAAACCTGAAGTGGAGCATCGGAGTCTATAAATAGTGTCACAGGAATGGTTAAAACATAGACAGTAAGAAGAGTCAGTCTTCTTGTACTTAAGTTGGCATCGTGCCTTTTCTATTTAATTCCGATGCAATTTCTGTATTTCGTCGCCAATAAGAAGGTCCAATGGATACAGAGAACCTGAAGTGAAGCATCGGAATCTGTAAGTAATGTCACAGGAATTGTTCAAAACATAGACAGTAGGAAGAGTCAGTCTTCTTGTACTTAAGTCGGCATTGTGCCTTTTGTATTTAGTTCCGATGCAATTTCTGTGTTTCATCGTCAATACGAAGGTCCTAGGGATAGAGTAAACCTGAAGTGAAGCATCGGAATCTATAACTAGTCTCACAGGAGTGGTTCAAAACATAGTCAGTAAGAAGGGTCAGTCTTCTTGTACTTAATTCGTCATTGTGCCTTTTGTATTTAATTCCGATGCAATTTCTGTGTTTCATCGTCAATACGAAGGTCCAAGGGATACAGTAAACCTGAAGTGAAGCATCGGAATCTATAACTAGTGTCACATTAATGATTCAAAACATAGTCAGTAAGAGGAGTTAGTCTTCTTGTACTTATGTTGGCATTGTGCTTTTTGTATTTAATTCCGATGCAATTTCTGTGTTTCATCGTCAAAAATAAGGTCAGAGGGATACAGTAAACCTGAAGTGAAGCATCGGAATCTATAACTAGTGTCACAGGAATGGTTCAAAACATAGACAGTAGGACGAGTCAGTCTTCTTGTACTTAAGTCGGCATTGTGCCTTTTCTATTTAATTCCGATGCAATTTCTGTGTTTCATAGTCAAAAAGATGGTCAGAGGGATACAGTAAACCTGAAGTGAAGCATCGGAATCTATAACTAGTGTCACAGGAATGGTTCAAAACATAGACAGTAGGGAGAGTCAGCCTTCTTGTACTTAAGTCGGCATTGTGCCTCTTCTATTTATTTCCGATGCACTATCTGTGTTCCATCGTCAATAACAAGATCCAAGGGATACAGTAAACCTGAAATGAAGCATCGGAATCTATAACTAGTGTCACAGGAATGTTTCAAATTATAGACAGTAGGAAGATTCACTAAACATGTACTTAAGTCGGCATTGAGCCTTTTCTATTTAATTCCGATGCAATTTCTGTGTTTCATCGTCAATAAGAAGGTCAGAGGGATACAGTAAAACTGAAGTAAAGCATCGGAATCTGTAACTAGTGTCACAGGAATGGTTCAAAACAGTGAGTAAGAAGAGTCAATCTTCATGTACTTAAGTCGGCATTGTGCCTTTTGTATTTAATTCCGATGCATGTTCTGTGTTTCATCGTCAATAAGAAGGTCCAAGGGATACAGTAAACCTGAAGTGGAGCATCGGAATCTATAAATAGTGTCACAGGAATGGTTAAAACATAGACAGTAAGAAGAGTCAGTCTTCTTGTACTTAAGTCGGCATCGTGCCTTTTCTATTTAATTCCGATGCATTTTCTGTATTTCGTCGCCAATAAGAAGGTCCAATGGATACAGAGAACCTGAAGTGAAGCATCGGAATCTGTAAGAAATGTCACAGGAATCGTTCAAAACATAGACAGTAGGAAGAGTCAGTCGTCTTGTACTTAAGTCGGCATTGTGCCTTTTGTATTTAGTTCCGATGCAATTTCTGTGTTTCATCGTCAATACGAAGGTCCAAGGGATACAGTAAACCTGAAGTGAAGCATCGGAATCTATAACTAGTGTCACATTAATGATTCAAAACATAGTCAGTAAGAGGAGTTAGTCTTCTTGTACTTAAGTTGGCGTTGTGCTTTTTGTATTTAATTCCGATGCAATTTCTGTGTTTCATCGTCAAAAATAAGGTCAGAGGGATACAGTAAACCTGAAGTAAAGCATCGGAATCTATAACTAGTGTCACAGGAATGGTTCAAAACATAGACAGTAGGACGAGTCATTCATCCTGTACTTAAGTTGGCATTGTGCCTTTTCTATTTAATTCCGATGCAATTTCTGTGTTTCATAGTCAAAAAGAAGGTCAGAGGGATACAGTAAACCTGAAGTGAAGCATCGGAATCTGTAACTAGTGTCACAGGAATGGTTCAAAACATAGACAGTAGGGAGAGTCAGCCTTCTTGTACTTATGTCGGCATTGTGCCTCTTCTATTTATTTCCGATGCACTATCTGTGTTCCATCGTCAATAAGAAGATCCAAGGGATACAGTAAACCTGAAATGAAGCATCGGAATCTATAACTAGTGACACAGGAATGTTTCAAATCATAGATAGTAGGAAGATTCACTATACATGTACTTAAGTCGGCATTGTGCCTTTTCTATTTAATTCCGATGCAATTTCTGTGTTTCATCGTCAAAAATAAGGTCAGAGGGATACAGTAAACCTGAAGTGAGGCACCGGAATCTATAACTAGTGTCACAGGAATGGTTCAAAACATAGACAGTAGGACGAGTCAGTCATCTTGTACTTAAGTCGGCATTGTGCCTTTTCTATTTAATTCCGAAGCAATTTCTGTGTTTCATAGTCAAAAAGAAGGTCAGAGGGATACAGTAAACCTGAAGTGAAGGATCGGAATTTATAACTAGTGTCACAGGAATGGTTCAAAACATAGACAGTAGGAAGAGTCAGTCTTCTTGTACTTAAGTCGGCATTGTGCCTTTTCTATTTAATTCCGATGCAATTTCTGTGTTTCATCGTCAATAAGAAGGTCAGAGCGATACAGTAAATCTGAAGTGAAGCATCGGAATCTATAACTAGTGTCACAGGAATGGTTCAAACATAGACAGTAAGAAGGGTCAGTTTTCTTGTACTTAAGTCGGCATTGTGCCTCTTGTATTTAATTCCGATGCAATTTCTGTGTTTCATCGTCAATAAGAAGGTCAGAGGGATACATTAAACCTTAAGTAAAGCATCGGAATCCATAACTAGTGTCACAGGAATGGTTCAAAACAGTCAGTAAGAAGAGTCAGTCTTCTTGCACTTACGTCGGCATCGTGCATTTTGTATTTAATTCCGATGCATTTTCTGTGTTTCAACGTCAATAAGAAGGTCCAAGGGATACAGTTAACCTGAAGTGAAGCATCGGAATCCATAACTAGTGTCACAGGAATGGTTCAAAACATAGACAGTAAGAAGAGTCAGTCTTCTTGTACTTAAGTCGGCATTGTGCTTTTTGTATTTAATTCCGATGCAATTTCTGTGTTCATCGTCAAAAATAAGGTCAGAGGGATACAGTAAACCTGAAGTGAAGCATCGGAATCTATAACTAGTGTCACAGGAATGGCTCAAACCATAGACAGTAGGACGAGTCAGTCTTCTTGTACTTAAGTCGGCATTGTGCCTTTTCTAATTAATTCCTATGCAATTTCTGTGTTTCATAGTCAAAAAGAAGGTCAGAGGGATACAGTAAACCTGAAGTGAAGCATCGGAATCTATAACTAGTGTCACAGGAATGGTTCAAAACATAGACAGTATGGAGAGTCAGCCTTCTTGTACTTAAGTCGGCATTGTGCCTCTTCTATTTATTTCCGATGCACTATCTGTGTTCCATCATCAATAAGAAGATCCAAAGGATACAGTAAACCTGAAATGAAGCATCGGAATCTATAACTAGTGTCACAGGAATGGTTCAAATCATAGACAGTAGGAAGATTCACTATACATGTACTTAAGTCGGCATTGTGAATTTTCTATTTAATTCCGATGCAATTTCTGTGTTTCATCGTCAAAAATAAGGTCAGAGGGATACAGTAAACCTGAAGTGAAGCATCGGAATCTATAACTAGTGTCACAGGAATGGTTCAAAACATAGACAGTAGGACGAGTCAGTCTTCTTGTACTTAAGTCGGCATTGTGCCTTTTCTATTCAATTCCGAAGCACTTTCTGTGTTTCATAGTCTAAAAGAAGGTCAGAGGGATACAGTAAACCTGAAGTGAAGCATCGGAATCTATAACAAGTGTCACAGGAATGGTTCAAAACATAGACAGTGGGAAGAGTCAGTCTTCTTGTACTTAAGTCGGCATTGTGCCTTTTCTATTTAATTCCGATGCAATTTCTGTGTTTCATCGTCAATAAGAAGGTCAGAGGGATACAGTAAACCTGAAGTGAAGCATCGGAATCTATAACTAGTGTCACAGGAATGGTTCAAACATAGACAGTAAGAGGGGTCAGTTTTCTTGTACTTAATTCGGCATTGTGCCTTTTGTATTTAATTCCGATGCAATTTCTGTGTTTCATCGTCAATAAGAAGTTCAGAGGGATACAGTAAACCTGAAGTAAAGCATCGGAATCTATAACTAGTGTCACAGGAATGGTTCAAAACAGTCAGTAAGAAGAGTCAATCTTCATGTACTTAAGTCGGCATTGTGCCTTTTGTATTTAATTCCGATGCATGTTCTGTGTTTCATCGTCAACAAGAAAGTCCAAGGGATACAGTAAACCTGAAGTGGAGCATCGGAATCTATAAATAGTGTCACAGGAATGGTTATAACATAGACAGTAAGAAGAGTCAGTGTTCTTGTACTTAAGTCGGCATCGTGCCTTTTCTATTTAATTCCGATGCATTTTCTGTATTTCGTCGCCAATAAGAAGGTCCAATGGATACAGAGAACCTGAAGTGAAGCATCGGAATCTGTAAGAAATGTCACAGGAATCGTTCAAAACATAGACAGTAGGAAGAGTCAGTCTTCTTGTACTTAAGTCGGCATTGTGCCTTTTGTATTTAGTTCCGATGCAATTTCTGTGTTTCATCGTCAATACGAAGGTCCAAGGGATACAGTAAACCTGAAGTGAAGCATCGGAATCTATAACTATTGTCACATTAATGATTCAAAACATAGTCTGTAAGAGGAGTTAGTCTTCTTGTACTTATGTTGGCATTGTGCTTTTTGTATTTAATTCCGATGCAATTTCTGTGTTTCATCGTCAAAAATAAGGTCAGAGGGATACAGTAAACCTGAAGTAAAGCATCGGAATCTATAACTAGTGTCACAGGAATGGTTCAAAACATAGACAGTAGGACGAGTCATTCTTCTTGTACTTAAGTCGGCATTGTGCCTTTTCTATTTAATTCCGATGCAATTTCTGTGTTTCATAGTCAAAAAGAAGGTCAGAGGGATACAGTAAACCTGAAGTGAAGCATCGGAATCTATAACTAGTGTCACAGGAATGGTTCAAAACATAGACAGTAGGGAGAGTCAGCCTTTTTGTACTTATGTCGGCATTGTGCCTCTTCTATTTATTTCCGATGCACTATCTGTGTTCCATCGTCAATAAGAAGATCCGAGGGATACAGTAAACCTGAAATGAAGCATCGGAATCTATAACTAGTGACACAGGAATGTTTCAAATCATAGACAGTGGGAAGATTCACTATACATGTACTTAAGTCGGCATTGTGCCTTTTCTATTTAATTCCGATGCAATTTCTGTGTTTCATCGTCAAAAATAAGGTCAGGGGGATACAGTAAACCTGAAGTGAAGCACCGGAATCTATAACTAGTGTCACAGGAATGGTTCAAAACATAGACAGTAGGACGAGTCAGTCATCTTGTACTTAAGTCGGCATTGTGCCTTTTCTATTTAATTCAGAAGCAATTTCTGTGTTTCATAGTCACAAAGAAGGTCAGAGGGATACAGCAAACCAGAAGTGAAGGATCGGAATCTATAACTAGTGTCACAGGAATGGTTCAAAACATAGACAGTAGGAAGAGTCAGTCTTCTTGTACTTAAGTCGGCATTGTGCCTTTTCTATTTAATTCCGATGCAATTTCTGTGTTTCATCGTCAAAAATAAGGTCAGAGGGATACAGTAAGCCTGAAGTGAAGCATCGGAATCTATAACTAGTGTCACAGGAATGGCTCAAACCATAGACAGTAGGACGAGTCAGTCTTCTTGTACTTAAGTCGGCATTGTGCCTTTTCTAATTAATTCCTATGCAATTTCTGTGTTTCATAGTCAAAAAGAAGGTCAGAGGGATACAGTAAACCTGAAGTGAAGCATCGGAATCTATAACTAGTGTCACAGGAATGGTTCAAAACATAGACAGTATGGAGAGTCAGCCTTCTTGTACTTAAGTCGGCATTGTGCCTCTTCTATTTATTTCCGATGCACTATCTGTGTTCCATCGTCAATAAGAAGATCCAAGGGATACAGTAAACCTGAAATGAAGCATCGGAATCTATAACTAGTGTCACAGGAATGGTTCAAATCATAGACAGTAGGAAGATTCACTATACATGTACTTAAGTCGGCATTGTGAATTTTCTATTTATTTCCGATGCACTATCTGTGTTTCATCGTCAATAAGAAGGTACTAGGGATAGAGTAAACCTGAAGTGAAGCATCGGAATCTATAACTAGTGTCACAGGAATGGTTCAAAACATAGTCAGTAAGAAGGGTCAGTCTTCTTGTACTTAATTCGGCATTGTGCCTTTTGTATTTAATTCCGATGCAATTTCTGTGTTTCATCGTCAATACGAAGGTCCAAGGGATACAGTAATCCTGAAGTGAAGCATCGGAATCTAAAACTAGTGTCACATTAATGATTCAAAACATAGTCAGTAAGAGGAAATAGTCTTCTTGTACTTATGTTGGCATTGTGCTTTTTTATTTAATTCCGATGCAATTTCTGTGTTTCATCGCCAATAAGAAGGTCGGAGGGATACAGTAAACCTGAAATGAAGCATCGGAATCTATAACTAGTGTCACAGGAATGGTTAAAAACAGTCAGTAAGAAGAGTCAGTCTTCTTGTACTTACGTCGGCATCGTGCATTTTGTATTTAATTCCGATGCATTTTCTGTGTTTCAACGTAAATAAGAAGGTCCAGGGGATACAGTTAACCTGAAGTGAAGCATCGGAATCCATAACTAGTGTCACAGGAATATATCAAAACATAGACAGTAAGAAGAGTCAGTCTTCTTGTACTTAAGTCGGCATTGTGCTTTTTGTATTTAATTCCGATGCAATTTCTGTGTTTCATCGTCAAAAATAAGGTCAGATGGATACAGTAAACCTGAAGTGAAGCATCGGAATCTATAACTAGTGTCACAGGAATGGCTCAAACCATAGACAGTAGGACGATTCAGTCATCTTGTACTTAAGTCGGCATTGTGCCTTTTCTAATTAATTCCTATGCAATTTCTGTGTTTCATAGTCAAAAAGAAGGTCAGAGGGATACAGTAAACCTGAAGTGAAGCATCGGAATCTATAACTAGTGTCACAGGAATGGTTCAAAACATAGACAGTATGGAGAGTCAGCCTTCTGGTACGTAAGTCGGCATTGTGCCTCTTCTATTTATTTCCGATGCACTATCTGTGTTCCATCGTCAATAAGAAGATCCAAGGGATACAGTAAACCTGAAATGAAGCATCGGAATCTATAACTAGTGTCACAGGAATGGTTCAAATCATAGACAGTAGGAAGATTCACTATACATGTACTTAAGTCGGCATTGTGAATTTTCTATTTATTTCCGATGCACTATCTGTGTTTCATCGTCAATAAGAAGGACCTAGGGATAGAGTAAACCTGAAGTGAAGCATCGGAATCTGTAACTAGTGTCACAGGAATGGTTCAAAACATAGTCAGTAAGAAGGGTCAGTCTTCTTGTACTTAATTCGGCATTGAGCCTTTTGTATTTAATTCCGATGCAATTTCTGTGTTTCATCGTCAACACGAAGGTCCAAGGGATACAGTAAACCTGAAGTGAAACATCGGAATCTAAAACTAGTGTCACATTAATGATTCAAAACATAGTCAGTAAGAGGAGTTAGTCTTCTTGTACTTATGTTGGCATTGTGCTTTTTTATTTAATTCCGATGCAATTTCTGTGTTTCATCGCCAATAAGAAGGTCGGAGGGATACAGTAAACCTGAAATGAAGCACGGAATCTATAACTAGTGTCACAGGAATGGTTAAAAAAAGTCAGTAAGAAGAGTCAGTCTTCTTGTACTTACGTCGGCATCGTGCATTTTGTATTTAATTCCGATGCATTTTCTGTGTTTCAACGTAAATAAGAAGGTCCAAGGGATACAGTTAACCTGAAGTGAAGCATCGGAATCCATAACTAGTGTCACAGGAATGGTTCAAAACATAAAACAGTAAGAAAAGTCAGTCTTCTTGTACTTAAGTCGGCATTGTGCTTTTTGTATTTAATTCCGATGCAATTTCTGTGTTTCATCGTCATAAATAAGGTCAGAGGGATACAGTAAACCTGAAGTGAAGCATCGGAATCTATAACTAGTGTCACAGGAATGGCTCAAACCATAGACAGTAGGACGAGTCAGTCTTCTTGTACTTAAGTCGGCATTGTGCCTTTTCTAATTAATTCCTATGCAATTTCTGTGTTTCATAGTCAAAAAGAAGGTCTGAGGGATACAGTAAACCTGAAGTGAAGCATCGGAATCTAAAACTAGTGTCACAGGAATGGTTCAAAACATAGACAGTATGGAGAGTCAGCCTTCTTGTACTTAAGTCGGCATTGTGCCTCTTCTATTTATTTCCGATGCACTATCAGTGTTCCATCGTCAATAAGAAGCTCCAAGGGATACAGTAAACCTGAAATGAAGCATCGGAATCTATAACTAGTGTCACAGGAATGGTTCAAATCATAGACAGTAGGAAGATTCACTATACATGTACTTAAGTCGGCATTGTGAATTTTCTATTTATTTCCGATGCACTATCTGTGTTTCATCGTCAATAAGAAGGTCCTAGGGATAGAGTAAACCTGAAGTGAAGCATCGGAATCTATAACTAGTGTCACAGGAATGGTTCAAAAAATAGTCAGTAAGAAGGGTCAGTCTTCTTGTACTTAATTCGGCATTGTGCCTTTTGTATTTAATTCCGATGCAATTTCTGTGTTTCATCGTCAATGCGAAGGTCCAAGGGATACAGTAAACCTGAAGTGAAGCATCGGAATCTAAAACTAGTGTCACATTAATGATTCAAAACATAGTCAGTAAGAGGAGTTAGTCTTCTTGTACTTATGTTGGCATTGTGCTTTTTTATTTAATTCCGATGCAATTTCTGTGTTTCATCGCCCATAAGAAGGTTGGAGGGATACAGTAAACCTGAAGTGAAGCATCGGAATCTATAACTAGCGTCACATTAATGATTCAAAACATAGTCAGTAAGAGGAGTTAGTCTTCTTGCACTTATGTTGGCAATGTGCTTTTTGTATTTAATTCCGATGCAATTTCTGTGTTTCATCGTCAAAAATAAGGTCAGAGGGATACAGTAAACCTGAAGTGAAGCATCGGAATCTATAACTAGTGTCACAGGAATGGTTCAAAACATAGACTGTAGGACGAGTCAGTCTTCTTGTACTTAAGTCGGCATTGTGCCTTTTCTATTTAATTCCGATGCAATTTCTGTGTTTCATAGTCAAAAAGAAGGTCAGAGGGATACAGTAAACCTGAAGCATCGGAATCTATAACTAGTGTCACAGGAATGGTTCAAAACATAGACAGTAGGGAGAGTCAGTCTTCTTGTACTTAAGTCGGCATTGTGCCTCTTCTATTTATTTCCGATGCACTATCTGTGTTCCATCGTCAATAAGAAGATCCAAGGGATACAGTAAACCTGAAATGAAGCATCGGAATCTATAACTAGTGTCACAGGAATGTTTCAAATCATAGACAGTAGGAAGATTCACTAAACATGTACTTAAGTCGGCATTGAGCCTTTTCTATTTAATTCCGATGCAATTTCTGTGTTTCATCGTCAAAAATAAGGTCAGAGGGATATAGTAAACCTGAAGTGAAGCATCGGAATCTATAACTAGTGTCACAGGAATGGTTCAAAACATAGACAGTAGGACGAGTCAGTCTTCTTGTACTTAAGTCGGCATTGTGCCTTTTCTATTTAATTCCGAAGCAATTTCTGTGTTTCATAGTCAAAAAGAAGGTCAGAGGGATACAGTAAACCTGAAGTAAAGCATCGGAATCTATAACTAGTGTCACAAGAATGGTTCAAAACATAGACAGTAGGAAGAGTCAGTCTTGTTGTACTTAAGTCGGCATTGTGCCTTTTCTATTTAATTCCGAAGCAATTTCTGTGTTTCATGGTCAAAAAGAAGGTCAGAGGGATACAGTAAACCCGAAGTAAAGCAACGGAATCTATAACTAGTGTCACAGGAATGGTTCAAAACATAGACAGTAGGAAGAGTCAGTCTTCTTGTACTTAAGTCGGCATCGTGCCTTTTCTATTTAATTCCGATGCAATTTCTGTATTTCGTCGCCAATAAGAAGGTCCAATGGATACAGAAAACCTGAAGTGAAGCATCGGAATCTATAAGTAATGTCACAGGAATCGTTCAAACATAGACAGTAAGAAGAGTCAGTCTTCTTGTACTGAAGTCGGCATTGTGCCTTTTGTATTTAGTTCCGATGCAATTTCTGTGTTTCATCGTCAATAAGAAGGTCCTAGGGATAGAGTAAACCTGAAGTGAAGCATCGGAATCTATAACTAGTGTCACAGGAACGGTTCAAACTTAGTCAGTAAGAAGGGTCAGTCTCCTTTTACTTAATTCGGCATTGTGCCTTTTGTATTTAATTCCGATGCAATTTCTGTGTTTCATCGTCAATACGAAGGTCCAAGGGATATAGTAAACCTGAAGTGAAGCATCGGAATCTATAACTAGTGTCACATTAATGATTCAAAACATAGTCAGTAAGAGGAGTTAGTCTTCTTGTACTTATGTTGGCATTGTGCTTTTTTATTTAATTCCGATGCAATTTCTGTGATTCATCGCCAATAAGAAGGTCGGAGTGATACAGTAAACCTGAAATGAAGCATCGGAATCTATAACTAGTGTCACAGGAATGGTTAAAAACAGTCAGTAAGAAGAGTCAGTCTTCTTGTACTTACGTCGCCATCGTGCATTTTGTATTTAATTCCGATGCATTTTCTGTGTTTCAACGTCAATAAGAAGGTCCAATTGATACAGTTAACCTGAAGTGAAGCATCGGAATCCATAACTAGTGTCACAGGAATGGTTCAAAACATAGACAGTAAGAAGAGTCAGTCTTCTTGTACTTAAGTCGGCATTGTGCTTTTTGTATTTATTTCCGATGCAATTTCTGTGTTTCATCGTCAAAATTAAGGTCAGAGGGATACAGTAAACCTGAAGTGAAGCATCGGAATCTATAACCAGTGTCACAGGAATGGTTCAAACCATAGACAGTAGGGCGAGTCAGTCTTCTTGTACTTAAGTCGGCATTGTGCCTTTTCTAATTAATTCCTATGCAATTTCTGTGTTTCATAGTCAAAAAGAAGGTCAGAGGGATACAGTAAACCTGAAGTGAAGCATCGGAATCTATAACTAGTGTCACAGGAATGGTTCAAAACATAGACAGTAGGGAGAGTTAGCCTTCTTGTACTTAAGTCGGCATTGTGCCTCTTCTATTTATTTCCGATGCACTATCTGTGTTCCATCGTCAATAAGAAGATCCAAGGGATACAGTAAACCTGAAATGAAGCATCGGAATCTGTAACTAGTGTCACAGGAATGGTTCAAATCATAGACAGTAGGAAGATTCACTATACATGTACTTAAGTCGAAATTGTGAGTTTTCTATTTAATTCCGATGCAATTTCTGTGTTTCATCGTCAAAAATAAGGTCAGAGGGATACAGTAAACCTGAAGTGAAGCATCGGAATTTATAACTAGTGTCACAGGAATGGTTCAAAACATAGACAGTAGGACGAGTCAGTCTTCTTGTACTTAAGTCGGCATTGTGCCTTTTCTATTCAATTCCGAAGCAATTTCTGTGTTTCATAGTCAAAAAGAAGGTCAGAGGGATACAGTAAACCTGAAGTGAAGCATCGGAATCTATAACTAGTGTCACAGGAGTGGTTCAAAACATAGACAGTAGGAAGAGTCAGTCTTCTTGTACTTAAGTCGGCATTGTGCCTTTTCTATTTTATTCCGATGCAATTTCTGTGTTTCATCGTCAATAAGAAGGTCAGAGGGATACAGTAAACCTGAAGTGAAGCATCGGAATTTATAACTAGTGTCACAGGAATGGTTCAAACATAGACAGTAAGAAGGGTCAGTTTTCTTGTACTTAAGTCGGCATTGTGCCTTTTGTATTTAATTCCGATGCAATTTCTGTGTTTCATCGTCAATAAGGAGGTCAGAGGGATACAGTAAACCTGAAGTAAAGCATCGGAATCTATAACTAGTGTCACAGGAATGGTTCAAAAGAGTCAGTAAGAAGAGTCAATCTTCACGTACTTAAGTCGGCATTGTGCCTTTTGTATTTAATTCCGATGCATGTTCTGTGTTTCATCGTCAATAAAAAGGTCCAAGGGATACAGTAAACCTGAAGTGGAGCATCGGAATCTATAAATAGTGTCACAGGAATGGTTAAAACATAGACAGTAAGAAGAGTCAGTCTTCTTGTACTTAAGTCGGCATCGTGCCTTTTCTATCTAATTCCGATGCATTTTCTGTATTTCGTCGCCAATAAGAAGGTCCAATGGATACAGAGAACCTGAAGTGAAGCATCGGAATCTGTAAGTAATGTCACAGGAATCGTTCAAAACATAGACAGAAGGAAGAGTCAGTCTTCTTGTACTTAAGTCGGCATTGTGCATTTTGTATATAGTTCCGATGCAATTTCTGTGTTTCATCGTCAATAAGAAGGTCCTAGGGATAGAGTAAACCTGAAGTGAAGCATCGGAATCTATAACTAGTGTCACAGGAATGGTTCAAAACATAGTCAGTAAGAAGGGTCAGTCTTCTTGTACTTAATTCGGCATTGTGCATTTTGTATTTAATTCCGATGCAATTTCTGTGTTTCATCGTCAATACGAAGGTCCAAGGGATACAGTAAACCTGAAGTGAAGCATCGGAATATATAACTAGTGTCACATTAATGATTCAAAACATAGTCAGTAAGAGGAGTTAGTCTTCTTGTACTTATGTTGGCATTGTGCTTTTTGTATTTAATTCCGATGCAATTTCTGTGTTTCATCGACAAAAATAAGGTCAGAAGGATACAGTAAACCTGAAGTAAAGCATCGGAATCCATAACTAGTGTCACAGGAATGGTTCAAAACATAGACAGTAGGACGAGTCAGTCTTCTTGTACTTAAGTCGGCATTGTGCCTTTTCTATTTAATTCCGATGCAATTTCTGTGTTTCATAGTCAAAAAGAAGGTCAGAGGGATACAGTAAACCTGAAGTGAAGCATCGGAATCTATAACTAGTGTCACAGGAATGGTTCAAAACATAGACAGTAGGGAGAGTCAGCCTTCTTGTACTTAAGTCGGCATTGTGCCTCTTCTATTTATTTCCGATGCACTATCTGTGTTCCATCGTCAATAAGAAGATCCAAGGGATACAGTAAACCTGAAATGAAGCTTCGGAATCTATAACTAGTGACACAGGAATGGTTCAAATCATAGACAGTAGGAAGATTCACTATACATATACTTAAGTCGGCATTGTGCCTTTTCTATTAAATTCCGATGCAATTTCTGTGTTTCATCGTCAAAAATAAGGTCAGAGGGATACAGTAAACCTGAAGTGAAGCACCGGAATCTATAACTAGTGTCACAGGAATGGTTCAAAACATAGACAGTAGGACGAGTCAGTCATGTTGTACTTAAGTCGGCATTGTGCCTTTTCTATTTAATTCCGAAGCAATTTCTGTGTTTCATAGTCAAAAAGAAGGTCAGAGGGATACACTAAACCTGAAGTGAAGGATCGGAATCTATAACTAGTGTCACAGGAATGGTTCAAAACATAGACAGTAGGAAGAGTCAGTCTTCTTGTTCTTAAGTCGGCATTGTGCTTTTTCTATTAAATTCCGATGCAAATTCTGTGTTTCATCGTCAATAAGAAGGTCAGAGGGATACAGTAAACCTGAAATGAAGCATCGGAATCTATAACTAGTGTCACAGGAATGGTTCAAAACATAGACAGTAGGACGAGTCAGTCTTCTTGTACATAAGTCGGCATTGTGCCTCTTCTATTTAATTCAGAAGCAATTTCTGTGTTTCATAGTCAAAAAGGAGGTCAGTGGGATACAGTAAACCTGAAGTGAAGCATCGGAATCTATAACTAGTGTCACAGGAATGGTTCAAAACATAGACAGTGGGAAGAGTCAGTCTTCTTGTACTTAAGTCGGCATTGTGCCTTTTCTATATAATTCCGATGCAATTTCTGTGTTTCATCGTCAATAAGAAGGTCAGAAGGATACGGTAAACCTGAAGTGAAGCCTCGGAATCTATAACTAGTGTCACAGGAGTGGTTTAAAACATAGACAGTAGGAAGATTCACTCTACATGTACTTAAGTCGGCATTGTGCCTTTTGTATTGACTTCCGATGCAATTTCTGTGTTTCATCGTCAATAAGAAGGTCAGAGGGAAACAGTAAACCTGAAGTGATGCATCGGAATCTATAACTAGTGTCACAGGAATGGTTCAAAACATAGTCGGTAAGAAGAGTCAGTCTTCTTGTACTTAAGTCGGCATTGTGCCTTTTGTATTTAATTTCGATGCAATTTCTGTGTTTCATTGTCAATAAGAAGGTCCAAGGGATACAGTAAACCTGTAGTGAAGCATCGGAATCTGTAACTAGCGTCACAGGAATGGTTCAAAACATAGACACTAAGAAGAGTCAGTCTGCTTGTACTTAAGACGGCATTGTGCCTTTTCTATTTATGTCCGATGCAATTTCTGTGTTTCATCTTCAATAAGAAGGTCAGAGGGATACAGTGAACCTGAGGTGAAGCATCGGAATCTGCAACTAGCGTCACAGGAATGGTTCAAAACATAGACAGTAAGAAGAGTCAGTCTTTTTGTACTTAAGTCGGCATTGTGCCATTTTCAATTTAATTCCGATTTAATTAGTGTGTTTCATCGTCAATAAGAAGGTCAGAGGGATACTGTTAACCTGAAGTGAAGCATCGGAATCTCTAACTAGTGTCACAGGAATGGTTCAAAACATAGTCGGTAAGAAGAGTCAGTCTTCTTGTACTGAAGTCAGCATTGTGCCTTTTGTATTTAATTCCGATGCAATTTCTGTGTTTCATCGTCAATAAGAAGTTCCAAGGGGTACAGTGAACCTGAAGTGAAGCATCGGAATCTGTAACTAGCGTCACAGGAATGGTTCAAAACATAGACACTTAGAAGAGTCAGCCTGCTTGTACTTAAGACGGCATTGTGCCTTTTCTATTTAATTCCGATGCAATATCTGTGTTTCATCTTCAATAAGAAGGTCAGAGGGATACAGTGAACCTGAGGTGAAGCATCGGAATCTATAACTAGTGTCACAGGCGTGGTTCAAAAGATAGACAGTAGGAAGATTCACTCTACATGTACTTAAGTCGGCATTGTGCCTTTTGTATTGATTTCCCATGCAATTTCTGTGTTCCATCGTCAATAAGAAGGTCAGAGGGAAACAGTAAACCTTAAGTGAAGCATCGGAATCTATAACTAGTGTCACAGGAATGGTTCAAAACATAGTCGGTAAGAAGAGTCAGTCTTCTTGTACTTAAGTCGGCATTGTGCCTTTTTTATTTAATTCCGATGCAATGTCTGTGTTTCATCGTCAACAAGAAGGTCCAAGGGATACAGTAAACCTGAAGTGAAGCATCGGAATCTGTAACTAGCGTCACAGGAATGGTTCAAAACATAGACACTAAGGAGTGTCAGTCTGCTTGTACTTAAGACGGCAATGTGCATTTTCCATTTATGTCCGATGCAAGTTCTGTGTTTCATCTTCAATAAGAAGGTCAGAGGTATACAGTGAACCTGAGGTGAAGCATCGGAATCTGTAACTAGCGTCACAGGAAAAGTTCAAAACATAGACAGTAAGAAGAGTCAGTCTTTTTGTACTTAAGTCGGCATTGTGCCATTTTCAATTTAATTCCGATGCAATTAGTATGTTTCATCGTCTATAAGAAGGTCAGAGGGATACTGTTAACCTGAAGTGAAGCATCGGAATCTCTAACTAGTGTCACAGGAATGGTTCAAAACATAGTCGGTAAGAAGAGTCAGTCTTCTTGTACTGAAGTCGGCATTGTGCCTTTTGTATTTAATTCCGATGCAATTTCTGTGTTTCATCGTCAATAAGAAGGTCCAAAAGATACAGTGAACCTGAAGTGATGCATCGGAATCTGTAACTAGCGTCACAGGAATGGTTCGTAACATAGACACTAAGAAGAGTCAGCCTGCTTGTACTTAAGACGGCATTGTGCCTTTTCTATTTAATTCCGATGCAATTTCTGTGTTTCATCGTCATAAAGGTCAGAGGGATACAGTAAACCTGAAGTGAGGCATCGGAATCTATAACTAGTGTCACAGGAATGGTTCAAATCACAGACAGTAGGAATGGTCAGTCTTCTTGTACTTAAGTCGGCATTGTGCCTCTTGTATTAAATTCCGATGCACTATGTGTGTTTCATCGCCAATAAGAAGGTCCAAGGCATACAGTAAACCTGAAATGAAGCAGCGGAATCTGTAACTAGTGTCACAGGAATGATTCAAATCATAGACAGTAGGAAGTTTCAGTCTACATGTACTTAAGTCGGCATTGTGCCCTTTGAATTTATATTCTATGCAATTTCTGTGTTTCATCGTCAATACAAGGGTCAGAAGGATACAGTAGAATTGAAGTGAAGCATCGGAATCTATAACTAGTGTCACAGGAATGGTTCAAAACATAGTCAGTAAGAAGAGTCAGTCTTCTTGTGCTTAAGTCGTTATTGTGACTTTTGTATTTAATTCCGATGCAATATCTGTGTTTCATCGTCAATAAGAAGGTCCAAGGGATACAGTAAACCTGAAGTGGACCATCGTAATCTATAACTAGTGTCACAGGAATGGTTCAAAAATTAGACAGTAAGAAGAGTCAATCTTCTTGTACTTAAGTCGGCATTGTGCCCTTTTCAATTTAATTCCGATGCAATTACTGTGTTTCATAATCAATAAGAAGGTCAGAGGGATACAGTAAACCTGAAGTGAAGCATCGGAATCTCTAACTAGTGTCACAGGAATGGTTCAACACATAGTCAGTAAGAAGTGTTAGTCTTCTTGTACTTAAGTCGGCATTGTGCCTTTTGTATTTAATTCCGATGCAATTTCTGTGTTTCATCGTCAATAATAAGGTCCAAGGGATACAGTAAACCGGAAGTGAAGCATCGGAATGTGTAACTAGCGTCACAGGAATGGTTCGAAAAATAGACACTAAGAAGAGCCAGTCTGCTTGTACATATGACGACATTGTGCCTTTTCTATTTAATTATGATGCAATTTCTGTGTTTCATCGTCAGTAAGAAGGTCACAGGGACACAGTGAACCTGAGGTCAAGCATCGGAATCTATAACTAGTGTCACAGGAATGGTTGAAAACATAGACAGTAAGAAGAGTCAGTCTTCTTGTACTTAAGTCGGCATTGTGCCTTTTCTATTTAATTCCGATGCAATTTCTGTATTTCATCGCCAATGAGAAGGTCGGAGGGATAGAGTAAACCTGAAATGAAGCATCGGAATCTATAACTAGTGTCACAGGAATGGTTAAAAACAGTAAGTAAGAAGAGTCAGTCTTCTTGTACTTAAGTCGGCATCGTGCATTTTGTATTTAATTCCGATTCATTTTCTGTGTTTCAACGTCAATAAGAAGGTCAAAGGGATACCGTTAACCTGAAGTGAAGCATCGGAATCCATAACTAGTGTCACAGGAATGGTTCAAAACACAGACAGTAAGAAGGGTCAGTCTGCTTGTACTTAAGTCGGCATTGTGCTTTTTGTATTTAATTCGGATGCAATTTCTGTGTTTCATCGTCAAAAATAAGGTCGGAGGGATACAGTAAACCTGAAGTGAAGCATCGGAATCTATAACTAGTGTCACAGGAATGGTTCAAAACATAGACAGTAGGACGAGTCAGTCCTCTTGTACTTAAGTCGGCATTGTGCCTTTTCTATTTAATTCCGATGCAATTTCTGTGTTTCATAGTCAAAAAGAAGGTCAGAGGGATACAGTAAACCTGAAGTGAAGCATCGGAATCTATAACTAGTGTCACAGGAAAGGTTCAAAACATAGACAGTAGGGAGAGTCAGCCTTCTTGTACTTAAGTCGGCATTGTGCCTCTTCTATTTATTTCCGATGCACTACTGTGTTCCGTCGTCAATAAGAAGATCCAAGGGATACAGTAAACCTGAAATGAAGCATCGGAATCTATAACTAGTGTCACAGGAATGGTTCAAATCATAGACAGTAGGAAGATTCACTCTACATGTACTTAAGTCGGCATTATGCCTTTTCTATTTAATTCCGATGCAATTTCTGTGTTTCATCGTCAAAAATAAGGTCAGAGGGATACAGTAAACCTGAAGTGAAGCATCGGAATCTATAACTAGTGTCACAGGAATGGTTCAAGACATAGACAGTAGGACGAGTCAGTCTTCTTGTACTTAAGTCTGCATTGTGCCTTTTCTATTTAATTCCGAAGCAATTTCTGTGTTTCATAGTCAAAAAGAAGGTCAGAGGGATACAGTAAACCTGAAGTGAAGCATCGGAATCTATAACTAGTGTCACAGGAATGGTTCAAAACATAGACAGTGGGAAGAGTCAGTCTTCTTGTCCTTAAGTCGGCATTGTGCCTTTTCTATTTAATTCCGATGCAATTTCTGTTTTTCATCGTCAATAAGAAGGTCCAAGGGATACAGTAAACCTGAAGTGAAGCATCGGAATCAATAACTAGTGTCACAGGATTGGTTCAAAACATAGACACTAAGAAGAGTCAGTCTGCTTGTACTTAAGACGGCATTGTGCCTTTTCTATTTATGTCCGATGCAATTTCTGTGTTTCATCTTCAATAAGAAGGTCAGAGGGATACAGTGAACCTGAGGTGAAGCATCGGAATCTGCAACTAGCGTCACAGGAATGGTTCAAAACATAGACAGTAAGAAGAGTCAGTCTTTTTGTACTTAAGTCGGCATTGTGCCATTTTCAATTTAATTCCGATTTAATTAGTGTGTTTCATCGTCAATAAGAAGGTCAGAGGGATACTGTTAACCTGAAGTGAAGCATCGGAATCTCTAACTAGTGTCACAGGAATGGTTCAAAACATAGTCGGTAAGAAGAGTCAGTCTTCTTGTACTGAAGTCAGCATTGTGCCTTTTGTATTTAATTCCGATGCAATTTCTGTGTTTCATCGTCAATAAGAAGTTCCAAGGGGTACAGTGAACCTGAAGTGAAGCATCGGAATCTGTAACTAGCGTCACAGGAATGGTTCAAAACATAGACACTTAGAAGAGTCAGCCTGCTTGTACTTAAGACGGCATTGTGCCTTTTCTATTTAATTCCGATGCAATTTCTGTGTTTCATCTTCAATAAGAAGGTCAGAGGGATACAGTGAACCTGAGGTGAAGCATCGGAATCTATAACTAGTGTCACAGGCGTGGTTCAAAACATAGACAGTAGGAAGATTCACTCTACATGTACTTAAGTTGGCATTGTGCCTTTTCTATTTAATTCCGATGCAATTTCTGTGTTTTATCGTCAAAAATAAGGTCAGAGGGATACAGTAAACCTGAAGTGAAGCATCGGAATCTATAACTAGTGTCACAGGAATGGTTCAAATCATAGACAGTAGGACGAGTCAGTCTTCTTGTACTTAAGTTTGCATTGTGCCTTTTCTATTTAATTCCGAAACAATTTCTGTGTTTCATAGTCAAAAAGAAAGTCAGAGGGATACAGTGAACCTGAAGTAAAGCATCGGAATCTATAACTAGTGTCACAGGAATGGTTCAAAACATAGACAGTAGGGAGAGTCAGCCTTCTTGTACTTAAGTCGGCATTGTGCCTCTTCTATTTATTTCCGATGCACTATCTGTGTTCCATCGTCAATAAGAAGATCCAAGGGATACAGTAAACCTGAAATGAAGCATCGGAATCTATAACTAGTGACACAGGAATGGTTCAAATCATAGACAGTAGAAGATTCACTATACATGTACTTAAGTCGGCATTGTGCCTTTTCTATTTAATTCCGATGTAATTTCTGTGTTTCATCGTCAAACATAAGGTCAGAGGGATACAGTAAACCTGAAGTGAAGCACCGGAATCCATAACTAGTGTCACAGGAATGGTTCAAAACATAGACAGTAGGACGAGTCAGTCATCTTGTACTTAAGTCGGCATTGTGCCTTTTCTATTTAATTCCGAAGCAATTTCTGTGTTTCATAGTCAAAAAGAAGGTCAGAGGGATACAGTAAACCTGAAGTGAAGGATCGGAATCTATAACTAGTGTCACAGGAATGGTTCAAAACATAGACAGTAGGAAGAGTCAGTCTTCTTGTACTTAAGTCGGCATTGTGCCTTTTCTATTTAATTCCGATGCAAATTCTGTGTTTCATCGTCAATAAGAAGGTCAGAGGGATACAGTAAACCTGAAGTGAAGCATCGGAATCTATAACTAGTGTCACAGGAATGGTTCAAACATAGACAGTAAGAAGGGACAGTTTTCTTGTACTTAAGTCGGCATTGCGCCTTTTGTATTTAATTCCGATGCAATTTCTGTGTTTCATCGTCAATAAGAAGGTCAGAGGGATACAGTAAACCTGAAGTAAAGCATCGGAATCCATAACTAGTGTCACAGGAATGGTTCAAAACAGTCAGTAAGAAGAGTCAGTCTTCTTGTACTTACGTCGGCATCGTGCATTTTGTATTTAATTCCGATGCATTTTCTGTGTTTCAACGTCAATAAGAAGGTCCAAGGCATACAGTTAACCTGATGTGAAGCAGCGGAATCCATAACTAGTGTCACAGGAATGGTTCAAATCATAGACAGTAAGAAGAGTCAGTCTTCTTGTACTTAAGTCGGCATTGTGCTTTTTGTTTTTAATTCCGATGCAATTTCTGTGTTTCATCGTCAAAAATAAGGTCAGAGGGATACAGTAAACCTGAAGTGAAGCATCGGAATCTATAACTAGTGTAACAGGAATATCTCAAACCATAGACAGTAGGACGAGTCAGTCTTGTTGTACTTAAGTCGGCATTGTGCCTTTTCTCATTAATTCCTATGCAATTCCTGTGTTTCATAGTCAAAAAGAAGGTCAGAGGGATACAGTAAACCTGAAGTGAAGCATCGGAATCTATAACTAGTGTCACAGGAATGGTTCAAAACATAGACAGTATGGAGAGTCAGCCTTCTTGTACTTAAGTCGGCATTGTGCCTCTTCTATTTATTTCCGATGCACTATCTGTGTTCCGTCGTCAATAAGAAGATCCAAGGGATACAGTAAACTTGAAATGAAGCATCGGAATCTATAACTAGTGTCACAGGAATGGTTCAAATCATAGACAGTAGGAAGATTCACTCTACATGTACTTAAGTCGGCATTGTGCCTTTTCTATTTAATTCCGATGCAATTTCTGTGTTTCATCGTCAAAAATAAGGTCAGAGGGATATAGTAAACCTGAAGTGAAGCATCGGAATCTATAACTAGTGTCACAGGAATGGTTCAAAACATAGACAGTAGGACGAGTCAGTCTTCTTGTACATAAGTCGGCATTGTGCCTTTTCTATTTAATTCAGAAGCAATTTCTGTGTTTCATAGTCAAAAAGGAGGTCAGTGGGATACAGTAAACCTGAAGTGAAGCATCGGAATCTATAACAAGTGTCACAGGAATGGTTCAAAACATAGACAGTGGGAAGAGTCAGTCTTCTTGTACTTAAGTCGGCATTGTGCCTTTTCTATTTAATTCCGATGCAATTTCTGTGTTTCATCGTCAATAAGAAGGTCAGAGGGATACAGTAAACCTGAAGTGAAGCCTCGGAATCTATAACTAGTGTCACAGGAGTGGTTTAAAACATAGACAGTAGGAAGATTCACTCTACATGTACTTAAGTCGGCATTGTGCCTTTTGTATTGACTTCCGATGCAATTTCTGTGTTTCATCGTCAATAAGAAAGTCAGAGGGAAACAGTAAACCTGAAGTGATGCATCGGAATCTATAACTAGTGTCACAGAAATGGTTCAAAACATAGTCGGTAAGAAGAGTCAGTCTTCTTGTACTTAAGTCGGCATTGTGCCTTTTGTATTTAATTTCGATGCAATTTCTGTGTTTCATTGTCAATAAGAAGGTCCAAGGGATACAGTAAACCTGAAGTGAAGCATCGGAATCTGTAACTAGCGTCACAGGAATGGTTCAAAACATAGACACTAAGAAGAGTCAGTCTGCTTGTACTTAAGACGGCATTGTGCCTTATCTATTTATGTCCGATGCAATTTCTGTGTTTCATCTTCAATAAGAAGGTCAGAGGGATACAGTGAACCTGAGGTGAAGCATCGGAATCTGCAACTAGCGTCACAGGAATGGTTCAAAACATAGACAGTAAGAAGAGTCAGTCTTTTTGTACTTAAGTCGGCATTGTGCCATTTTCAATTTAATTCCGATTTAATTAGTGTGTTTCATCGTCAATAAGAAGGTCAGAGGGATACTGTTAACCTGAAGTGAAGCATCGGAATCTCTAACTAGTGTCACAGGAATGGTTCAAAACATAGTCGGTAAGAAGAGTCAGTCTTCTTGTACTGAAGTCAGCATTGTGCCTTTTGTATTTAATTCCGATGCAATTTCTGTGTTTCATCGTCAATAAGAAGTTCCAAGGGGTACAGTGAACCTGAAGTGAAGCATCGGAATCTGTAACTAGCGTCACAGGAATGGTTCAAAACATAGACACTTAGAAGAGTCAGCCTGCTTGTACTTAAGACGGCATTGTGCCTTTTCTATTTAATTCCGATGCAATTTCTGTGTTTCATCTTCAATAAGAAGGTCAGAGGGATACAGTGAACCTGAGGTGAAGCATCGGAATCTATAACTAGTGTCACAGGCGTGGTTCAAAACATAGACAGTAGGAAGATTCACTCTACACGTACTTAAGTTGGCATTGTGCCTTTTCTATTTAATTCCGATGCAATTTCTGTGTTTTATCGTCAAAAATAAGGTCAGAGGGATACAGTAAACCTGAAGTGAAGCATCGGAATCTATAACTAGTGTCACAGGAATGGTTCAAATCATAGACAGTAGGACGAGTCAGTCTTCTTGTACTTAAGTTTGCATTGTGCCTTTTCTATTTAATTCCGAAACAATTTCTGTGTTTCATAGTCAAAAAGAAAGTCAGAGGGATACAGTGAACCTGAAGTAAAGCATCGGAATCTATAACTAGTGTCACAGGAATGGTTCAAAACATAGACAGTAGGAAGAGTCAGTCTTCTTGTACTTAAGTCGGCATTGTGCCTTTTCTATTTAATTCCGATGCAATTTCTGTGTTTCATCGTCAATAAGAAGGTCAGAGGGATGCAGTAAACCTGAAGTGAAGCATCGGAATCTATAACAAGTGTCACAGGAATGGTTCAAACATAGTCGGTAAGAAGAGTCAGTCTTCTTGTACTTAAGTCGGCATTGTGCCTTTTTTATTTAATTCCGATGCAATGTCTGTGTTTCATCGTCAACAAGAAGGTCCAAGGGATACAGTAAACCTGAAGTGTAGCATCGGAATCTGTAACTAGCGTCACAGGAATGGTTCAAAACATAGACACTAAGGAGAGTCAGTCTGCTTGTACTTAAGACGGCAATGTGCATTTTCTATTTATATCCGATGCAATTTCTGTGTTTCATCTTCAATAAGAATGCCAGAGGTATACAGTGAACCTGAGGTGAAGCATCGGAATCTGTAACTAGCGTCACAGGAAAAGTTCAAAACATAGACAGTAAGAAGAGTCAGTCTTTTTGTACTTAAGTCGGCATTGTGCCATTTTCAATTTAATTCCGATGCAATTAGTATGTTTCATCGTCTATAAGAAGGTCAGAGGGATACTGTTAACCTGAAGTGAAGCATCGGAATCTCTAACTAGTGTCACAGGAATGGTTCAAAACATAGTCGGTAAGAAGAGTCAGTCTTCTTGTACTGAAGTCGGCATTGTGCCTTTTGTATTTAATTCCGATGCAATTTCTGTGTTTCATCGTCAATAAGAAGGTCCAAAAGATACAGTGAACCTGAAGTGAAGCATCGGAATCTGTAACTAGCGTCACAGGATTGGTTCGTAACATAGACACTAAGAAGAGTCAGCCTGCTTGTACTTAAGACGGCATTGTGCCTTTTCTATTTAATTCCGATGCAATTTCTGTGTATCATCGTCATAAAGGTCAGAGGGATACAGTAAACCTGAAGTGAGGCATCGGAATCTATAACTAGTGTCACAGGAATGGTTCAAATCACAGACAGTAGGAATGGTCAGTCTTCTTGTGCTTAAGTCGGCATTGTGCCTCTTGTATTAAATTCCGATGCACTATGTGTGTTTCATCGCCAATAAGAAGGTCCAAGGCATACAGTAAACCTGAAATGAAGCAGCGGAATCTGTAACTAGTGTCACAGGAATGATTCAAATCATAGACAGTAGGAAGTTTCAGTCTACATGTACTTAAGTCGGCATTGTGCCCTTTGAATTTATATTCTATGCAATTTCTGTGTTTCATCGTCAATACGAGGGTCAGAAGGATACAGTAGAATTGAAGTGAAGCATCGGAATCTATAACTAGTGTCACAGGAATTGTTCAAAACATAGTCAGTAAGAAGAGTCAGTCTTCTTGTGCTTAAGTCGTTATTGTGACTTTTGTATTTAATTCCGATGCAATATCTGTGTTTCATCGTCAATAAGAAGGTCCAAGGGATACAGTAAACCTGAAGTGGACCATCGTAATCTATAACTAGTGTCACAGGAATGGTTCAAAAATTAGACAGTAAGAAGAGTCAGTCTTCTTGTACTTAAGTCGGCATTGTGCCCTTTTCAATTTAATTCCGATGCAATTACTGTGTTTCATAATCAATAAGAAGGTCAGAGGGATACAGTAAACCTGAAGTGAAGCATCGGAATCTCTAACTAGTGTCACAGGAATGGTTCAACACATAGTCAGTAAGAAGTGTTAGTCTTCTTGTACTTAAGTCGGCATTGTGCCTTTTGTATTTAATTCCGATGCAATTTCTGTGTTTCATCGTCAATAATAAGGTCCAAGGGATACAGTAAACCGGAAGTGAAGCATCGGAATGTGTAACTAGCGTCACAGGAATGGTTCGAAAAATAGACACTAAGAAGAGCCAGTCTGCTTGTACATATGACGACATTGTGCCTTTTCTATTTAATTCCGATGCAATTTCTGTGTTTCATCGTCAGTAAGAAGGTCACAGGGACACAGTGAACCTGAGGTCAAGCATCGGAATCTATAACTAGTGTCACAGGAATGGTTGAAAACATAGACAGTAAGAAGAGTCAGTCTTCTTGTACTTAAGTCGGCATTGTGCCTTTTCTATTTAATTCCGATGCAATTTCTGTATTTCATCGCCAATGAGAAGGTCGGAGGGATAGAGTAAACCTGAAATGAAGCATCGGAATCTATAACTAGTGTCACAGGAATGGTTAAAAACAGTAAGTAAGAAGAGTCAGTCTTCTTGTACTTAAGTCGGCATCGTGCATTTTGTATTTAATTCCGATGCATTTTCTGTGTTTCAACGTCAATAAGAAGGTCAAAGGGATACCGTTAACCTGAAGTGAAGCATCGGAATCCATAACTAGTGTCACAGGAATGGTTCAAAACATAGACAGTAAGAAGAGTCAGTCTGCTTGTACTTAAGTCGGCATTGTGCTTTTTGTATTTAATTCGGATGCAATTTCTATGTTTCATCGTCAAAAATAAGGTCGGAGGGATACAGAAAACCTGAAGTGAAGCATCGGAATCTATAACTAGTGTCACAGGAATGGTTCAAAACATAGACAGTAGGACGAGTCAGTCCTCTTGTACTTAAGTCGGCATTGTGCCTTTTCTATTTAATTCCGATGCAATTTCTGTGTTTCATAGTCAAAAAGAAGGTCAGAGGGATACAGTAAACCTGAAGTGAAGCATCGGAATCTATAACTAGTGTCACAGGAAAGGTTCAAAACATAGACAGTAGGGAGAGTCAGCCTTCTTGTACTTAAGTCGGCATTGTGAATCTTCTATTTATTTCCGATGCACTACTGTGTTCCGTCGTCAATAAGAAGATCCAAGGGATACAGTAAACCTGAAATGAAGCATCGGAATCTATAACTAGTGTCACAGGAATGGTTCAAATCACAGACAGTAGGAAGATTCACTCTACATGTACTTAAGTCGGCATTGTGCCTTTTCTATTTAATTCCGATGCAATTTCTGTGTTTCATCGTCAAAAATAAGGTCAGAGGGATACAGTAAACCTGAAGTGAAGCATCGGAATCTATAACTAGTGTCACAGGAATGGTACAAAACATAGACAGTAGGACGAGTCAGTCTTCTTGTACTTAAGTCTGCATTGTGCCTTTTCTATTTAATTCCGAAGCAATTTCTGTGTTTCATAGTCAAAAAGAAGGTCAGAGGGATACAGTAAACCTGAAGTGAAGCATCGGAATCTATAACTAGTGTCACAGGAATGGTTCAAAACATAGACAGTGGGAAGAGTCAGTCTTCTTGTACTTAAGTCGGCATTGTGCTTTTCTATTTAATTCCGATGCAATTTCTGTTTTTCATCGTCAATAAGAAGGTCCAAGGGATACAGTAAACCTGAAGTGAAGCATCGGAATCAATAACTAGTGTCACAGGATTGGTTCAAAACATAGACAGTAAGAAGAGTCAGTCTTCTTGTACTGAAGTCGGCATTGTGTCTATTGTATTTAATTCCGATCCAATTTCTGTGTTTCATCGTCAATAAGAAGGTCAGAGGGATACAGTAAACCTGAAGTGAAGCATCGGAATCTATAACTAGTGTCACAGGAATGGTTCAAAACAGTCAGTAAGAAGAGTCAGTCTTCTTGTACTTAAGTCGGCATTGTGACTTTTGTATTTATTTCCGATGCACTATCTGTGTTCCATCGTCAATAAGAAGATCCAAGGGATACAGTAAACCTGAAATGAAGCATCGGAATCCATAACTAGTGTCACAGGAGTGGTTTAAAACATAGACAGTAGGAAGATTCACTCTACATGTACTTAAGTCGGCATTGTGCCTTTTGTATTGATTTCCGATGCAATTTCTGTGTTTCATCGTCAATAAGAAGGTCAGAGGGAAACAGTAAACCTGAAGTGAAGCATCGGAATCTATAACTAGTGTCACAGGAATGGTTCAAAACATAGTCGGTAAGAAGAGTCAGTCTTCTTGTACTTAAGTCGGCATTGTGCCTTTTTTTTAATTCCGATGCAATTTCTGTGTTTCATTGTCAACAAGAAGGTCCAAGGGATACAGTAAACCTGAAGTGAAGCATCGG